>NC_092815.1:210400072-210705072 GCF_023375885.2 Dermacentor andersoni | reverse complement strand
GGCGCAGGCAGCCGTCAGGGAAGGTGGAAGGTGCTGGCGAACGCCTTGGACACCGAGGAGTGTTGACGTGAAACGAAAGCGCAACAGGACGGAACGAAGAGAATTCGGCGGCGGAGAATCCCGGAAGCCGAGGTTTATACGCCGATCGCATGAACGGCGCCAAGAAAGAAACAAGCTTCGAAAGGGGGGCCGCGAGGGGTCGGACGAGCAAAGGAGGAGCAGCAGCTCGGGGGTGCCGTCAACAGGTCGCTGCGGCGGCGCAGACCTGCTCACCGATTCAGGGCACACCGCCCGGCGTTGCAGAACGCACCCGAACCGAGCCAAGGAGGGGGGCAGCCTGCACTCGCTTCACGCTCTCTTAACCTCCGGCAGCCGCAAACTGCTTTGTCTTCGCAGCAGGTTCGCGAACCAAGTCTCCAAAGCCTCCTTTCTTGCAACCCCCTCTCTCAATCTCTGTACAGAAAAAAAAAATTGAAAATAAAACAGCAACTTTCGGGCACTTTTTATTCCGGTTTTGTTTCGTCCAGCGTGCTTTCCTGTGCGCCACTGTGGTTCTCTTCCGGCAGTCTTCGGTTTCTTCTCCCACACGTGGCCACCTTTTTGATACTGCTAGGCTTGATCCTCCCCTGCTAAGGAAAGGAGGCTGTAAGGCATCTCCGTCTGCCTTACCTCCTCCTCTCCTTTCATTTTTCGCCCCACCAGAACAAGGCTTCACCATAGAAGTGGCCGGAATCAAAGCCTTCACGTATGACCCTACCCCAACGCCGCGCTCTTTCTCAGCGCCAACGAGAGATACAACATGCGGTGGCTACGCCGCCGATTCTCTGCGAACGTTTTGCGATGGAGAATTTATTTCTTACGTCGGTCTTAGTTTTTTTACAGTCTCCCATATCACTTTCTTATCCCTCCACTCCTCCTGGATGCAACGGCCGCGCCACGGATCAGAGGGAGGAACTAGGTTTATCGAGTCACGGGTCGTGACCGGCTTCCGACATTCGACGCCGGTGCCATGTGGCTGACCGCCCCTTTCTTTTAGGCTCCCCGTTTTCTTTCACTAGTTTCCATTTGTATAGAAATTCAACTCTGCCTAATCATCCATGGAGTTCACGGGTGAAAACGGCTGTAACGGGTGTTCACTAAGGCGCAGTAAATACGAAGCCGCGTCTCACAACAGGTCGTGCAACCAGTGCTGAATCGACACGACCAGCGTTCTAAATCGCAGTACGCATTGAGAGCCATGGGTCCTCAATTTTCAGCCGTGTGAGGAGCAGATTGTTTTCTTCCGCTTGTATTTTACATGTGCTTTGGCCTGCTATGTAAAGCAACAGGGGCTGAAGGACAACAACGAAATGAAATTTGCTGCTGTGCGGTCGGCCGTATAGCGAAGAGTGCGCGCGCGCGCATGTGTGTGCGCGCGTGTGCGTGTGTTTGTGCGTCCACGTCATTTGTTTGTTGGTCCATCTCTTTGTTCACGTCAAATGCTGTCACCTCGGGTTGATTTCATCGCCTTTTAGGCTGCCACGGGTTCACATGAAAGCGTGACGACGCACTGGAAAATTTAGGAGGCCTAACGCCATCAGTGTCGCACTCACTCACCACGCACTGGCACAGCATGCTGGGAGGGCGTACAAAGGGGCTGAAGCAGAAGTCCGAAACGGGAACTTTGAATACGGATGACATCGGTTGCGTTGCCACAGCAATGAACGTGTTGTGATCGCGAAGTTCACTGGGTGTCAAACGGAAGGAGTAAGGACTCTCAGACGATGCAGCTTTTAGTGGTTTTCGAGGAACGTTGCTGCTCTTCTATTATTCTATTCATTCGTCGCACGCCACCCTCTGTGTTCGCAAAGCGGCCATATAATAATAGCGTCTTCGAGGATGTCCACCATGCCTTCACCTCTGTCTTTGGTGGCGTGAAGTCTAGTCATCAGCTATGAAAGCCAGATATAGGGCTAGGCTGCTGGCCCAAGTTCTTTAAGGCAGAAGCCTTAGGTGCCTCATGGGTAAAAAAATTCGTTGTCCAGCGCTATCGAAAAATTGACCGCCCGGCGTTATGGCAGCAAACTTGAATGGCAGCAAAATTGATGGTGTCACCCACGACCATTGTGGGAGTGGTACCCACGACCTTTGCTGTTAATTAAGGCACTCGAACTTACGACCATAGGTGTTAATTAAGGCAACGTTAGTTAAGGCACTCGAAGCCACGACCTTTGATGGGACCAAAATTCAATGGCACCAACATTGATGGTGCCACCACGGATGGTCGAACCCGCGACCATTGATGGGAGTCGAGCCCACGACCTCTGTGTTAATTAGGGTGAAGTTAACTAAGACACAGTTAATAAGGATATATTTAATTAAGACACTCAAACCCACAATCATTGATGGATGTCGACACACTACCTTTGGTGTTAAGGCGAAGTTAATTAGGGCACAGTTAAAAGGAGAGTGAATTAAGCCACTCGATCCCACGACCTTTGGTGAGAGAAAACAAGTAATAGGAAGTAACAACGCGTTCGAATGAGAACATAAAGCAATTTAATGAATGTCTCGTGAGCGCGCAGGCTTTCGCATTCATGCTCTTTAGGGTATGCTAAAGTGACTGCCAACTTTTTTCATTCTCTGTTCGTGCCAGGTCCGCGTCCTGATTGGCACGCGCGCCGCTTTTAGCTAGCTTTGGCAGCTGTGGTTGCCTCGGGCCCACTAAGTCTTTAACACGAGTGAAGACAGTGCCCATGACACTGCTACTGGAATAGACCTCCTTCAGGCTAGGCTCAAACAGACTTCTTACCGCAAACACCCCAAAGCAGAAATGAATTCACCGGCGCCGAGTATTCCCGCATGGTATCCTTCTTAGGCACTGAAAAAATCACAATGTTGCTTAGCTTTGGTTATCTGAAGAGAACCGGCGTGTTTATTTCGACATGACCATGTGCTGTGCGATCACTGGCCGTTTTGTCCAATTAGCGGCACTGCAATGCGTTTAACCCTGTCACGACAGTCCGCCACCAGACATTGTCTCCACTTCAGGGAAATCCAGTTACCTCGCCTGGCCTCCACGTGGGCGTCATTGGCCCCTGATCTTCCTAGGAAGTGAGGTGGCTGCCCGACTAGGGCACCTCCACAGCCACTCGGCAAACCTGCTTTTACTGTGGAATAAAACCAGTCGACTCTCAATTCTCAACATGTCGAAACGCGTATTGCTTGCCTCTGCTAAACCGAGCTCCCAACAAGTGGTGACGCGGACTTGATTCGAACACGCAACCTTCTGAACCTCTATTCACAATGGCAAGGGATATGATTAGCGGTTGAATGCCCGTAAGTGTGATTAGCGGTTGAATGCACGTAAGTTTAATTCAGCAGCTTTCATCATAAAAAACAAACTGTAGAACTAAATGTTACAGGAACTGCGTAGACAGCGATATCACCGCGTACCTAAATTCTTGACGCACATGGAGAAAGCGACTGTGATTGTCGATGAAAGTTAAATCTACTTTCCTTGGATTATAACAAGCGCAGTTGCAATATTACTCCCGTCAACATGTCACTGTGTTCTTTTTATTAGGTATGCACCCTATACTCTTAAGAATGCAGCTGTCATCGAGTGGTATCTGCACCGAATTTCATCAAGCTTTCTGCATAAGAACTTGTGAAGTTGCAATAAATTTGAATGTAACTTGTTGAAAGTGCCCCAAACCTATGTGCAGAACCTGCCTGACCTAATTAATGTCAAGAGTGCAAACGGCGACCCCAAATACTCCGCCCCCCTGTGAAGCGTGCACTGCCGCTGGCAGAGGTTTAAGGTAAAAAAGCCAACTTATAAGGCAGTAAGAGAAACGCGTTTTGATGCAAAATCTGTTGGCGGCAAATTACGTGCAAAAGTGTAGAAAACTAGTTGTATCCGGCACCGTATTAGTGTCATCATCTCCTCCTTCTATCATGTCCGTAAAAAGAAGAAAGGAAAAGGAACCCTTCTGTGCGCTTCAAGGCCGGTAATCACAAGGAGTACCCGACGCGAAGGAAAGTTCGGTGTCATATTGCCATGAGGCATGAGCATGCCCATGGACACAAGAAGCGAGACATGACTGCCCGGCGCTGCAACTCACAAAAACCAGCTACAAGAATCTGCTGTTAGAGATCTGCTGCTGTTACAGATCTGCTGCTCATTAAAAAAATATTTGCACTATCTCACTTTCTACCCGGATATATACGAGAGCGATATGTGCAAGCTATGCAAGCCTGGTAGAGCCACCCTTCGGCACATGTTGTGGGGATGCGAAATATATCAAGCTAAAATGGCAGTCTCCCCGGAAAATCTAAGGGCGCGGTGGTCGGCCGCGCTGCTCAGCTCAGAACTGCGAGCCCAACGTTGGGCCGTCCAGCGAGCCATGGAGGCCGCACGGGAGCAGGAGCTCCCAGTGGCCACCTAGGCGGCCCCAGGCCCGGGCCTCCCAATCGCCGGATTCCAAATAAAGTTATCACATCGCACTATGTCAATTACAAGCAGAGGTATCATAAGAAGCCAACAAACACTGACACCAAGGACAACATCGGGGAAATTACTTGTGCTTAATAAATGAAAATAAAGAAACGATAAATTATTGGAAATTAAAGTGGATGAAAAAACAACTTGCCGCAGGTGGGAACCGAACCCGCAGCCTTCGCATTTCGCGTGCGATGCTCTACCAATTGAGCTACCACGGCGCGGTTTCCCCATCCACTCTCTTGGGTATTTATGTGTCCTAGTAGAACCCTGGGAGTGTTAGCCAGCGCTGCCACTCACATACCTTGGCGGTGGACGTGGAACGTCCTTTTCGCCGCAGGCGTCACGAGAACGTGATCTTTTTGGGTGAAGGCAACTGGTCAATAAACCCACACATGCTACCTGAAGGCATCAATGTGGCCCGATTCGAGACCCTCGTTATGTAATAAACGAGAAGTTCTCGTTTATTACATAACGAGGGTCTCGAATCCAGCAACACTGATGTCTTCACCGTCTCTCTTCTCGTTTATTACATGGAGAGGGTGTCTCAACTATCCTTTGCCGAGCTTTTAAAAAAATCGAGTACCTTACGCGAACAAAACCAATTACATATTGTTAACAGTCGAGTTGAGCATCCACAAGTAACGTTTTGTTGGGAAGAATAAATTACCTAATTACGGTTAATTATCTAACTCATCAATTCCAGTACCGATTGTCAAGGTGTTAAGGAGTTGTAGACAATTACAGGAAAAATAAACAGGAGCAAAATGCTCACGGCATGCTCAGTTTTTTTTTTTTTCGTCCAGAGACGATAGCTCGATAAATGCGTCAATCCGCGTGTGACTGCGCACTCACTGACCCGCACTAGCACCCCTGCACGTGGGAGCCTACAGGGTCGTTCAAGCTTACTCCAGAAAGCAGCGCCCTCAAACAGGCGTGCAAGCGCCGCAGCAGGCAACGCAACCTGTGACCCTTTGCTCATCAGCACAGCGAGGTAGTCACTTAGTCGCGGCCGCGCGCACTTCGAACTGTGCGTACACCAAAGCTTGAAATAATGCGCTTTTAGAATTCTTTCTGAATAAGAACAGGCTCGAACATACGAAAATACTTTGAAATTCGCAACCTCACAGTCGCTACTGGCACCCTGCGATTCAGGCACGGAAGTCAGGAGGGAAGACCTTCCCTTTAATTTTCTTCGATAATAACCGAAAACTTTATCTACCAAATGAATGAAGATAGAGTCCTGAATAATGTGCATCAAGACGAAACTAACTTATTCCTTGTGTTCGTTTAAATAAATCGCGGCGTCGGTGAAAACACTCATCACAGAAGTATCGCTACTCTTGCATGTATAGTCCTTCTAGGCTATATTTTATATGTTTAATATTTACGAGAAGTTCAAGCGTTTAGCTGGCGCAGCTACTCTTTTTCGCACAAAAAATTATATACTAAAAATAAAAGTACAACATGGCACTGAACAACAAAGTAGCCACATGATCGACAGTGTCACAAAAACGCACGCAGAAGTCAGGTCACCTAAGTACTTTAAATACAGGGCGCCAGACAGGGTTAAAAAGAAAACACGAAGACATGTCCCATACAATCACATAAAATTTTGCACAGACTGTAATATAAAATCAGATTTAAAAAGAAGACAAGCACAGTTAGCTTACAATATAGAAAAACGCTTCTAGTTTGCGATAATTATTCTAAGCTCGAAAGCATCCTCCTGATAAGTGCATATATCATTTCGAAACAAACTAAGCGAAGGCAGGTTGCTCCAGGGCGGCACTATCAAGGCGCTTGTCACGGGATCCCAGCTGCGCGCAACGAATGAGTCCAGCTACAAGCGCGATTCTGCCATCTGTCGGCAGCGCCATAAGACTGGTAACAGAAGGCCAGAATAAGTCCGCGCTCTGGCGAGGTTCGGGAGAGCCAGGAAGAAGAAATGCGCCAGTCTTTCGCATTGAAACATCGCATTTCTCAGTCCACTTACGACGCATCTTCAAATAACGTCATCAGAGCCCTCAGCGCTCCCCTGCACCAACGTTATCCCTGGGCTAGCACACACACGAAAAAAAGAAACAAAAAATTCAACGCATATGTTGAAATCAATGTGAAGACAAACGATACTGAAACGCTTAATGAAATGTTAAATGTTACATCACTTAATTCGACGCGTACACTTGTCTTAACATGCATGCAACACGTAATCGCATGAAATTTAATGTCCCACCCAGGACCCAAGTTTGTGTCGCGTAAGGTTTATGTTTATGCACTATACCGTTCAATGGCAGGCCATGTGGATGCAGAATGTGAGACGTCTGTACGCAGCAGAGTGTTCAGTCATAGCGGAACAAAAAAACTTCTTGCGGTGAGCCAGTGCAATGCAGCTGGCGGCGCCCCAGGATGCGTTTAGGCAAGAAATTTGCCGACTTCCGTAGAAATAACACCAGCACATATATTAAAAATGCATACGATGATCAAAGAAGCGCTTGTTTCGATCCGCGAAAAGTTCTAACCTCGGTATACGGTCGCCAGGTTATCAAGCGGCTAACGCTGCTTATGGTCGGGCGTTTGCTGAAGCAAAAAAAAAAAAAGCTTTCTTTACTGTTACGCTTCCTTCGTACTTGCGCAGTAACCCTCGTGAATTTCAGAGCGTTGTTGGCGACAAAACTAAAAGACAAATACATTTAAAACATTGCGACATCGCTGTTCCTGCCGATGAATGCTGCATTGTGCTGAATAATGATTTCGCATCAGTTTTTCATAAAGTGTCACCTGTTGTAACCCTTTCATTGCGGTTCGGAATTTCCCACCTATGGATTCCATTGTAATAGATTGGGACGGTGTAACAAATCTAATTAGCGGCTTAAAAATATGTTTATCTGCAGGACCCGATGAAATCACGTCGAAAATTCTAAAATGTACTGGCGTGTATTCATCTATTATTCTCTCTAAAATTTTTGAACAGTCCTTACAGTGCTCAACTCTACCCGACGATTGGAAAAATGGCAAGGTGGTTCCTGCTCACAAGTCAGGTACTACACATTTACCCAAGAACTATCGCTCAATCTCAGTAACCAGTATTCCTTGCAAAATTCTAGAACATATCATATATCCACCCCCCCCCCCCCCCCCATCTACTTAATTTCCTAGAAACAAATTCATTTTTTAACCCTTGTCAGCACGGCGTTAGGAAGCACTTTTCATGTGAAACTCAGCTATTATCACTTACCTGTTCTGTAATGCTGACTTAGGTTTTGATACTGACTGCATTTTCCTGGACTTTGCCAAGGCATTTGATACGGTCCCACATAATTTACTGATTCTTAAGCTCAGCAAACTTAACATTGATTCTAACGTCTTATCTTGGATTAGAGGCTTTTTGACTAACAGAACACAGTACGTAACCGCTAATTATTACTCTTCTCCTTCCTCTGCTGTAACATCGGGAGCGCCGCAAGGATCGGTGCTAGGTCCATTGCTTTTCCTCGTCTATAGTAACCACCTCCCTGACTGCCCTACTTCTTCTATTAAGCTCTTCGCTGATGACTGTGTACTTTACCATAAAATTACTAATCCAGCTGATGCATGCAAACTGCACAACGATCTGAATAATGTGTCACTCTGGTGCAGCAAATGGCTAATGCAACTTAACGTAACCAAATGTAAAGCTATGCAAATTTCCCGCCGTTCAAAATGCAGTCACACGCGCCTATACTTTCTTGAATGAATGAATGAATGAATGAATGAATGAATGAATGAATGAATGAATGAATGAATGAATGAATGAATTAATTAATTAATGAATGCTTTATTTAGACAATACATTGTCTAGGATGTAGGGGCTAATGGCAGATGCAACTGCCTGACAACGGCCCCCCTCTTAACAGTAATCAGCTAACGCCTGTTGACTCATACAACTATCTCGGCCTTCATATCACAAATAACCTCTCGTGGCACACCCACATTGAGTACGTCTGTAATAATCCTAACCGCATGCTTGGATACCTGCGTCGTAATTTTGCATCTGCGCCCCTTCATCCCTTAAAGTAATTCTTTACCTAACCCCCGCCGTGGTTGCTCAGTGGGGCTACTGAGCACGAGGTCGCGGGATCGAATCCCGGCCATGCGGCCGCATTTCGATGGAGGCGAAATGCGAAGACACCATTGTACTTAGATTTAGGTGCACGTTAAAGAACCCCAGGTGGTCAAAATTTCCAGAGTCCTCCACTACGGCGTGCCTCATAATCAGAAAGTGGTTTTGGCACGTAAAACCCCATAATTTAATTCTTTACCTAACATTGGTACGATCAAAGCTCGAATACGCATGCGCCATATGGGATCCCGCTCAAACCACTCTAACTCTTGCCCTCGAATCAATCCAAAACCGTGCAGCTAGATTCATTTTATCAAATTGTTCGCGTCATTCCAGCGTTACAGCAATGAAAAATACCCTAAACTTACCCCATCTTTCATCCCGTAAAAGATGCGCTCGACTTTCGCTATTTCATAAAATTTTCCAATTCAACCCTGTAATAAAAGAGCAGCTTCTCACATAGCCATTTTATGTTTCATCTCGTTCAGATCATAGCTTTAAAGTAGGCGTGCCGTCATGTAAGACTAATCTTTACGGTGATTCTTTCATTCCTCGAGCAAGGACGGAATGGAACCATCTTCCCACTGTCATCGCCGCCATCACAGACCCTGCTAACTTCAAGAACGCCATTCAACATACCTTTGATCAAATTCAATGTTATTTGCACAACTTGGTTATCTTTCCCCCACTCTTTTCTGTAGTGCCCCCGAGCCCTGAAAGTAAATAAATAAATAAATAAATAAATAAATAAATAAATAAATAAATAAATAAATAAATAAATAAATAAACCGATTTCCGGCAACTGACTAGGACGAAGTAAGTCAACAGCAGCAATAGCCCAGTATCCTAAAACGCTAGCATCATCGGCGGAAATAGGCACAATACAATTTTTATTTATTTATTTATTTATTTATTTCATTTATTTACTGATTTCATTAAACAAATACTGCAGCCCAGATGTGGCTAATAGCAGTAGGACAGTAAAAAAAAATTAACCATGTTATTTTTTTCATTACGAACTCTGTTCAGAAAGATGTTCTTACATTGCTAGAGATAGGTTTAGTCAGGAACATCTGCCGATACGCCAAGTTCAGAAGAATCAACCAAACTGCGTTTTAGGCCGGCGTAATAAGTATTGAGAACTTGTATAAACGCTCATTTTCCCTGTTTCTATTATTCAGCAGGACAAATCCCAAGCACCTGACTGGCCGACGTGTTGGAAGCGGGGCACTTGACATGTAGTTATTTATTAAACATTCTTATAACATTTATTAAAGCCCAGTGCTCTTGTGAACAAGGAAGTGGCTGTGGTAAAATATTCTTGTTTTCAGCCTTCAAAGCCGTGTTAGAGGCCCCATCCGGCGATTAATCAATTTTGAGACCAAAACTTTTACTACAACTGATGTCTCCAGCGAGATGACGCAGTGCCATCTACGAGATTTGAGCGAATCTTTTCGAATCCTATGAGCTACTCTGTAAAGCACGCGCCGTTATCGCAGCGACATCTTTCCTGAGAGATTCGCGCCGTACAATGCTGAAAAAAATATGGCAGTGGCTTAGCTCGGCTATGCCAGGATATACGTAGCGAAAGCTAAGGTTAGCCTTGGTTAATCTTAATTGCAAGTCCAGGTTAGTCTGGTTGTCTAGCTACGTTGCGGCGTTTAGCCAGTCGTTCGGCGCGCTGTTCGCCTACTCCTGGGCGATTCGTTTCCTCTTCATCTCGTTCCGATGTCGATTCCAGGCCTCCTCCTGCTTATCAGAATTGCCGCCGTCCATACTGCCGTCTCAAGTCTGGTTGCGGCGCACGCGACTTCTCCTTTTCAGTCTTCCGACATGCTATCAGGCATGCGACGACGCTGGCGAAGCGAGCGGAGGCGAGCGCAATGACGAGGAACGCGGTGTGACGTCATACCAAACGGGGGCGGTGGAAAGGCGCGGCGCTGCGCTGCGGCGGAACACCTGTGGTTCGGTGCTACTAGTGGCGCATGCGCAGTAGTGACTAGGGAGCGAGATAGAGAAAAATATCCGCGGCGAGGCGCGCGTTGTGACGTCATGTGCCTCCTCGGAGCATCGCCCCGGCGAAATCGCAAGTTCGCGGCCAGTAAAGCTTTCGTATTAAAAAGTTGCTCGATAACGCCGTGGTTAGCGCCCCCCTACCCCGAAATACACATTGCTCCAGTAAGATGGGCTCGAATCCAAACGGTGGCGGATAGGTTTTCCTTTAGTTCGCCCTGTGACAATGGTAGAGCTGGCAAAGACGAAGTGGCTTGACGACGACAGAAATCGTCGTTATGTGCCGTCGATGACGACAGAGGTCGTCCTCTGTGCAGTGGAACGGACAGACAACGCACAAGTGAAAAGAACTAAACAAAAATTCCCCGACTGTAACGATACCCTCGTATGCGAAATTTGAGCGCCGCTCTTTAGGTGATCTGAATTCCACCGGTTGGGGGGGGGGGGGGGGGGTGCGCAGCTCAGTGTTGAGAAAGAAAGCGTGAACAGCGGAACCCGTGGCTCTCGCGGTGCCAATACTATAGCGGCGGCGGCGCCGCAGGCGATGTAGCGCATGCGCAGTGGGTCCGAAGGCTACGCCAGTGCTCTGTTTCCATATAAGGTATCGGTGGACGTGCTCGCCGCATGCCTTAGTTTTGCCTAAGCTTCGTCCCTGTGGCTTTGAATGGTCCTGCAACTCCGACCTCCACTCGGACTTCCTCGACGTGAAGCTGCGCTTCTCTGCCGCCTTTGGTTAGGAGTGGCCTTCACAAAGGCATACTCTACATTAATTGGAGTGACTGACAGTGCAGCATGCGAGGTCTGTGACACCGAAGAAAACGTCGACCACCTGCTGTGCCACCGTCCAAGATATGCCCCAGAGAGACAAGAACTTGCCAAAGCTTTCCGAAAACTGGACAATCGGCCGCTTTCTGTGCAGGTGCTGCTGGAACACCGCCCCCATTGCCCGTTGGCCCATAAAGCGGTGAAGGTGCTTTTGTGTTTCTTAAGGACGACGGGTTTGTGCGACCATCTGTGACTATTAATTCAATTTCTGTAAGACCACACGCGTCAGCGAACTCGCTGCAATTTTCTTCTTCTTCTTTCCTTCCCTCCTCTCTCTCCCTGTGATCTTTGTTCTCTCCTTTCCCATTCCCCGGTGTAGGGTAGCCAACCGGACGTTATTCTGGTTAACCTCCCTGCCTTCTACTTTTCTCTTTCCTCCTCCTCCCCTCGTGACTTTGCAAAGTGATCATTTTTACGAATGCACTGCCTCATAAAAAATTTTAAAACATATTAAAATTGTCCGACGGCAGGATTAGAACAAAGGACATCCAGTACAGAAGGCCGGTAGTGAAACCAATTCAGCACGAACGCATAGACTAGCGGAATCACTGCAATTAGCAGTGATTATGCGTGCTTGCCGAGTCTTATTGCCTTCGGAATTAAAAACAAAGGAAGCAAAATCGCTTTCACGTTTAGGCCATTTTAAGCCCAGATAAAGGGCAATAGACGAGCCACAACAACATCCGAGTCCCTAAGCATGAAGATAAGACAAATCCATGTACTACTCCTCATTCCCAAGGCGGCTCTCTCTTTAAAGTCGCGTAGCGTTACTACGCACTTCCAGGAGTCGCCGTCCGAAGAGCGCGAACGCGTTGCCGTCATATTTACTATTCCGCTGCTTTCAATGACATTAGGCCATTCAATTCAGCCACCATCCAAATCGTTTTCCCTCCCTGTACATAAATGTGGCCAACCTAAAGGTAAAAGACAATGTATTGCCAAAATTTAAGACGCGCATGACCTGCAGTAAGTATGAATTAATAAACATATACAACGTCTGGCGAGTGCAGGCTACGGGAGAGTTGGTGAATGACTTGACAGAAGAGCGTAGCAGCGTGACCACTGCAGCCATAGTCTATCTGAAGAAGATCTCGATAACTCCGAGCTTTTCATAGTTTTAAATACATCGCCACAGGCGGCCCACCTCTTGATGTCTCACCGGTGGAGCTTGGACAGTCTACGTGCCTCAAGTTGTCTCGTGCATGCAGATGCGAAACACATCGATCCCCCTCGAAAGTATAGGGTGCGAAATTTCTCTTTACTATGAGAAAACCTAGTACAACTCGAACGAACATGCACCGTTTTATAGTATTTGAATCCTCGAAAATAGAAAGCTCAGTTAAAGACGGTAGACTACGTCAATGTATTTAATAAGCTAAATAAGTTAAACTATACGAAATACCCTGCACCGTACGGCTCACCAGAGAAGTGCGCACGTCACGAAGAAACAAACGCTTCAGATGGCTTAATAGCGATACGTCTCGACAGTTTTGATTCTACCTCCTCGTGTCGATAACAGATGGCTCACTGATGTCCCCCTAATAGCAGAATAAACAAAGAAAACAAAAAGGAGCCCCATGCATTGGGAATACCCAGAAAGGGAAAACGGGCGAAATAGAACAAGCAGTCAAAGATAAGCGTGTGCCATAGCCACGCTAAACTGAGCGCCAGTGAGCTCGCGCCTCGCATGGGCGACATCGAGTGCGCGACAATACTTGGCGGCTGCCGAACCAAAGCAGCGCCGAAAGTAGGGACGCGAACGCGCGCGAATACGGCGCTCCTAACTGGCACGGAACACAAACTTTTACGACAGCTGGGGCTCGGCCGGCGCGGGCGGTTACACTGCGCTAGCGCGCCGAGGCTGCGACCCGTAGTGGAACCCTCTTTAAGCGGAAACGGGATCGGCAACTGCTACCCCGTCCTCCGCGCTCGCCCTACGCCTTCCTCTCGAGCGGTCATAAGGGGCCCGAGCCGGCTCGGCTTGCACCGAGCAAGCAGAGGCAGTGGATCCAGGGAGCGAGCAACTGTCCCCGGGTGCAGGAAACAATAACGGCTCCCGTCGTCGTCACCGCCGACAGACTCATCGTTTTGCGAAGCGAGGGGACGGCGAAGGGAGCCAGCCCGAGGGGAGACGACGACATCGTCTCATAAATGTCCGGCCCCGTCTTGTAAGCAGGCAGCTTCTAATGAGCAGATCCTCCTTCTCGGCAGTCGAGGAGGCATCGCGAGGCTCTCTCCTCAAACCGGCCCGTGCTCGTCTCGTCCACTTCCGCGCCATCCCGATTCTCCGCGCGAACGACGCCGGCGTAATCACTTCCCCGACTTGGTTCCTTGCATTCGCGCGACTCCGAAACCCAGAGCCGGAATTCGCCCGTCGCCACCGCGCTCACGGTAGCTACGCGAGCGACAGGACGGTCTTTCTCCGCCATGCGCGCTTCGGCACCGCGGCCTCCTAGAACGCTCGCGCGAGAGGCTGGGCGGGCAGCCTCTCCTGCGCCAGCCCGTTCGTTCGGGCTGGCGGAATAAATCCCTGGCTAATCGCAGCGGACGAGAGCGCGCGGCCCGTATTTCTTCCGAACTGTTAAACTCTCGCAGCCGGGCAAAGAAAAAAACGAAATTGACAAGAAGTAGAGAAAGAGGGCCAAACACGAGGCAAGCTCTGGCGCCGAGCGCATCGATTGGCCATCGGCAGTAAAGTCACCCCACCGGCCGACTCTCCCTCGCTCTCAATCCGCAGCTCTTGGCCCGCTTCCCTTCTTCTTGGCCGTTGCTGTCCCTGCACGCTGCTGGCCGTCTATCCCGCCTTCCCTGTGGCTCTACTTCCCCCGCTCGGGCCCAACAGCACCGAGACCTTACACGACCGCTGCAGCCACGGTCCACGCCGCCTGGGGAGAATCCCGGAAACTTGAGCCAACGGCTTCACTCCAATGCGAGCACGCAGTCTCTGGTGAATTGGGAAAACGGCGAGAAATGTAGCCAGGGGACAGGAACAGCTAGAATGTGACTCTGAGGTTTCAACAGGTTGAACAAAAAAAAAAAAACAGAGAAAAGAGAGAGAAAAAAAAAAAGCGATGTATGTGGTTGGTCGAGCAGCGCAGACACGTGACGACCTCCCTGATTTGAACTGCTCCCAGTTCCTCGCGTGGTTCGAATCGATGCAGTAGTATCTCACGAACCACCCACGGTGCGCGTTACTTACTCACATGGATCCTTAATTCAATCGAAGCGGGCTAGGCAAAGTTGCTTCTTCATTCGTGCTTACGAAATCTGTTTCGTGCAGAGCTCTATACGTGGCATTCGAGGAGTGACGCTGTGTCCAGAAGGCGAGGGTCATTGCAGGGGACATTGTGGAAAGGGGGTTCGAGGGTCCCTTCCTCACTGACTCACTAGTGTCAACAGACTTCCTAGATGCAGAAGAGGCATGGATCGGTGGTTGACCACTTCACAAGTAGAGGAGAAGAAGAGGCAGGGGGACTGGAGGGCTTGTTAGGAAGCTGCACAGTGGCGTAGAATCTACATCTCTGAGGAGACCGGGAGACAGGAGGAGAGAGAGAGGGGAGTTGGTAAGAGGGAATGCAAGACAGTCAGTTCAGCGGACAAAAGCTCGCCCGCGGGTTTGCGCGTTCAAATCGGAAACGCTAAGTGCCCAGCCACGAGAAGTTTTTCCCGTCCCCCTTTAGCAGTGAGCGCGGAATCTCCTCCACGCTTTCCCGGTATAGTTTTATTGCGCGAGACGCGGAGACAAAAAAGAAATAAAGAAAGCAAACACACGAACGCACTTCGCACGCACGATATCCGCGATTAGGGTTGAGTGGCGTCTAGTTTGAGAGCAGCGCGGGCGAGGAGGGCGATGAAGACGATGGGGACCCAGCGAGAAAGAGCCCCGACGTGGCCAGGAAGAGACAAGGAAAACCATTGGCGACCAAGAGGCGGCACCGAGCGGCCTTGTCCGCGTAACGACTCCGGCCGGGGCGCCGAGCCGGAAGGGACGGAACGAGCGGACCGAGGAGTAGGGGAACGCTTCTCGCGTTAATTGCTGACGCGTCTCGAAGGAAACTCGCCGGCTGCCGACTTTATTATATGGACCAGCCCTACAGCGCGGGGAGCGGGAAAATACTAGCAATAGTTTCTGCGACCGGTCTTATTTAGTAGAGATGTGATAACAGTGGTCACTGAGAGAATAAAAAAGAAAGGTGTTGAAGAGAGCGGAGCAGCGTTTAGTATCAGTTCGTTATGCCATGGTCAAGGCAGTGCTTCAGTAACTCCTAAGCAAATGAATTTTCTTATGCCCAAATTTTGACGCACTACACGAGCGGCATGGCCGTTCGATTGTGAAAGAAACTACTTCTTTGACAGAAACATTGATAATACGAATGCTTACGATAAGCACGCCCTGTATTCACAAAATCTTTCTTACGCTAGAACTGTTCACAACAAGTGCCAGCCAATCGCGCTGTAGGATATATTATTAGTGAGAGCGGCCGGTCATAGCCAAAACGGACAAAGATATTTTATGAATTCGGCCCCAGAAGTTGAACTAACCTGCAAGCGATGGCGCAATAAAGCTCTTTAAAGGCTTCAAGGGTTGTGTCAAAGGTGAATGATTGAGCTCAGAGAAAGAAGTAAAACATGTTACACTTAACAGAAACTTTTTTTTTTAAGTAAGTATGTGCGTAGGAGATGTAGGCATCATGGGTGATACCCCATACTCCTTCTCTCTTAGACAAAACATTGTACAGCAACGATAGGCCGGCTCAACAGAAACTTCTTTTTAGCGCAGATTTCATCGCGATCGCACCGATTGCCTGCAGAGTAGATTTCCCAAAATTAAAAAAGAAACGGTAAGCGACCTTAATCTTTGACTTAGATGTCTTTTAGTGGCACTCGCACCTCGACGTTGGTGTTCTTCAGGTTAACTTTAGGCGAACGCAACGCACGAACCGAACTCGTAAGCAACTCTTTTCCATTAATTAGCCGGTTAAATATCATGGCACCTTCTTGCGTGTGACGTCATTAGTGACGTCATTACTTCCGCTTTCGAATTCCGGGTGTCCAGGAGTTTCGCCTAAGTCGTGCTCCCGTGGCAGGTGTCTAAAGTCTACGATTATGTGCTTTGGTGTGCCGTAATCAGAGATATTTAATAAATTCTTATTATTCCAGACACTTCAGTAACTCAACTTGTGACTAAACTTATGCTTTGATGTCATACCTATAATGAAACCTATGAATTTTGTACTGCACAATTTTTTTCTGATTTGCTTTGAATTTCCTCCCCGGTCGTCTCGGGAGGTGAAACGGAAGTGCTGCTAAGAAACAAGAGTGCCACTCGGTGCTCGTGCCACTAAAAAAGTGCGCCTACTTAAGTTAAACAACCACGTCCGCAATAACCGAAAAACAGCAACGCACTGCCGGAGTCGAACAAAACATGCCTGCCGTCTTGGGCATAATGGTTCAGTATGAGCTGCTTCGGCGGAATTTGAGCTGTCGTAGGCAGTGTGCGCCAAGCAGTATGAACTCCGCCAAAAGAAAGTAGCAACGAAAGACGAAAGGTCATGCAAGTGAAACGGCTCGCGGAAACAGAGTACGCATGAATGATCCCCAAAGGAAAATCCTGAGCAGAAATTTAGCGTCTTTATTTTTTTTTCCTGCACTCGAATTATACAACTGACCAAAAGAAAGAAAATATGAATAAAAGAAAGAGGGCGAGGGTAGATAGGGAAATGAGATAGCAACGTGCATTGCGCAAATCATACGGAGTCGCCTACTTCAGCATCCTTATCCGCTTTCCTACGAGGTAAGCAAGCCCTGCAGCACATCGATTAAAGGTACGCCGTACCTGCACACACGGATTACGCCGCAGCACAAGTAATGTCGGAAAACGAGGTGGAAAAACTAACGATAAAAGATAAGCCGTCGGTGGGAGCGAAGGGGCGAGTGGACGTAGAAGAGGAAAGGCAGGGGCTGCACGAAAAGAGACGGCGAAAATGTCCCGCGCACACGACCGCGCTCGCGAAGGCACAACCGAGCGGAAAACGAAGGAACTAAAGCGCGGTTCCCTTTCTTCGCCGGCGCATGCATAAGCGCGGGAACACTGAGCGCGTGCCCTTTTATCTGGCAATAAATACCTACACGACGGGGGGAGGAGGAGGGGCAGGTCTCGGGATGATTAATAGGAGAGGAGAGAGAAGCGCTCACGGAGGCCTCTCCTTCTTCTCCCCAAAAGGGAGGCTTCGGAGGCCGCCGCGATCCTGTTCTCGACGGGCGGTCGACTACGGTCGCGCAGACGTCGGGCACCCGGAGATGAAAGAAGTCAATTACTGTGCTTCCACATGGCGGCTAAGAAGAAGGAACGGCACGTAGGAGCAACGATGGCCCGGGGTGGGAGGGGCGTCGAAATCGAATGAGCTAAAAATAGATTACAGGCGTTCGGGCCGGCCCAATGCTGGGAACATAAGAGAGATACGGAGGAGGACAGCTGGCATATTCAGTGCTCGGCACTTGCGAAAGAAATGGCGAACAGATTACGCGACAGCCCGCCCACGGTTTTTCTTCTTCTTTTTTTTTTTGCGGTTCGGAGGCCGCTGGTTGTCCGGGGTCGCGGTGTCGTCAAGCACCGGACGAAAGCGCAGAAGAAAAGCGCTCGCACCATCGTCAGCGGCGTAGCGGTGCAGAAGCCCTGACCTTGCAAGCCAGAAGGTGCCTGGCAGTCCCTTCTGCTGACTTCAAGCATGGTTGCTTTTTATGCTTACAAACCACTTCTCACTACGCATACAACGACAGCAAGCTGAGCAAGTTGGTAGGGATCGATGGCACGGAAAAAAAAGAGGATAACGTATTAGGGAAACGCAGATAGGTAGCATCCTCTTGCCTGCTACTCTGCTCAAAGCGGAGGGGAAGAGAAGAAAAAGAGAGGTGATGAGGATACGCAAAGTAGGATGCGATTGTAGGAGCGTAAGAAAAAGAGGGGTGACGAGGATGCGCATAGTAGGATGCGATTGTAGGAGCGTACAGATTCGAGTCCCAAGGGTCCGCCTTGAATGTAGGCCTGTGTCGTCTAAAAATCCTCATAGTACTTTAATGGCTCGCTTCGTCGACATTATGTGTGACCATGAACCCGGAAATAGGTTTTCACTTTACGGCGTATTATTAAATGGCGCAAGCAAAGTGAATGCCCGCCTTTCACAGTCACATTTAGGACAGGAAACAAGTATGTGCTGCCCTGTCTCAGGTACATTAAACGTATCACAATCTGCTAAGTCCGCGCGTCGAATGCGATACAAATATTCCCGCGTAATGGAAACATCTAGTCTAAGCCTGAGGAGAATATTCGCAAGGCTGCGTTGGTAGGCACACGGCATCCGAAGGACGACGTGCGAAGCATACACACCAGGACCCGCATTCACATAAAGCTCTTGCACTAGAACTGTTCGTAAGAGCAAATTTCACCGAATCTTGATATTTAGCAAATTATAGCACACCTCTTAGGCGCCCGTTCCTGCGGCGAGCGTCGGCGTTGTCCCTCGTAACCGAGCGAACGAACACTGCGAAGGATGAAAGCGAACGCGGAGCGCTCGATGAAAGACATCGATCGCTTGTGAGCGCGAGGAGGAAAGTGGAAGAGGAGGGTGCAACGGCACTATTGGGAGCGAGATACACCACTGGAAAAGCTCGCGCCGCCGTCGGCATGACGTGGCATGACGTATCACGTGGGCACAGCGGCCGCGTCGGCTGCTTCAGAAGCGCCAAAACGAGCTGAAAACGAAAGTTTAAAGTCCCACCTGCGCCGCGGTTCTGATTAGGTGGTTAGGCCTTACCGCCTCGGGTGTCTGCTTGACAACATTTGAAAGTACTATAATAGGTAGGTGGCGGCCCTTAGAGGCGTGCAGCATGGTAGGCTAGTGCTCGGTACTGCAGTGCCGGCCGTACCCAACGGAGCCCGATATCAGCCTTATTCACACGTAGCCGTAGGGCAAGGAGCTGCGTGAAGCTTGGCTGGCCAAACTTAGAACCGGCGGACAGCCATCGGCTACAACTCGGGTATGCAGCGAACACAGACGCGAGGAAGATTTCTGCTACGGCACCGGGACTGCGCGATGTTCGTTGAGTAGCAGAAAACGCGCACTGAGATGCTCGCCCGCGTCTGGCAGCCCGGCTAATGTCGTGACGGTTTGGTCTATGAACTTCTTGGTGCTAGATACTGGCAAGTTCACTGGAACGGAAAGGGAGCGGTAAGAGGCACATTACAGAAAGGCATGAATATGGTCATGTTTGTGTTATGAAACAATGCACTGGATTACGAAAAAGAAGCAGAGGGAAATCGCACGCTGCGAAGACCGATAAACATACAGTGCGACGGAAGTTGAGAAATAATATTTATATGTCCAAGAATTTAGAAGACAGAAAAAGAATGAATCGTCGCGACGGCACATCACAAGTCGTTGTAGGCGTCGAAGTCTCTATAACAAAATTATTTTTCAACAGTTCTGATAGCGTCCACGCATCAATGGTTGCTAGTGTACTATCAAATTCTCACATGCTGCGGGCTAAAACCTCACAGCACGGTGCTAAAACGCGCTCACAGCGAAAGCAAAACATTGTGCGCGGACATGCATGCAGACGCGCAGTCGGTCGCCGCGAACCCGTGTGATCGCTGTGTTAAGGCTTCATTCTGTTAAGCCCCATTTGGTTATGGAGACAGCCCACGATTAGAGCATATTTCACATAGTTTACTCTCAGCGTTTGCCTACCTTTCACGCAAGAAGCCAGTTCGGGAGACTCCATCGCGGCGACCACGCGCAATGGCGTTCACTGTACGTATTCGATAAACAGATAGCGTCTGTAAACCATTCTGTGCTTTCAGTTCGCCCAAGATTATTATATGTATAGTCAAAAATATTCCTCGTTTTGAGAGTATTTACATAAGTGTCCACGAGGGCTGCCGCGTGGTGTTTTTATTGAGTGCCGTAAGAGAAACCTATGAGGAGCGCGCCGCGTGATCCCTCATACTACGCAAGGGAGGTGCTTCCAACAGATGGCGACTCCGTAACTCCGCGCCCCCAATGAGGCGGAACGCGGAGGACGATATGGCAAAAGAGTGAGAAGGAAAGGTAGTGCCGCGCAAGACGGGCTTTGGCGTCAACGATGCTGAAAGGATGGCGCCAGAGTAGCATGCGTCGTCTGTATGGAAACAGCGCTCCATGAGCGGAGGTTTGTCTGCAGCCCCTGCTGTTATTCGCGCCCACGCGTCACCCACGCGCCGCCTCTTAAGCGGGAGACACATGGTGCGATTTTCCGTGCGATCTGTCGTGCGGCGCGTCGTGTGCGACTTGCCGCATGCGGCGATTCGGGACACATGGTACGAATGACCGAGCGGCGGGTAGCTCCGCCCAGAACCGGCGCCCCTGCGTGGAAGCTCGGAATGCTGCGTAACTTCGAACGGAAAGTGAAAGCAAACGTATTTGCACAGCTCTCTTGTTTGAAACAAACGATGACAATATAAACACGCCTATGCAAGCACTGTAGACGTGTTTCCGCAAGGCCGCGTCAGCAGTAACGGCTCCTTTGACAGCCGCCGATGGCTATAGGAGCCGGCAGGCACAGCTCGCTCGGCCATCGAATCCGACACCGGTGGCGCTTGTGACACGATCGCTTGCAGCTCGTATAACGAAGCGTCTATGTTAGTCGCCACAACGTGTACACAGTTATCGTACGCTTAATTTGCAGCACATTTGATTTCATTGGCGCCGACGGAAGCGAACGAGCATGCCAGGCGAGCTTGCGATCGCTGGGAGACTGTAGGCCTAGCTCGCCGGCCGGCTATCCGAGGACGAGGGCCCATGCCGATGCGTCCGCAGCACGTAATAAAGCGCCTAAATTCATCAGCACAATCAATGCCTGAACATTTATGTTTCTCTTAAGTGAAAATACGGTTAGTTTTCTGGGTGCCGTTAGTAGCGATGAGTAAACACGCCAGTCAGGCGAGCCGCATCGTATAGACGATTGCTGGCGCATCTGCGCTGACCGCGTCCGATTGCAAATCGCGCTAACTATTTACTATATCGCACAACGTTTTATAACATGCACTCTTTCGAGGCCACTTTATTCTATCAGTTATTTCGTGTCAGAAACAAATTGCAGCTTATGTATTATTATGGGCGGGGCCGGCGAGCGAGCGCCTCGCAGCTCCGATTATGTCTGTTTTGTTTGTTTTTTTTGCTCCCTGGTCGAAACGAAGGCCTCTTTCGCCGGTGACGGCGGCACATAAATAAGCTGCAATTTGTTTCTGACACGAAATAACTGATAGAATAAAGTGGCCTCGAAAGAGTGCATGTTATAAAACGTTGTGCGATATAGTAAATAGTTGGCGTGATTTGTAATCGGACGCGGTCAGCGCAGATGCGCCAGCAATCGTCTATACGAAGCGGCTCGCCTGACTGGCGTGTTTACTCGTCGGTACTAACGGCACCGAGAAAACTAACCGTATTTTCACTTAAGAGAAACATAAATGTTCAGGCATTGATTGTGCTGATGAATTTAGGCGCTTTATTACGAGCTGCGGACGCATCGGCATGGGCCCTCGTCCTCGGATAGATGGCCGGCGAGCTAGGCCTACACAGTCTCCCAGCGATCGCAAGCTCGCCTGGCATGCTCATTCGCTTCTGTCGGCGCCAATGAAATCAAATGTGCTGCAAATTAAGCGTACGATAACTGTGTACACGTTGTGCCGACTAACATAGACGCTTCGTTATACGAGCCGCAAGCGATCGTGTCACAAGCGCCACCGGTGTCGGGTTCGATGGCCGAGCGAGCTGTGCCTGCCGGCTCCTATAGCCATCGGCGGCTGTCAAAGGAGCCGTTACTGCTAACGCGGCCTTGCGGAAACACGTCTACAGTGCTTGCATAGGCGTGTTTATATTGTCATCGTTTGTTTCAAACAAGAGAGCTGTGCAAATACGTTTGCTTTCACTTTCTGTTCGAAGTTACGCAGCATTCCGAGCTTCCACGCAGGGGCGCCGGTTCTGGGCGGAGCTACCCGCCGCTCGGTCATTCTTACCATGTGTCCCGAATCGCCGCATGCGGCAAGTCGCACACGACGCGCCGTACGAGAGATCGCACGGAAAATCACACCATGTGTCTCCCGCTTTACGATCTCCCGATTAGCCAGGCAGCCGCATTACATTTCGCTTCGATTGCAACGTGCCGCACGAGACATATTGTCCGCGTCAACCAACGTATTGTCGCGAAGAGTATAGCGCGGGCGTCTTTGCTTGCTTTCCGGGAAATTTGTGGGCTCCTCGACGCGGGGGGAAACCTTTGTACCCCAAATAACGCGGCGGCGCTGGGCATGTACTGCCGCCCGGCCGCCGCGCCTGACGTCACACGTGCACCTGACGCGTCTTCGTCCCACGCTCGGCTGTCAAAAGCTGATTAGTTATGGTCAGAGTGCTTTTGTGTACGGAGTGTTGACGCGACCATTTCTTGACCCCTTGAACTCTGCCGCTTATTGGATGATGTCGGCTTGCCTGATTGGTCGGAGTAACGAAGTAGCCCAATGGTGGAGAAAAGTGTCTCTTGGATGCTGTGTAAACTTATTTAAGGAGTAGTTCGAGTAGTTTTTGAGTGAGCAAGTAGACAGCAGCGGACGGCGCAACATCACCAGGAGAGACCAGGCCGGTTAGGCAGGCCGACGACGACGGGTATGACACCGTTTTGTTTGTAGATATTTTGTACAGTTTAAACTTACGGCAAATGCCAAGTGAATAAACCTAGTTGTGCAAATGCTACTCTCGTCGTCGTACCTGCGGATTTGGACTGACCCCTGCCAGAGCTCATCCCCATTCATCTTCGTCTCCCTGGTGAGCTGATGCGTCAGGCATCTAACGGCTGCGTCACCTCGCTACAGTATCGCGGAATGAAAACACGTATATAGATCCGCTCAAATTTCGCATTAGGGAATATCGTAATTGCCGGTGAACTTTATTTTCAGCGAAGGCAGTCGTAAATGGCTGAGAGAACTTACGAACAAGAAGCTTTGTGAATTCGGCAACAGAGAAACGACAAGGAAGATGCTTGTTTTGTCGTTTTCGTACTTCCCGTGTGCGTGTTGCGCATGACAACTTCACCGTACTATACCGCATACTGCGAATGTTGGGCCGAAGGATTGACCATAATCTGCAGGCGTTCGAACTCTAAGTAAAACAAATCGCATATAATTATTGCTCAATTTTATCCTTCCAACCATGCGCACTGGGCTGTGGAGGGCGCCATCTTTCTGCGTTTCGTATTACGCGGAAGCTTCAGTTCAACTACTATGCTGCCTATCCGAATACATGCAATATTGCAGAATCATCATTTCACATAAACCTCGGAAAGCAACCAAAACGCATCCGCCGACATGCACCTGCCGCTGCAGGTGTCGAACCCACCACCAATTGCATAGCAGCACAACGCTATTCGCGTAGTGCACCGCCTATAAGAGGCGCCGCTGATAGCGACCTAGCGGGTTCTTCCAAAAGTACGCTCGGGAGCAGTAGCAGATGACAACCCTTTGTAGGAAGGATGGCTGAAGTTCGCGGCTGCGATTTCTCCTTGGTTCGGGTGCCAGACCGCTTCTTCTACGGTGACAGCTGCAGGGAAGACGCTGGCCTCTGCGGGAGCGGGCATGAAAACGATGTTACCAGTGTTTGTGACAACTCGGTTCACATACGTGCCAGTTGGGTCCCGCGGACAAACGCAATGAATCCCATTTACACGATGTGGAGCTAATGTTAACTAGCCGCTAAGGGTTGAATAATGCGATGTCTCGATCACTCTTTTGAGCGCAGCTCTTTGGCGCCCGTTCCTGCGCTTCGCGTCGCCGTTCAACCTCTCCGTCGGCCTCGCCGCAACCAAGGTCCCGCGCTGCTCTAGCTGCGCGCATTCCTGCTGGCATCTCTCGCGCGCAGCGCGAGTCTTGCTCTCCCCTTGTCCCCGAAAGCCGGATCGCGAGTTCTCGCCTATCCTCTCGCTCCCTTCCTCCGCGCAGCTCCGTTGCGGTGACTCTCGCCGCTACCGTCTACTCCGCCCTCGCCGTCCCTTCTTCCGCTGTCGCGGCACTGCCGCGGTGGCGGCGGCAGGTGCTCCTTGCCGCCTCGCGCGTGATTTACGGCTCTCCGCTCCTCCGTCTTCGTGTCGCGTGGTTGTACGGCTCTCAGCCTTGACTCTCGCTTCCCCACTTGCGGGGTGTGCTCCTCAGTGGCATTTGTCGCCTCTGGGAGTGCTTGCGCCTGGCTGTCCGTGTTAAACGCGTAGCGAAGTACGTTTCCGCTACATTTCTTCTGCGCGTCGCACGCACGCAGAGCCATCTTGCGGCAAACACAGAAGGCCCCCTCCTCGCAGTGCATAGCGCTGCCTCGACAGCTGGCGCGCCACTCCCCCGCTTCTAGAGGACGATCCCATCGAAACGTCAGCCCCATGATCACGTCCGCCTTCATGGCGCGTCGTGGCTCGGCTGTCCGTGCCGATCACGGCGTTTGGCTCGCGTAGATCGTTTCTCCCTCCGAGACACCGAGTTCTTCGGTTCGTTCCGCTTGCTCAGGCGAACGTTAAGTCGTTGTGTGACTCAAGAGCATGCCGAGCGAATGAGTGGGCGGTGCTAACTGAGTGCGATAACGCTATCGCGTTCCACTTTTGAAGGCGAAGCTTAAACGTCCTCCAATTTTTTTATCTCATTAATTCTACCCTTGCCGTAATACTGCTTCTGTACCTCAAAAATAGCCATACCTCGTTAGTGAAGATTTATATCTCAAACGAATTCGCGCGGTGCGATGTCTACACATGTCACTGTGATCTTTCTGTAGATGAATACATGTGACATCGCCGAATAAGTGCCGTCAAAGCCACCTAAAGAGGAATAATTGCGAATTTATTGGTGGAAACACGTACACTAGTCAACGAAGTCACCAAACGAACGCGTTAATAAGAGCGCGAGTTAGCGCTGTACTGACGATGCAATTCTGCTGCATACGCCGATAAACTGCCGTTCCGCTGCAGTTATTACAATTTTGAATTCATTAAGGCAGCTGCTTGGAAACGTACAAAGCTAAAGTCTCACCAAGTTTTGAGTAAGTTCTTTTTTTCTCGAATGTTGCTAGAGAGATGCCACATGATATATTCAAAGGCACAGCAGCGCTAGCCAAAGTAGATGGGGGCTGGCGGCAAGTCCGGGTTTAGTCCTCTGTGGCGTAAGCATAATAAGAAAGAATTCAGTTGAGTACAACATTCAAATGCAAAAATAGACTACGTTGTGAAAAAAAAAAGTCACTCGGCGTGGTAAGTCTACTCAGACAGCATCGAGATGCGATGACTACCCAAACGTGACGTATACTGTTCAGTGAAGATGAAACAGAAATAACAGATGCAGGAACTATTAGCAATTCTCGCCCTGAATTACTTACTTTCTTAGCACATTTCCCAAGATACCACAATATCTGAGATGCCCTCGTGCGAAAGGAATAAAGCTGTTAAAGAAGCACTTGCCTGGTATCATTCCGATAAGACACAGCGTGATTTAGACCCTTTACAAAAGAGGTAGGGTGAAAATGTGGCACTTCAAAAAAATCAACAACAGTTATGCATGAAGCAACTGGCAACAGTTCAACATGCGCGCAGCCGCGCATAAAATAAATGCAAAAGCATGGGGTGCTTGACAGCTGGTGCGAAGATTTACCGGGCCGCATAAAACCAACAATTTCAGTTATTTCAAGTTTCGATAGCCTTAACAAACAAAACGATGGACTCGTTCAGTCGTGCTGCCCAGCTAGCGCAACGTGGTAAAGAAACGGTAAACGGTTGAACCGGCAAACGGCATCGACAACTTTAGCGAAATGCCTTTCAACAGCTTGCTGCACTAGACGAACTTCGTCGCTTACCCGTATAAATATGATCGAGTGGAAAAAACACCGGCGCCACAAAAGAAAGGATGAAAAAAAATCCCACCGAATGGCAGCGATCCATCCCGTACAAAATTGACTGTTGATTAACCATTGGTATATTGTTGGGCAATTGTTGAAACAACGGACTACAACAAATTTTCAAAAGCAGTTGAGTTCGCTCAACACTTGAACAACAATATTACCGTTGTGTGTTCTCAATAAACCATTTGTTGGGTAATTTGTGTTGATTTTTGTCGTTTTGTTGTGTAGCAGTTGAGTTTAGTATACAATAATTAGGACTCGCATATGAAGACATTCCAAAAATTCAATGCGAAGCGTTTTAACCTCATTCCTGTCACTTTGCGGCAGGTAGGTTCTTTCGACTCACTTTCATAAAAAGAACATAATGTGTGACCGATGGGGTGGCATTGAACGTCGGCCGTCGAGCCCGGGGCTCTAACCATTAGGCCACGAACGCGCGCATGCTCCTCTCGTTCGAAAGCCAGTAAGCTCTGAAATGCTTGGCGCGTGCGCCGCGTGCCACTTCCTCGTGCTGTCGCTACAGCTGGCGCTTTCAAGCGCCTATCTCCGGGACCGCCCCACTTTCGTAGCAGTTTTCGCGCTGTAGAAACTGCAGCTTAGACTAGCTTCATGATCGCCCAAGTTCATAACAATTTATTTCTTCGCCAGTATACAAATGCCATTGTCGTTTTGACATACACTAGATCGCATAGCAATTGGTACGATCCAAAATGAGCACGTTTCGGGGTGCAGAAGAATGCGAAGTTCACTCGCAAACACGGCGACTACGCGCATGTGGAGTTCCCCAAAAGTAGACACGGCGGCAGCGCGGCCGGCGATGAGACAGGCGCCGAAACGCGACGACGCTACCTTCGAGCATCCGACGCGCTCTGGGAACCGTAGGATGCAAGCGCGCACACGCTGCAAACATACACGTGAGAGATCTTCGAATTTCCTGCGACGCACCATCGGTCCGGAAAGTAAATATAGTTTTTTATCCAACGGCCGTGGTACTAGAGATCAAACAACGAACACGCTTTGAGATCGCAGCGCGCAGCCGCTATAACCATTGACAACGGTAACAGTATCACAGCTAATCGCTGTATCTGCGGCTGCTCCCGACTCTCGCTTTGCAAGAAGCGTGCGATTTATTTGAGCCTCGCGGAACTGTCGTCCTCTCGTCTCCCAAGCCTGCAGGTCCCGTATGTTCAGTTAAATATAAGAATACCAAAGGGAAATGAAAGAAATACAAATAACGGACTCTTATCATACCTTACTTGTCACCTCGTCATCTGCAAACGTGCTATAAACTATTCTATTAGCGTTACTTTTGTAAAAACAACAAATTAGAAGTAATTTTTATTTCTAGATGGCGCTACGAACGTCAAGGTAGCGTTCGGGTGTGTTTTTGTGTGCGCCCGCGGTTGCAACCATTGTAGCTTCGTATTGAGCACACTTTTGCAACAGTACACATCGTTACCGCTAGTTTCGTAGTAGCATATTTTGGTCGTAGTATTTGTTGTTTACGCTACAAATTAGGTTGTTCTTGAAACTTTATGAAGGTTAGTGGATGAAAAATTATTACTAATTAATTAGCGGTTTTTCAGTGCGGTTATTTTGTGTTTGGAAGGTTTTTATAACTAGTGAAGCTGTGAACGGCTTTCGGAGTCAGTTACTTGGTTGCAGTTGTGTGGTGGTTCACGCCTCGTGCATTTTGATGAAAGTATTTTTTTTTTTCTTTTCGGGCATCGTGACGCACATTTTAGTGAAATGCTTTAACGACGATAAGTGGGGCGTTTATCTGTTGAAGTCGTTGGCTGACGCACCTACTAGTCTTCGAATGATGTGCGAGCCTGGCTGTTTTGGTGAGCTGCGCGGCAGAGGTCATGATGCCTGTTGGAGAGAAGGCACCCCGAAACAGTCGCAGCCGAACTTCTGCAGATAGGTAAGTAACCTCGTTTTCTTGAGCACGTAGCCTTTTTTTCTATTTTGACATTGACAAGCGTGAGATGTTAAGCACAACGTTCACTTTCTTCAACCAAACCGTATGCCCAGCAAGCGATACTAACGCTCGCTGCTGCCGTCACTTCGTTTGAAACAATGGTAGGCGATGAGGCAGCGGCGCCCCACGTGCGTAAAATTGCATTGCTTCATTTGTTCCTGTCTAATGACGTTTCCTTAATTTGTATGAGAGAACACAATTGGAACATAAGGATCAGCTTCTCTGCGCAGTGATAATTTTGTACAGTGGCCACGCCATCTTTCGTGGGGGCTCACGTGGGCCGTCTAAGCGCTTGTTATCGCGTTCCGATTCGTGAGAGGCGCGCTGCCTTTCAAGGTACTTAGGCAGACACTACGAGCTCAGGAGAAGCGCAAAAATTATTGTGCAGCAG
The DNA here is from genome assembly GCF_023375885.2 of Dermacentor andersoni. Classification (NCBI taxonomy): domain Eukaryota; kingdom Metazoa; phylum Arthropoda; class Arachnida; order Ixodida; family Ixodidae; genus Dermacentor; species Dermacentor andersoni. The sequence goes on along the minus strand of NC_092815.1, from coordinate 210,676,323 downwards.
GTGTGCAGCTGTGCTACGCTTGTACCACGCTCGTACCGGAAGGCGGTGTTCCACGTCACGCTTACGCATTTCGTAAATTGCTACGGCGGCCGCCGTAGCAATTTAGGGCTCGAGGTCATGGATACGATCCCTGCAGCAGCCGCATTCCAATGGAGCGGAATGCAAAAACGCTCGTGCATTGTGCATTGTATGCACGCAAAAATTTCCAGGAAGTCAAAATTAATACGGAGTCCCCAACTACGGCCTGCATCATAATCAGATCGTTGGTTTCGCACGTAGGACATCAGAATTATTTTTTTTGTATCTGTAGTGGCTCATCGTATACCATACGGTTAGTGTGATCACTTTTTGAGCCGTAGCGGTTAAGCACGCCTCGATTTAGGTTGCGCCTAATGAAGCGGCGCACCGCAAAATATATTTCGCCTCTTTGTGATTTGCGGAGAACGGCCAAGCGATAAGTCGCAGCTTCCGCGCGGTGACTGTACACGGATACACATCGCAGATGAACAGAGGTGTGGTGACGACGTCGGCAAAGAACAAAGCCGCCGACGGGCTCGCCTTTTCGCCTGTCACCGCCAGAACTACCGCAGTAAGCATCTTTATCTAGCGCGGCGCGTTTCTGTTGAAGGCGTACTGTACAATTTTAATTGGCGATAACCGAAACATGCCACCGTTAACTGCTGCGTCTTTGAGCTGGGCCGATCCGAATGTGCGTTGCTTGGAGAAGCGAAAGGAGCGCCAATTGGCGCGTTGTCGCATCGAGCTAAGCGTCGCACTCGAGCACCGTTTGCGCGGTGAAGAATGACGCGTGCATGAAGCTAGCTCACGGCGCAGACGCTGCCGCGCAAAACGCGCAAGGGCGTGTGCGCAACGTTCTGCAAACAAATCGCATGGGATGATCGGAGACACGCCGGAGCGGCTAGCTTCAAAGAAGCGGTGCATGTTCTCACTCGTACAGGCACGCTCACGCTCGCATCAATCTCGGCGTATCTTTAGCTCATTCCTGCTGCTGGATTTCTACTCAAAGATTCGATATCTGCTTGGTATCGGCTATGCACTGTCGCGTGGTCTTTGGTTCTGCGAAAGAGCCGGGAATATTTCTCTCTGCTGTGAAACATCGCCGTGCGTGTCTTAGCTAACATTTACCGTAGTAACCAGTTTCTTCCTTTCCTCGGCGGCACTCCTAAAGAGTCGCAAATTTTTACTTGCCAGTATAGTGTGTACTTCTGTTTTGTGCGTAGTTATGTGCAGTGGTGCAGTGTGTGGCAGATTCTGAATCCGCGCAATCTCATTTTCTGTCCGCATTCCCTTCTCGCAGATTACGCATGCAGCGAATGTCCAGGTGCTAAAGTATTCTACGTCAAGAGCAGCTTGGCGTCGTGCACGAGACACCCTTTGATATGTAGCTGATTCACTATCTCTGTTGCGACTCTCCGTCAAGTGGAATTTTTAAATACTTTTTTGCTACTCTGTGGTGTACTAGCTGCCGCATGGACGCTGTGAAGGCTTACTTTCGATTCGATCTGGATTTTAGTAGTGAAGGATGATCTACCTTTTGAGGGGAGGTATTTCTTTTTGTTTGCGAGAATGTTTACCAGCCTAATCAAGTGGTACGTGCTTACTGGAAACAGCAGCGCGAACAGAGGCGGACGACGGACGACGAAATAGGTAGGAGCACACACGAGCGCAAGCTCAACTAAACGTCTACTTTTGATGACAGAGGTATTAAAGACACTGGTCAACTTGACAAAGGTAAAGAGCCGTGCATGCGTGGCAGAAACAGCCACGAGCGACCAGAAAAAAAATATGAAGAAGCCATGTCATGTAGAATAAACGAGCGTGAAAAACTAGAACTATCAGACAAATCTTTCGAAAAAGCGATATACTTGTCCGATGAGTGATACTACCCAACGAGAAATACTCTTGAGAACTGCAAGTCTTTCCCACTAAGCGCCACAGACAACTTGGTTATGCGTTTGTTTCATTTGTGATCAATAAATATTGCTTCTCGAACTCCTCTGGTGTTGCGGTATAGATAAGAAAGAACGATTGTTTCATCACAAAGACCAGAACACAAGACGACTTATGGAAGAATTATTTATTGATCGCGAAGAAAAATTCATAAGCAAGATTTCTTTGACCCTTAGTGGGAAAGAGTTGCTGCAGTATTTATCGTTAATATCACCTACACGACAAACCTTTCAGTTTTCATATGTATTTTGCTTTTGACGCACGTTTGTTCTGCAGGACATGTCTATCGGTCCTTTTTTGTTGTGCCGGGCTGTTTCTGCTGCGCATCCATGGCTTTTTCTTTGTGAAGTTAGTCAGTGTGTTTAAAATCTTTGTCTTCACGAATAAACTTCTAGTTGAGTCAGCGTTAATGTGTGTTCCTACCTTAATTCATCTTTCTTGTCTCTGTTTGTGTGGTTGTCAAATTTTAATGTACACCGAATTGGCGAAGTGTCTATAGAATTAATAAATGAAGTATTTGCGCTGTTTATTTCAGGAAGAACGCTATAGGGTCTTATCTTCTCTGTTTTCAACACTGATGTATATATTTCTAGTTCAACTTCAAGGAATCCCCTGAGGAAGCCAATAAGAGTGATAAAGTGATGATAACTTCATTTGTGTGACATTTATGAATTTTATCCATTCAAGGCATGACTTGTCACATGCCTGTAGGTATGGAAGCATTCGTAGTTTTTAAACATACTAAGCTCTACTTTTCAGTTCTCATGACGCTCCTTTGTACTGTGCTGCATTCTCCAGGTGCAGGAACCTTTTTTATGCCGTCAGTGCATGTGTTGTTCTTGTACATATTGGAGAAAAAATTGTCTTGAGCTTAAATATGCAGGTATATCACTTGTAACTTCTTTTCAACACGGGTGCTGTATCTTGCTCCGTCTTAGTTACTGCTTTGTCCCAATTTTTATGCAACTTTTATGTATCTTATGCAATAAAATTCTGGTAGCATTTTAATTACATTTTACCTGTGCCATTGAGATCATTCGTGTTTCGTATACGAATTTATTGGCGTTTTTTCCTGTCTCACCAATATGGCTGTCCAGTCACTGCAGCCTTTTCTCATCCTTTATGACTATTTCTGGTGTACTTGATACTGCAAGTGCAGGTGACCATCTATTTGGCTCTTTGGAATTGTGTTAGCCGTGTTACTACCATATTTCTGTGCTAAATAATTATTTTTTCTCTTATCGTTCAAGGTATTAACCTTGCCTTATCTCTTTATTGACTGAGGTACCCCTTAGTTGCTGGGTATAGTGAAAAAGGCCCCAAAAAGTGCTCTAATTAGCTTTGTACAAGTCCAGAAAAATTTACTGAAAGTGAGCTCACTAAATCGAGGAAATACCACCAACAAACTCTTCTGTACCTCAATTTAACATAATCAAATGGTGTACTATTCTTGACTTGTGCCAGGGAGATAAGCTGCATTCACTACACAAAAGCTTTACAACTTTATTTATGCAGAAAGCAAACCTGGCTCGTCAGAAACATGATTAAGGTGTTCACCACGCCCGACAACTTTCTAAATGATGTCTCATCAATTTGGCTAAGTTGAGTGATGTTATTTTATAAAATAATTGGACAACATGAAAATATTTATATCTCGAAGACAAGCCTACTTTGGTACTTCATTAAATCTTAATCGCGGTGAAAGACGTGTGCTAAAGCTTGTATATATTTACGTGAAGTCATTTGTTTCAAGTCTGTTATTTTGCCTTCTCACAGTCAGCCGCAACTGTTCCTGTGATGTGTTAGTGTGCGAAACATTTTAATGTAACGTATTCAGATGTCTTGTGTGTATTCACACGCAAGCAGCTTCAAGTGTTCATGTGTTGAAAGTTGGTTGTTAAAAGGGTATGCTTAAGCCCTGCCTTTTGAGTCGCTTTGCCTTCTAGTCACAACCTTAAGTCACAAGTGAAGACCACAATGATAGTTTTGATTGAAAATCATATGTATAGTTTTTTCATATGTATTTACACTGTTAAGTGCTGTAGGTACTAGCCTATGTCTCCAGGTTCGATGTAGTGATGCCTTATGTACTGTAATAATGTTTCATGGGCATGCATCTTTAGTGTAAATCAAGGTACTTCAAACTGGTCAGTCTCTCCTTTGGTTTTGTTTGTGAAAGTTATAAGCAGGCACCGGGGCATGCAAGTGTGAATAGCAAAGCAATTTCAATATATGAATAAAAATCTACTAGCCCAACGAAATGTCAATCATATTTCAATGGCGACTTCTGAAATCTCAATGCCATCTCAACTGGGCCAGAATGTTCTTTTCTGTGCTGTGACAACAATAACTCAACAGCAGGTCAACAGAACTACCACAACGTCAGTTCAATGCAGCATCAATGGTAACCCCACAAACATTCAACAAAACGAACACAAGGAGCCGTCTAACCACAATGGTATTTCAATGGTAACTTAACAATTATTCAACATTGAGACACCCAATGGTGTTTCAATTAAATTTCAGTGGCCAATATTCAAGATCCCTCAACACTCAACCCAACAATTCTCCAACAACCTTTCCATAATTCCTCAATAAAACACTCAACATTGACCAATGATAATTCAATGCCTTCTCAACAATTTTTTTGGACGGGATTGCTACCGTTGCTTTCGCTGATGAGGTTTTGCGGGGAATGATTACAACCGGACGCCGGCACATTTTTAGCGGTATTTCAGCACCCCACTGTACAATTCTTCGACATTCCTTGAAGCTTTGGCCAGTACACACATGCGAAGGGTGCTGCTTATTTCACTCTGAAAACTTGAATAAGACAGAGAAGTGCGACTAACTACGCAGAAAACTACCGCGCGCGGCTGGCTCCTTTCCCTAGTGCCCTGCGGAAGGTCACCACCAGGGACGTGTCCATCGGCGCGCACTACAATTTATAACTCAGAGGGAAGCTCATTACTTTTCGAAGCGAGATCGGGATGCCTTAGAAGACGCACCTATAAAGCGAGATATAAGACGGAAGATGAAGCATGTGCTTGCTGCGGTAAAGCTAGGGAGACTATGGAGCATGTTTTATTGGAATGTGAAGACTTCTACCTAGCGGTCGATTTAGGTGCCACTGGCCTCCTTGAAGCACTCAGCGAGGGTAGTGGAAAAGTAAACATATCCGCAGTAGGCAATAGTAAGAGGCGATTGGAGGATTGGTGGAAGAAAATGAGGGAAACGACAAAAAACGGAGACGTACAAAAGCACAGTTTGAAATAGGGGATCAGAAAATTTGGGTGGTTTAGTTCAGTGTTTTTTTTTCGTTTTTTATTATTTAACCTAGGTAGGACATTAGGCAGTATAATAGCAAAAGCTGGGTGGCGCAAACCACCACCCCGTTCCAAAGGGAACGCTCATAACATCCATCCATCCATCCATCCATCCATCCACTACGCGCATAGCCACTGAGCTACCGCGGCTTATCTGATATTATTTCAAAGGCTGCTGACGTCTATCTAGGCCGCTCGTTCCATTCCTGCTGGCGCGTCAACAAGGAAGATCGGTGCGGCACTGCCAACAATGCAACGAGAGAGCGAGACGCGGGTAACTGTAACAAAAAACGCAGACACACTTAAGTACGGGCGCTGACAGGACAAGAAAGTTGGTGACGTTTTCCTTCGTGAACGCGGGTTAGGCGCAAACGTATGGGTGGTATTCCTTTTAGTGCCTTGAGCGTAGAATGCTTTAGAAATGCTTTGATTGCGTGTACGTGTGGTTAGGCTTATGTTTTATTTTTTGTTTTATGGTCCGTTTTTCGATTTTTATAAAGTGTGAAGTGCCTTTAAAAAAGATGGTAAGGCACTGCAAGGAAATCGCACAGTCTATATAGTTTCAAGCAATTTGGTAACATACTACGCACACTATTCATCTTCCCCTTCTCCTATTTCGTCTTGTGGAGTCTCCTGGGCGCGCCAAGCCCGCGCCTTTTGCTGGACATGTTCAGTTCGTGCCCGGCCCTTGGTGACGTCTTCGGGGTTGGTCGAGGCGCGCTCGGCCTGCCGCCGCTTGCGTTGCTGCTCCGTCCTTCTCTCTCGGCGCTCGGCCCCTCGATCAGGAGACGAAGCCGGTGCGTCCATATCGCACACGGAACCCGTAGCAACTGCCAGAGGAGGTCAACCCAGCGCGCCTACTCCTACCCTCCACCTCCTCCGCGATGCTTCGCCTTCTTTCTCCTTACTCGCTTCCTTCAATTAAGGAGCGCGTTGAACCAACACCCCCTAGACAAGAAGGCCTGAGTGCTCGGCGATTGACGCTACGGAGAAGATGCCGGCGGTGCACTTGGGGATGCGGGTTGAATGAAGGGATCGCGGCTTGGTTAGCCTAGCAGCAGTATGCTTCAATTGACCACTCCACACTTTTTCTTCAGTCGAAACTGCGGAATCAGCAGCAGACACCTCACAAAGCATTTATTTAGAGGCACAGATACAAAGCAGCCTTGTAAAGCTTGTGCAAGTATTGATGCCACCAGCTTCTTATAGCGTCATATTTTGTCGTCTTTGTAATGTACGTGTTTTGTGCATTATTATTATAATTTATATATAGCCCTTACTACCATACCTATTACTTCAAGTAAATTGAATCCATAAAAACTTTTCATTCCGTGTCTTTGTACTTATGGTTTTTATGGCACGGCAATGATGAATGTAACGCACTCGATTAGCTTCATAACTGCCTATGAACAATTTTATTGGGGACACATGTACTTATTCCAATCTATATTCTGCTTAAACGAATAATTTCGCTTTCGGCACATTAATTACCGCAGTTCACTAATTTACAACAACTCAAATAAGTTTAGAAATGGGATATAAAACATTCGTGCAGCTATATACAAAGAAACAGCTACCATATTGCGCAGTTTCAGCTTTTCTCTTCCTTGCCTTAGCATTGGCATCCAACATTTTGTTATTCATCTTGCAGCAGTAGTCCTTCAATAAAATATTCGGGCTACACCACAAAAAGTGCCTTAACACAAATTCAGATTTATGTCAATCCTCGCAGGCGTCGAACTCTGAGGAATCATCACTGACGAGCAGTTCAAGCCTGAGGTCAGTGATTAAACGACGTTGGTTCGGCAGATGAATAAATTGCCCTTTCGCTTATAGTTGCTTAATAACCACGTAGTTGTGTGCAACGGCGTTGACGGCAAATATGGCTGGATAGACAAGTCCTCCCCTGTGAAGTTGTTTTACGAGGTCGTACTGTGAAACAACTAATTCTAACATTGCTGATTTAAAGGCACTTTCTCTAATTGAGCAATTAACCTTCCTGTATTTTTCAAAAGTAACTATTTAAAGAAGTACATAACATCATACCCTGGAGTGCGATGATAAAATGAAGTCTGCACGTGGTATCGCCCTAATCAGGTACTCTGGGCTTCTTGATCTTGCGGGAACTTGAATACCCCTTTTGCAAAAACCAGCGTCTTCCAGTGTGAAACCAGCGCGCTTTTTGGCGCTGGGTCGCACTGGGTACGCTGGCACTCGCTGGGACTCACTGGGACACCAGTGAGAACGCTGGATAAGAGCTGGGTCACACTGGAAGAGACGCTGGTTCCACTGCCATAACGCTGGGGCGCACTGGTTTTTACGGTACCGGCGCTGGTTCTCGCTGCAGTTCGCTGGTTCGCACTGGAAACTGCGCTGGTTGCGTTTGTGCCGCGCTGGTTCCAGTACGCAAGGACGAGCGCTGCTGAATATTAAATGCTTCATACAATTTCATCGCTTGATACTAGTCTCTTGTCCTAAATAACGCTATATTTTGGGGTTATAAAACCCTATTTCGTGTCACAGCTTGGAATAAATGTGCGTGAGCTGCCCTGTTTATTCATGCACATTTGAAACTGAAAATCACTTTCGTTTCTTTTTCATTTTCCCTTTTGACTGGGCGGATAGCTAAATTCTTGAACGAAACCACGCAAACGCAGAAGACGCCGCGTTTTTTAGTAGTTCGCACGTAACGTATGACTGGTATTTGTCGCCGTTGTCGCAGTGTTGTGGAGTGGACATGAAATGCAGAAGTTCAGACGCGCGCGAACGGACCCCGAGTTCGAAGCCCATGGCTGACTGATATTATCGCACCGATAACAAAGCTGAGGTGATTCGTGCGCTTCCACTTTCCCTATTGTACTAAAAACAGTTCTGAGGCTCAAATACACACATTTTAGCTTTCGCCAGCTATATACCCGCGCCGTGGTCGGTCCCCACCGAAGCTTAGGCCTAGCGTACCCTCCGAGTCCGTCCTCACGCTATCGGCGCGTCAAGGCTCAGGAATCAAGAACTCTAAGAAGGATAAATCACTCTATATTTCAGCTTTCGCATCGATGTTCTTAAATAAACAATTTTTTCAATTCTACAGTGCCAGCACAAGAAGCGATGACCGCCGATGTGACGCGTCATAAACACAGGTATATGTGCTATCGCCGAAGGCTCCCAGCACTAGCCTGCGCTTCTCTGACGAAGATATATGACTAGACAGGCGTGTTGACTGAAAGGCATCACTGAACTAAGGAAACGTTGCATATGCTTTGCGTGAAGAACAAAAAACGCCTATCGAAATCGGCAGTAACAGCCCATACACCGTCCCGGGTCGGCGGTTCATGTAGGACTTTTTTTCGAAGTTAAAATAGCAATCGCAAGTGAAAATCGATGTTGTGGCACTTCCAAGCATACTGCTGAATACGGACAGCAACTTTTTCTTTCTGGTGCAGGCGTGAGATTTAGTTGCTGGGCGATACCGCATCAACCGTGCCTGTACGAGACGTAGCTGTGCGAAACAAAATGCTTCTCGGCCTTGACATGGCAAATTATCCGTCCACTTTCGCCTGTTCGCGTGGCGTAGCGGTAGAGTGCCGGGTTTGGGATATGTAGGTGGACGATCGAATCCTGATCGGAGCGTTTTTTTTTTTTTCGTTTTTTTTTATTGCACTAAAACGGTCTTTGTTGCTTTCTGTATTCAAAAAAAATATATACGGCGTCCAGGCACCGCATATTTAACGCACTAGAGCTGTTTTTCGCGCGAGTAGCCAGTGCCTCCCAGCACGCTGCGCCTTCCCAGCGCCCCAGCATCCAGCGCACTGCACTGGGCCCATAATCCGGCGCACTGGGTCCCAGTGGCACTGGGTTTTGCAATAGGGACATGATTTTTCTGCCCCGATTTGTAATTGCTCCGGCAATTGAGCACGCAGGCACTTATTAGGCATATCTTGGCATGGCATTCCACATTCCGGGGCAATGAAGACTCGCGGTACACACAATCGCAAGCACAGCACAAAGGTGGAAACTACATGCGCTGGTCACGTCCAGAAAAAAAAAAAAAAATGTGCGTTCGGAAGCATGCAACAGCATGTCGAGCATGCCGGGAGTCATTTAACCCCGAAGCTCTTCAAGGAGCGGCAGTGCTCCTGGAACTAATCGAATTGTTGTTGCCATCGTCGCCCACTCGGTCTTCTCCGATTGGCCGGAGTTAACCATTGTATATCTTCCGCGCTTCATTTGCAACACATGTTCTCCGCTAGTGGCTTCGCAGCGCGCTGCACGGAACTTCTATGTAGGCTTCTTCTGCGTGACGTAGTTCAGGTATTCAGCTAGTAGTTCAGCTAGAAGGCGTTAAGTTCTCTACAGCGTGTTGGTTGAACGCGCGGCAAAGGTGGCGCTTCTTTGCCGCGCGTTCCACGCACTGCCCATGCCCATTTCATTTTCCGCACAATTGTATGACCGCGTGCCATAACCGGCGAACAATTCTTTTCTCCTTCACCTCCAGGCGCCTTCCTCCTACGGCGCTCGGTTCCCTCGCGGCGACACACATAATCTTGCCGATTTCACAGACGGGAGATGCATCCTTGAGCATAAAAATAAAAAAATCTCAGTGCCCTTCCCCTCTGTGAAGAAGGATAACCAGCGAAGCTGTGTATGTGGGCCTCTTGATGCTGAATTGCACCTCCGCCGCGGGTCGGCCCGGCACTGCACTATCTTCGGGATCGGCACAAATATGGGGAGTGATTAACGCCTGCTTCACCTCCACCGCGGGTCGGGCCGATATGTCACAATCTTCTGGATCGGTCCACGTATGGGGAGTGCTTAACACCTGCTTCACCTCCGCCGCGGGTCGGCCCGGCATTGCACCATCTTCGGGATCGGCCCACGTATGGGGAGTGCTTTACTCCTGCTGCACCTCCGCCGCTGATCGCGCCAGTATTGCACCAGCTTCGGGCCCACGTATGGGGAGTGCTTAACGCCTGCTTCACCTACGCCGTGGGTCGTCCCGGCATCGCAATATCTTCGGGAGCGGCTCACGTATGGGGAGTGAGTGCGTAACGCCTGCTTCACCTCCACCGCGGGTCAGGCCGGAATTGCACTATCTTCGGGTTCGGCCCACGTATGGGGAGTGCTTAACGCCTGCTTCACCTCCGAAGCAGGTCGGCCTGGCATTGAACTATCTTCGGTATCAGCCCACGCATGGAATGTTTTTTTCTTAAGACAAGATAATTTTCTTGGACGGTAGAGGTATACAGCTTCGCTGTAAAAGAGTTGGCAATTTCGCATGACAGGCGTAGCACTAACAGCAATACCAAAGTTTTGGATTGCGCTTCGACTCCTTGCACAGTGCTAATTTTTACTACTTGCGGATACGACATGCTGACGGAATGCAGCAGGCAAGACAACTTCTTCTGGGCAGAAGAGACAGCATCCTGGTAGCTACAAGGCGTTTGAAAACACTAGCGTCAGGTTGCAGGCGGCGCACGTCGACGCTGCACGAGATGAAAATGGATAAGAGCGACTAGAAACCGATGACGTTAGTAGGAGACTACATAACTATTTGATGCGTAAATTTCCCTGGTAGTGGGGGAACGTTAGTATTTTTGGTGGTGTAGGATAAAAGGCATACACGGCGAATGAGCTGTTTTATGACTGTTCTTTGGAATCTGCAATTGCCTAAGTTCTCACGCATAAATCGTTCAAGACCATAAAACCTGGTCAGAGCAACTTCAGCGTTTGAATAATATATAATCTAACATATCGTACAATCCATATGGACCGCCACACCAGTGCGACGGCGAAAACTCGCCAGGTGTGTCCACATGATTGCCGTCGCAATAGAAAAAGACTATATTCTCCTGATCGCCAGCCTTTCCATGTGATATTTTCGACGAAGGCCGTCATGACCGCGTCATGAGGCAAGGGTGCGGCTTTCTAGCTCTAGATCATAGTCCGTAAAGAAGGCTTGCCCACACGAACTTTTCACTTGCTGAAAAGCACCCTTTGAAGGGCGCGGAAGAGTAATGCGCTCTGAGTGGAGCTATTTGCCCCTCTTGGACCAAGATGCCATCCATGCAACTCATCCAAACTACGTGGCGCGTTATTACACAAAAATCGTTTTGACGGCAAACACACATTACGTAGTTCCTGATATTTGTCAATATGAACAGAAATATGGATACGAAAACGTACACTCCGGTACCGTGCACCAGTACCGGAGCTCATGTTGACTTTACAGATTAAAAAGCGCGCATCATTCCTCAAACAACCGCGGTGATTCCCGGGAGCGGTTCCGCGATTTCGATACATCCTTCGAAACACGACGGAAAAACCAGCGGGTCACGGGATAGCGGTCATGAAAAGAACGAAATAAACTACGGTGCGAGCAGCAAATAGAGCGAACCACCAATTCCTGGGCAGCAGGGCACCGTAACAGCTACGCGCAGTCAGGTCGTGGCGACGCCAAGCAATGCACGTTCAGAGAATGGGGAAAAAAAAACAATGGAGGAGTGAAGTTGGAGGGCCGATAATTTATGTTAAATAATCCGTCTTCGACCACGCGCTCTTCTTCTTTGTTACTGTCAGGGAAGGCCGTTTCAGAACGTGGAGGGAGGGGGCTGGATCGTAGCGGACGAATACGGCAAAAACCACGGGAGAGGGAAAAAAACGAATAAAAGAAAGAAGAGGTCTAGTGCGTGAATCGAAAGACAAGTCGGCTGGCCGGAGAGGCAGGCGTTCGTTTATGCAAAACCATAAGGCAGTCAAAAACGCATTACTCCCGGGAGTCGAGACCCGGCCGCGAGAACGAACCAGACGGCGATTTGATTTGCAACACCAGCGTGCCGGCGCGTGTGCTGGGACAGAAAGAGAGAGAGTGTGTGCGAAACAACGGGCAGTAGAGGGGGGGGGGGGGGGGGGGGTGAAAGAGGTAAGTCAAATAAATGTGCTCAAGCGAAGAAGGAAAGAAAAATGTAGCAGGCTAGAAGTTGAGTACACGGCCGAGCATGCGCGAGGAGTCAATACAGGAAGGAAGAACGCAAGGAAGACGAAGAACGCGAGAAAAGAAATCCCAAGAGAAGGAGGTGGTAGAAGAAGAAACTTCCCGACATGGAACGAGTCGAGAAACAGTCGGAACGGCAAACAGTCCGGAAAGAGGACCGTAAAAGAAGCGGGGCCAAAAATACGGATTCTACGGGGCAAACGAAGAGAACGAGATAGGAAAATAAAAAAAAAAAAAACGCATACATGCATATTAGTGGACAATGTAGCTTCAAGGCTACAGCGTTCAGGAACGAACGAGCGTGAGATACAGAAGGAAACACAACAGGCGGGACTCCGCCTCACGTTCCCGTAGGATGCACTTCGATTATTCCTCGGCCGCTTGCGTGCGTATCACTGTAGTCTGTATATATATATATATATATATATATATATATATATATATATATATATATATATATATATATATATATATATATATATATATATATATATAATGTTCTCCACGCTTCCGATATTCAAGCTGAGCGCCTCGCGTGACGACCGGAGTGTTTTAAGGAAGAGCGGCATTGCGCGTGTCTGGCTTGCACCCGAAGACCAATTCGAAACAGATGGGTTCTCGCAGGCAGAGGCCCGGACGTTTTGGTAATATGTAAAACAGCTAAGGCTATGGGCGAAAAAAAAAAAGAACACGTAGAGGAAGAAAACGAGACAACGACGAAGAAAGAAATATAACAATGCGATGCCGTAACCTTTTTTTAAAGAAAAGAAAATGTACGTAGTCTTGGCTAGGGAAGAAGAGTAAATATACGGCAGGACTAGGACACCATCAATAAAAAAATAATACCGTTATTCGTTATTCCAAACAAAAGCAAAAGGACATTGAAACATTTTGTTCTTCCGTGGTTTCTTGCTGTCCTAGTATTCTTAGACGCTTGCTCTTCATGCGTGTAACTCTTGAACAGACAAATAAGAAACGCTCGCAGCACCCTTAGAAAAACGTATGTTTCAATAATAAACTTAACCACGTTCGAGCAAGCTTCATCTCACACGGGAGCAATGGGGCTAAATCCAGAACCGTTACACAGTTTGTTGTTGCCTTTGCTAAACTGAAACTCGACATTGTGTCCTTTCACGACCACGCGGTCGTGCGCTTCTCGTATCTTCAACCCGAGTTGTATACAGAAACCGCGACAAATAACTGCCAAAAGACAATGTATGGCTGCCTTTCAGGGGCAGAATGTTGCCCAGCGATTAGTCGGTTGTTGGTTAATATAATTGACGACGTCTCGGAGTACAACGGCCTCGCCGGCGAAGCAAGTGGAAAAACACGCCAAGGAACACATTTCTTAAAGCGTAGTACGTGGCTACAGGTTGCTGCTGCTGCCTTACCGAATAGGTCAGAAGCAAAAAAAAAAAAAAAGAGATATAAAGAATTACGTGCCCGATGGCTGGATCGAAACGCCGCTCCCGATCACAGCAGCCCAACCCTGCAACCGTTAGACCGCCGTCGTACGTAAACTTCGGTCGTGTCAGCGCCAGCTATCCTTTTGAGCCGATCGCCGCGTGTGTCACATTGCGACATACGCAGCCCAGCACACAAGCAAGCGAGCGCACGACATTACAGAAGTGGCACGCCTCCTCATTTGACTCGCCATCGGTTGCATTCGCGCGACGCTTCTGCGCAACTGCGAGCGCCTGTTGACGGGTTCTTGTCCGAAGTGAAGAAACAATGCTTCGTGCTATAGCGCCGAATGGAACGCCTGTGGCGGCGAAGAAATTGAAGAACGCTTTCTGCGCTGGTGCCCGTTCTTTGAAAACGGAAGGCTCGCCCACTGCACCGCTCTGGCCCAGCTGGACGTAAGGCCTTTCTCGACGCACACGCTCTTGGGAAGCAAGAAAGTCGAAAGCTTGAGCATTTGATACATTGTTAAAGGTGAAAAAAGCCGCAAAAACACAACGTAACCAGGAAAACAAGACGACGGGACAACGCTCGACTAAGGACTGAATTTGTACTTCGGGAAAACAAAATAAGTAACGTCTGGCAGTCCTCCTCCTTCACGATGGTTCTCGCGCACACGGCGGGGGACTGGCAGAAGTTATTCATTTGTTTATGGCGAAATGAAATGCGTTGTTAGTCCGCCTTTGTCCCGTAGTCTTGTATAGCTGCGTATGTGGCGCTTTCGCTGGTCTTTCACCTTCACGATCTTGCCGCCATGGTCACGCATATCACAACTGCGGAAGGACAGAGAGACGCTGCTGCGATTTACAAAGCCAGTCGGACTGAGCGACTGTCTCTGATACAGCGCCGATAATTTGTAGTACGTCGGCGACATCAACGCTCGACTCTCTCTCCTTCTCCTTGTCGTTCCTTCCCTTCTCCTCTTCCTTCCTTACAGGATGGCCCACCGGGCTCAGTCCTGGGTAACCTCCCTGTCTGTGATTTATCTGTCTCGCTCTGTCTTTCTTCTGTGTTAGATCGCTTCAACACAGATGCTAAAACCACGGAGCACGATGTTGCGAGAGGCATAGCATTATAGCAGGAGGTCCTGGCGGGCTAGTTGGTTCATAGCTTAAGACGTTTCCTTTAATTGCGCAAAAAAAACGAGGACCCCCCAAAAAAAAACACACACCACACCACGAGCTCGGACTTTTAGCCAGTCAGAATAGAGTCATAGGTTTTTCCAGCATTCAGACTTCAGTATCTTGGATATTTTTCGGACGTGGCCCCATGACGGAACCAGAATCCTGAATAGCGCTTGAACTTGTGGAGGGACCATCCTGCGCTTCAGGCAAAAAGCCAGGACGCGGGACTGGCAAGTGGACACTGCGATGAAGTTACCACATGACTGATGCTTCTTGAAGCAGCAATTCATCATGTATGCAGCGTTTGCGAGGTTTACGTGTTAGGAGGAGTCACAGCGTCACCGTCAACCCAAAACCGCGTCGTTTAGTGGATGAGTTTGCCGGCTAGCAGAGACATAAAGTGGTAATAGTTAGTGAGCAGCACGAACTGGCGTTCAAGCCAAGAAAAATCTTGATCGTTGCTTCTGCAAATATTCGTCAGGTTTCATGACTGTAGTTAGAAGACCATGCCAAGGGCTGTGTGGTATTGCAGCTGCTTAGCGCAGTCATCCACCCTAGGTTGCTAGGTTTTCGTGACTCCTTGCTATTGTAGAAGCGCAACTTACTATTGCAGCTTCACTTAACGCAAACGTTCAGTATCCCGCTATTACGAAATTTTCGTTGGTTTAGCATTGTTATGCAGAAGTCCTTAACGCGGGGACTCATCATACAAGCGAAAAGGCATCAGACGCAATTGAAGAGCTGACAATGTAATATGGCCATATAAAATCAATTTGTCGCAACAAATAACGCGGCAATGCAAATTTTGATTTACCGTGCTTTCTTAATTTTTTTTTTTGTGTGTGGGTGGTTCTTTCCTCTATCATCCAGCAGTGACATCCGCGTAAAATGTACATATCAAGGTTGCCGCTAGACATCGGAAGCAAACGAGGTTGACTCTCTAACATGAAATCAAAAAGATATTTAAAAAAATAATAAAAAGCGATAAGAAATCTACAACACGAACATGTTTCGCGTATAAGCGTCTGTTAGCAAGAGGCAACTACACAAGATAAAACACGTGTATATTGCTCTAGAGGAAGGAAACGTCATGCGTTAGTGTACGTTTTGTGCGGTCTGATTTGATGAAAGAAAGAAAGAAAGAAAGAAAACAGGCCGCATTACTTTCTCACCCCCTGGATTCGTTCCGAACTAGAAAACAGGCTCGCGGGAAGCGAGTGCCGATGGAGCGAGACGGGAAGTCCCGATTCTGACGTTTCGTTTGAAATGCAAAATCACCGCGCTCGCTTGCTACGCGTCTCCGCGAATTTTCGATCGCCGCGTTACAGAGTGTATGAAAGTGCTTGTTTTGTTTCCTCTCTCTCTCTTTCTGTCTCTGTTTTTTTTTTTATTTCCTGCGCGTCGGCTTCGGGAAGTGGATGGCGGAACGTTGGATAGGCTAAGTAGAAACATTTGGACAGCGAGTGAAATAATAAGACCGAGAGAAAACCGATCGTTAATCTCCCGCGTCCCCAGTGTTTTGTTTTCTTTTTTCAGGAAAGGAGAACTAGTATGAAAGAAATAATATGTACACATAATTTCACCTGTGACTAAAAAAAAGAAACGAGAGAAAAACAACTTAAACCACGGACCAACAGGAAACCTTAGGTACTATTTTGTTTCTGATTTGATCAATTTACCTAAAGGACCTTCGAACGCCAGATTTCAAACGACCGTTTCCGTTATAGCGATGTATCTCATGAAGAAGACGTTCCCCGCACAATGTGATTTCTGAGAGCAGAGCAATTTTTTTTCCAATTCATAGAGTTTTCATACTGATATCATACTGATATATATCTAATACTGATTACACACACACACACACACACACACACACACACACACACACACACACACATATATATATATATATATATATATATATATATATATATATATATATATCGCCCACCTATTTGATGTTCACTGCAGGACGAAGGCCTCTCCCTAAGCTGCGCCAACCGATTCCAACTAGCGCCCTCGAATTTCCTAATTTCATCGCCCCACCTAGTCTTCTGCCATCCTCGAATGCACTTCCCTTCTCTTGGTACCCGTTCTCTAAGCATAATTGTCCAAAGGTTATCTAACCTGCGCATTACATGAGCTGCTCAGATCCATTTCTTTCTCTTAATGTCCATTAGAACACCGCCTATACGCGTTTTCTCTCTTATCCAAACCGCGCTCTTCCTTGCTCTCAACGTTATGCGTAGCATTCTTCGTTCCATCGCTCTTTGCGCGGTCCTTAACTTGTTCTCAAGCTTCCTTGTCAGACTCGCAAGTTTCTGCCCCATAAGTCAGCACCGGTGAAATGCACTGATTGTACACCTTCCTTTTCAATAATAATGGTAAGCTTCCAGTCAGGATCTGACAATGTTTGCCCTATTTTTATTCTTCTGTGAATTTCCTTCTCATGATCAAGGTTCCCTGAGACTAATTGACTTAGGTAAACGTACTCGTCCTTCACAGACACTAGAGGCTGACTGGCGATCCTGAACTCTTGTTCCCTTGCCCGGATATTCATCATTATATTTGTCTTCTGCATATTAATTTTCAACCGCACTCTTACACTCTCTTGGTTAAGGTTCTCGATCATTTGTTGTAACCCGTCTGCAGTGTTGCTGAATAGCACAATGTCATCAGCAAAGGAAAGGTTGCTGATATATTAGCCGTCGATACTTACTCTTAAGCCTTTCCAATTTAAAGCTGGAATACTTTTTCCAAGCATGCAGTGAATAACATTGGAGAGACAGTGTCTCCTTGTCTGACCCATTTCTTCATATGTATCTTCCTACTTTTCTTGTGTAGAATTAGGGTAGCTCTAGAACCTCTGCAGATACCTTCCAAGATATTTACGTAAGCGGTCTGTACTCCTCGGTTACGTAATGCCTCTATGACTGCTGGCATCTCAACTGAATCGAATGCCTTTTTCTAATCTACGAAAGAGATATAGAGAGGCTGGCTGTACTCTGCGGATTTCTCGATTACCTTATTAATAACATGAATGTGATCCATTGTAGAGTATCCGTTCCTGAAGCCAGTCTGTTCCCTTGGTTGAATAAAGTCCAGTGTTGCCCTTATTCTATCGCAAATTATCTTGGTGAATATTTTATATAATACTGGGAATCAGCTAAGGGGCCTGTAATTTTTCAATTATTTAACATCGCCCTTTTTGTGGATTAGTATAATGTTTGCATTCTTCCAGCTTTCTGGGACCCTTGCAGTCGATAGACACTTCGTATAGAGAGCCGCCAATTTTCCTAGCATTATGTCTCCTCCATCTTTGATTAAATCGACCGTTATTCCATCCTCCACTGCCACATTTCCCTGTTCCATGCTTTGCAAGGCCCTTCTAACCTCAACTCTAGGTATAGGAGGAGTTTGTGTTTAATGTTCATTAGTGTTTCGAATGGAGTTATCTTAAGTCCTCTGGGTACTGTACAGGTCAGTATAGGATTCTTCCGCTGCTTTTATATACCTTAGAGATTGCTGGTGATATTACCCTGTTTATCTTTCGGCGCATACATATTGGTTTGTCCTATGCCAAGTTTCCTTCTCACTTACTTTAGGCTGCGTCCATTTTTTACTGCTTCTTTATTCTTTCTTAGGTTATAATGTCGATAATCCCTTATTTTCGCTTTGTTGATCAGTTTTGACAGTTCAGTGAATTCTATCTTATCTCTTCAGTTGGACACTTCCATTTTTTGTCATTTCTTTATTAGGTCTTTTTTTACTTGGGAAAGCTTGCCTACTGGCTGCCTTGGTGCCTTGCCTCCCACTTCAATTGCTGCCTCTGAAGCCAGTCTCGTTATGGTCTCATTCATTACCTCTATGTCATCATCATCATGATCTCTCTCTTCTAAGACTGCATATTTGTTTGCAAGTACCAGCCTAAATTTGTCTGCTTTTACCGTTACTGCCTCTAAGTTGACCTGTTTCTTGACCAATTTTACTCTTTCTATCTTCAAATTGAGGTGAATCCTAGTCCTCGCTAACCTATGATCACTGCACTTTACCCTACCTAACACTTCTACATCCTTCACTATACTGGGATCGATAGAAAGTACGAAATCAATTTCATTCCTTGTTTCACCATTAGTGCTTTTCCAGATCCACTTTCTGTTGCTACGTTTCCTGAAAAAGGTGTTCATTATTATCAGATTATTCCTTTCTACGAATTCTACCAGCCTGTCTCCTCTAGCGTTCCTAGAATCGACGCCGTAGTTGGCAATTGTTTGTTCACCAGCCTGCTTTTTCCCCACCTTTGCATTGAAGTCAGCCATTACTACAGTATGTTGAGTTTGCACTTTTCTCACCGCGAATTCAACATCGTCATAAAACTGATATACTTCCTCATCATCGTGACTGGATGTTGGAGCGTAGGCTTGTACTACATTTAATCTATAGCTCTTATTAAGTTTGATTACGACTACAGCTACCCTTTCACTAATGCTGTAGAATTCGTCAATATTGCCCGGTATGTCCTTATGGATTAGGAATCCTACCCCGTATTGCTTCTTATCTAGGAGGCCTTTGTAGCAGATGACATGGCCGTTATTCAGCACTGTATAAGGCCTACCAGTTATTCTAATATCACTAAGGCCAATGATATCCCAGACAATGTCTGAGAGTTCCTCAAAGAGTCCTGCTAAACTAGCCTCTCTCGACAGAGTTTGGGTATTAAAGGTTATATATTGATGCTTATTTTTGATATTGATTCTTGAGTACCGAATAAGACAGTACTCAAGTATGCGCTAGGAGGTTAGGAATTAACGTTACGGATGCGGGACTCATTCACATGTCTTCGATCTGGTGCTATGCCATTTGGCATTGCATTCCAATAGCCAAGTCAAACCACAACCAAGATTTTCGGTATCCCTTCGCACAGAAAGGCCTTTCATTGCGAAACCTCTTCAGTGCCGCAAATGCATGAAACTGGGGCACCTGAGCAGCGTCTGCGAAGATCAGGAAGCATGCCCCCGTTGCGCCGAGCCCCACGCTGTAGATAAATGTGGCGCGACTGTACTGAACTGTTCAAACTGCGGAGGGTCACACGAAGCTTCATCGAAGAAATGCCCGCATATTAAGAAGCAAATGGCTATCTTGAAAGAGATGGCGAGAGATCATTCATCTCACCGCGAAGCCGCCGATAAAATCAGGAAGCGACGTTCCCGTCGCCGACGCTCCTCAAGGAAGGGTGTTGTCCCTGCGACGCGCATGCCACTTCCTACAACACCACCTGCTCCTCTGCCGCCCAAGCCAGACACTGTGGAAAGGACCGCGAAGAACAGGGCCACTGAGAAGACCACATCTGCAGAGTCTTGGCCGGTTCTACCGAAACGACAGCATCCACCGACAGAATCGCAGCAAAATTTTGCTGGACAACCCCCGACGTCTACTTTCAGTGATTTATGCTACCAAGACAGGAAGGTGGCTGATATGCTGCACTCGCCAATTAATACAATGCGCATCATACTGAACAAGCTGCAAACCCCAGCAGCTCGAAGTGCTCTGCAAATACTGGATGCACTAAACCCAGTGCTTGCTAGCATCGTTTAAGACAACTAAAGTGCTAGCATCATGGCTCGTAAATAGTCCCCTTCCGCACTGAAGTTAAAAGTGTTTCGCCAATTCATTTTTACAAATCGCTTTCCCATACTGGTCATTTGCGAACAAAATACATCAACTCCCCTCAGACTGTCCGGTTACGAATCTTTCGTCTCGTCCACATGCAGTGCGAGCACGAAAGTAATCTTCTACATCCGCACGGACTTTACATATGTCGCTAACGCGGTAGATCCTCATGACGACAACCAATATGCCTGTCTGAATATCCAAAAGAAGGATGTGTCATTTACACGAATTCGAGCCTACATATGCCCAGCGGGTCACTTTGACGGCGAACGACTCAAGAAAATATTACTGATGAACAATGGCCCCTGGGTTATCACAGGTGACTTCAACGCGCATCACCAGCTATGGGGAAGCACTAGAATTGATTCCAAAGGCAGGAGTCTCGCCTCCTTAGCTGCCGACCATGATTTGTGCTGTGTGAATGACGCCAGCCCTACGTTTTTGCGAGGCACGACCTATAGCAGCCGCTTGGACTTAACTTTGGTGTCACGGCGCTTTGCCTCGAGCGTCCACTGGTTTACGGACATTGAAACACATGGAAACGATCATATTACAACATACATAAAGATTAGAGGAGTTGAGCAACACTCCTCTACTCTCTTGCGTACAGTTGATTGAACAAAGGTTAAGAAGGATATGAATGACGCATGTCGGGAAGGCCTCCACACACTATCGAAGGTGCAATCGCAGAGGCATTGAAAACATCCATCTGCTCACTCACAAGGTCAGCAAGGCAAACAGACTTGGATATGGAACTGGAGAGGGTGCGTGCGGCACGCCGACAGGCGGAGAGGAGGTATCCGCGTACGAGGTGCGTCTTGGATCTGAGGGCTTCACGACGCATACAGAAGAAAGTCCAGCGTCGTATGGATAAATTGGAAGACAAGCGATGAAAAATTTTCTGTCAGTCGCTTGATCCCCGAAAATCGCTCTCGCACATATGGAGAACGGTTAGGGATCTGCGCTCATCTCCGCATCAAAGGACGCCCTTTGCTGCTCTAGCCCTCTACCAACTCCGCTCGGAACTTCAAGTAGCTGAAGAGTTCTGTGCACGGGTTGCTGGGTCCGTGGCCATCATTACTGACACAGCATTGAATGACATCCCTGAGGCACATGTACCAGAAATGAACGTGCCCTTTTCAGTCGAAGAGCTCGATGCTGCGTTGGCCACCTGCAGGCGTTCATCGTCACCAGGACCTGATGGCATCACATATGCTGCCCTATGCCACCTTGGACATGACGCACGCGATGTGCTGCTCAGCTACTACAAATAGTCTTGGCAGAACGGCACCGTTCCTAGACAATGGAAAACGAGGCGCTTGTTCCCCTTTCTGAAACCTGGAAAGCCTCCGCTTGAGCTCTCATCATATCGTCCCATTGCGCTTCCGAGCTGCGTCGGTAAAGTGATGGAAAGAATGATTCTTGCTCGCTTGGAATGGTACCTAGAGCGATTCAACATCTATCCGGACGCCATGACGGGCTTTCGTCAAGGTCGCTCGTCCATTGACAACGTCATTGACATCGTAACCTGGGTCCAAATCAAAAAAGCCTAAAACACCTATCAGTGGGACTTTTTCTAGATATAAAAGGAGCATACGACAACGTCGCCCATGAGGCCATACTGGACTCACTTGAGGCTGTTGGAGTTGGTTGCCGGATGTATCAATGGAATCGGGGCTATTTGACTGAGAGGTGCTTTTTCTTACAGACTGAAGACGGCCTAACTTCGGAACATTACATCTGCCGTGGTGTGCCGCAAGGTGGAGTGTTGAGTCCCATTCTGTTCAACCTCGTCTTGGTAGGACTAGCGGAGTACCTACCGCGGTCAGTTCACGCCTCAATATACGCCGACGACATTTGCATCTGGGCTTCTGCGGTGACTCGACCTCAGGTACGAGCCAGGCTTCAGCGGGCGGCAACCATGGCAGCGTCTTATCTCCAAGAACAAGGCCTCAGCGTGTCTATTGAAAAGTGCGCACTGGTTGGCTTTACGTGCAAACAAATCTCATCGTATCCTGTTTCAATCAATGGTCAAGCTGCATCCTATGCTAAGACACATCGCTTTCTGGGTATAATCATTGACCGCAACCTCTCGTGGAGCCCTCACTGCGTCTATCTAAAGAAGTTAGTTGCCATTGCTCGGGTCTTTAAATTTCTCTGCGGGAAAAAATGGGATACACCAATCCGTTCTATGATGCAGCTCTACAGGGTACTGTTTCTCGGACTCCTACGTTACAATATCCCAGTGTTGTCAAATGCGTGCAAGACGAACTTTCGCGCATTGGAGAGCATACAAGGTCAAGCCCTACGCACGTGTTTAGGGCTGCCTCGGTGCACGTCAACAGTAGAAACAATTGCCATCGCTGTGGACCATATGATACAGATACACGTAGCTGTCGACTCTCTCAGAGCGCACATTCGCCATCTGTCAAAGATCCCCGACCATCATTTGGCCTCCCTACCAGCTGAGAGACCTCAAGCAACCTTTTCAAAAGTGATTAAAGCTCATAAAGAGTGCATACCGTCATATTTTACACCGGCGACAAAGCCTTCATCTTTCCTGTGGTGCCTACGACAACCTCAAGTGAATTTTGCTATTCCTGGAATTACAAAAAAGTCCGATCATCCAACGCCGGCTCTGAAGCAACTTACGCTCCTATTACTGCACCAGACATATCATGACCACATACACATATATACCGATGGTTCGACCTCCCGTACTAGCTCAACTGCCGCATTCGTCGTTCCAGCCAAGAAGGTTACAGTTAAATCTAAATTGTCGCATACGACTACATCTACATCGGTAGAGCTTGCAGCTCTCCATGCCGCTATGATGTACGTCAGCGAAGAGCCAACAGAGAAATGGGTCGTATTTTGTGACTCTAAGGCAGCCCTTCACAGCATCAAGTCTGCATTACGTCACAGAACTTACGAGCAGATGACATCTGACATCAGGGAAGCGCACCACCATGCTCTGGAAAGAGGGCACACCATCATATTTCAATGGGTTCCTGCTCACTGTGGCATCGTCGGCAACAACCTAGCTGACAAGGCTGCCCGGTCTGCCCACGAAGATACCCACACGCGTTCAATACCTTTGGCGAGGTCGGACGCTGCCAGGGAACTTCGCCTACATGCACGCAAAAAGTCGCAAGATCTCTGGAGTTCAAGTGCTTTCAATTGCCGATTATATAAACTGGACCCCACGCTACGGCTGCAACTGCCACCTATACTTTCCCGTGGTGACGCAACCTTGCTCTACCGCTTGTGGCTGGAAGTAGCGTTCACGAACTCGTACTCCTATCGTTTGGGAATGGCCGAGAGCCCGATGTGCGATTCCTGTGGGTGCGAGGAGACCATCGAGCACCTATTGTGTACCTGCCCCCGCTACGATGTACAACGCCTCTCTCTGCCGGAAACATAACACCGACTGGACTTAAGACCGTTCACCGAGTCAAAGATACCCGGACCGTGGCCACACCCGTCACTGGCACGAAAAGCGAATCGTGCATTAGTGCAATACTTGAAGTGCACCGGCTTAAGAGACCGTTTATAGTGTCCCTGTGCATAGTGTCCCGCCCACATGCACTCAGTGCTCACTTTTTTCCCCTTTTCCTCTTTCTATTTCCCTTTCCCCACCCCCAGTGTAGGGTTGCAAACCGGATGCTCTTCTGGTTGACCTCCCTGCCTTTCTTGTCCTTGCTTTCTCTCTCTCTCTCTTTTCGCACAGAAACGAACAGCCCAGCTCCTATGCGCATAATTCGGAGATGATCTCACATCGAGCTATTTATGTCGCTAGTACGAAATGTCGCCCGATCCCGAGCCCAAAAAATTACAGAGCACAAACCTGGGAGTAACAGATACAAGCGCTGTGTATCCCCTTTGTGACGATGATCACGCGCCTTTAAAAGATGTCATGTGCACACATTGAGGGACTGGTTAAAAATCGGGTGAACGTAGGCAGAGTTATTCGGGAAAACTAACCTGGAATGGTATAACTGCGAATAAAAGAGTACTGTGTAACTAAGAAGTGAGACCAGATGAATCGATGATTATGTTAGAAAGAAATAAACTTCTTCCACCTTATCCATCCTCCTCTTGTTTGCGCCCCAAATTCTGTGCGTCGATATCGCATCTATTGAAAGCGTTGTCGGTCTTAATATGCCCATTGCTGCCCTCGTGGCACGCTGCATTCTTATTAGAGGAGAACTCGCACACTTGACTCGTCGACGTCTGTGTTAAATGAAAATCGGAACCATATAAACAGTAGACAACAATACGGGCAAGCGGCAGACCACCCTAAATAATTTATTGCAATGCTTACTAGT
The DNA here is from genome assembly GCF_023375885.2 of Dermacentor andersoni. Lineage (NCBI taxonomy): Eukaryota > Metazoa > Arthropoda > Arachnida > Ixodida > Ixodidae > Dermacentor > Dermacentor andersoni. Next base: position 210,651,455 of record NC_092815.1, on the reverse strand, counting down.
ACGATCGAGTCTAGATTTCGCCACACAAGCCACTGATGCGTCATAACGTCATGATACACTGGATGCAGGAGCACACCCTCGGAAACCGCTGATCACCGCTAAAAATGAAAATAACAAAGAAAGAGGAAAAAAAGGACAAACGCCAGAACTCAGCGCCACTAATTTTCTGAGTATGGGACAGCCTATTTAGAAAATTCGGGTCAATGTTGCCGTGTTATCCGGATTAGTGTTGCCGTCTGACACGCCGCGGCAGGCACTCAGTCTCGATATTGCCTGGATTTGGCCTTCAATTTCGATTACGAATATCTCAAATTACCTGCGACATTTTTGAAAAAAACGGGTAAGCCATAAATTTCGGCATAGCTCACCCTGTTCGTGAGGGCTCATATGGTGCTAAAATATCACAGCGCTCTTTTCAGCAAAAATAAAAAATAAAAAAAATGCAGACTTGCGTCACTTTTCAGAGCTTAATTTCCAGCGAAGCTGTGTCCTTCCAGCAGTTGAAATAAACACTTCAGTTGCCTGTAGTTAAATCACACACTTTAAAACGTTGCCCATAGTGACAGGGCCGTTTGAAACCTTGCCAGTATAGAACGTTTACAATCATTTGGCAAAGAATGGTTGGAATTGCAGCAATTCATCCACAGGCATTTTTACACTGCGAGAATACTGGTCATATTATTTTACCATTTTGTGAAGATGTGATTTTTTAGGAGTTCGCAGTTCCTTGAAGCCAGCATGATACATTCAACGTTGTTCCTAAAACACAGTTATAACGCTCCGGATAGCCAGCTTATGTAATTTACTCCCGTAAAACACTGACAAGGGTCCGGAGCGCTTGAATGCGCAATTTATTTCAAAAGCCGCAATACACCCACCCACTTTGATCTTTGTCTCTACACATTACCTATTACGCGGTCCTCAGTTTCGCCAAATAGGAACAAGGTGCTTCTTTTAGTTCACCGAGAACAGCGGGCGAACGTCTTATCACGTATAGAAATACCGTAACAGCGAGGGCTCCTTAAGTTTTTGTAAAGGTCTTAATGATTTCAAAGTTTCAGGAAACCCTTTGCTTAAATTTCTGCTCATTTCTGTTAAATATGAAGACTGTTTAACGCAGAGTTCCTAAATTGCAGGACACATTTTACTTAATCTTCCCTCCATTTCTGTTACATATGAAGATTGTGTAAGGCAGATTTAATCTGTCCGGGCATTAGGAAACGTAGCTAATAAGGGCAGGATGACATTTGGTAACACATCTTTTAGAACTTTTTGGGGTGAACACTATTTAAAGCAGGCGGACTAATATAGTCCGCCTATATTATTGCTAAATTTGACCTTGCTGGTATTTATAATTACGCAACCGCTACTTGCAAAATTTTTCGACGCTCGTAAATGTCACTTAAATATGCTCTGGAGCGCTTGATTAGGCAATTTATTGCAGAGAACGTAATCAAGCGAAACACCATGAATTTTGTGCACACGTTACCCATGGCGTGCCCCATATTTTCACTAAATGTAAACTTTGTGTAACATCGCGTTCACTTCAGACACTGGGAAACATAGCGTAAAATGTTCACATAACACTTTCAAGCACATGTTTAAAGATCTTTTTTTCATCAAAAGTTGTTTCGTCCACGGGCATTTCAGTTCGCACAATACTGAGGCGCGAAGCGTTTCCTACATATTTGATAAATCTGATCTTGGTGGCGTTCGTAGTTGCGTCAGGGCAGCGCGCTAAATTTGGCGCCGCTCGTAAGATATTCTCATAACGCTGGAGAGCGCTTGCAAAAGTAATTTGTTCAAAAAGCCGAAATAAACCCACCAACTTTGACTGTTACCTACACGTTACCCATTACCCATTACATCGGGCGAACGTCGTATCGCGCATGCAAATACCGAAAGAAACGAGGATTAAGGAATTATTCTTAACACGCCAGATTAAGCCAGTAACGTTAAAACGTTGGGGCACATTGCACATAAGGTCCCTTCTGAGTTGTGTTAAATAAGAGAAATATGTGACGGAGAGTTCTTTCCGGGCATTGGCAAACGGCAGCTTAACAACAGCGTGACAGTTGGAAACAGTTCTTTTTGAAATTTATAGCAAAAACTGCATGCGATCCACACGCATTGAACTGCGCAAAGTTGTTTTTCATAGTTGTCTGCCCATTTTTACTGAGTTTGATCATGGTGGCGTATGCAGCTATGTCATCGCCGCGAGCTAAAATTTTGAGCCGCACCTAAAATCCAGTCATGATTTTTCCGAGCACCTACGTAAGTGATTTACTAGGAATTCTACAATCCCCACTACTTAGCGCACATTTTTGGCTTATCCTGTCCTTTACTTTAACGAAATATAAACAAGATAGGTATAGTCGGGTACAACTTTAGAAAGAAGGCGGAGCTCCGCCCAGACGACCGAAGCCGATCGCCTCCACGACTAAACTAGTCCGGCTCAAAAAACCATGCTCTTAAAACGTGTAATTCTCGGTATAAATACTTATTGGGATTGCTGACTGCTTAGGTTGAGCTCTCGTGATTGGAATGCTATATAGCGCATGCCGGATCGTGAGAGGTAAATAACCCCGTGTCTTCTATAACGCTGCCCGTCGTCTGCTTTTTAGCTTCATTGCAACGGACAAAACTGGAAAGAGCAGCTCTTCCTGGCTTTAGCGCTGGTTTACATGTACACGGCGTACTTACTACTTGTTTTCCGAGCTTAAAATGAATCAGTTGCTACTTAAAAAAAGTTCTAAGAAATGCATTTATCGAAACCATTACATACCTGGGGCGAGAAGACGATCGAAGCAGGAAAGGTGCAAAAATGCTTCATTCATCGTTTTAAATAAATATTCTTGGTTAAAAATAGCATAAGATTTATATTTTCTTTTGGTTTTGTGTTTTCACAAACCTTTTTTCAAGGATGTGATAGGTTTCTTTTTGTCCCCCCTTATTTTTTTTTGGTACCCTGACACAGTACACGAACATGCCCGCCGCTAACAGTAGGCACCAGACTTCGGCAAACTGTCCCCGTCGTAACTTCAATTTGGAGCAAAACAAAACACCATGGAACAAACAAGCAGGACGTTTGTTTGTAGCGGTGTGTCACCGCGGTATCCTGTTTTCAGATGAAGCGTCAGCGATGCTCGATGCAATCTTTTGTCGCCGGATCACGGCTCAGAAAAAACGCATGCGGCGCGAATGGTGCATCGGAAGCTCGCAATAATATTTCCGGCACGGTAGACCACCGCAAACAATTTGGGAATTCACTCTGACGAGGGGCAGACGCGCGCGACTGACGCGACTCGGCCTAGTTCGAAGCGCGGGCGGCCATTTTCTCCTCCGGCGGGGTCACCGGCCGTCCGGCTCATGACGTCAGTCTAGAGTGCACGCCCATTGGTGGAAGCTCGTGTGCATCCGCCTTGGAGGAGTAAACGCCCCTTTTTTCTAATGTTGCCGCCGACTATAGTATAGGTCACCGAGGACACTGGAGAAACCAATTGCAAACCTGGTATGCCACATGAAAAGAAGGAAAGAACGAGGATTGAAGAATTCTTCGAAACGCTTCTATTCATACCAGAAACACGATACTTACGCCACACATTACACTTGACATTCGCACTATTTTCACCGAACGTGAAGATGGCCTTTTGTGCAGCTGCTTTAAGACGTTTGGAAATATAGCAAATAACGCAGTACGACACTCTGGAACACTCGAATAAGTAACTTTCTACAAAGATTGCAGTTAAGCAACAGAGATGAAACATTCATCATTCGTCGCTCACAACACGCCTCCCAACGTTGACAAAACATAGGCATTGTGCTTTGCATAGTTCACAAGGGAGATCGGGGAACCTCAACAACATGCCCCGTATAAAGAATAAAAATTGGGGGAAGGCGAGCATTCGGTAATTACATTAAAGCACATCATTGCCCTTGACACCTCTATCTTTGGTACACGTCACGCATAGAGTGGTCTCCATTTGTCTTAAATATGAAATCTCTTACGTTTACGGCTGTCCCGCGCAAGAAGGAAATCTCTTTAGGCGTTTCATATAACGCCTTTATGCGGGCCGAAAACGAGGGGATAAGAATTTTCATTTATCCCTAATTGAGAAATACATTTCAAGATTTATCTGATTGTTGCACTTAGGAATGCTCACACTTCGTCAAAATATACATTTCGTAAGTAATCTTCTTTCTTCATAAAACCACGAAAACTGCCAAATTACTTTTTTAACGGTTATACAGTCGCTATACAGCTTCGCTGTAAAGAGAACGCCTGTACGCGACTACAGTGTAAAGTAATTTACACACTTGAAAGCGAATAAGAGTGCATATCAATCTATAATTCACAACTTTACACGTAAAAGTAGTGTAAGGGTTTGAGTTATAGATCGACTTGGGCACCATTCTGCGCATTTAAGTGTGTAAATTATTTTGCAGTGTACAGAGGTGGCTTTGCAAAGCGTCACACCCGTATTTCGACGCGTGAGGCAAAGGCGCACCTATTTACTCCATGTTTTGGGGGCGCTGCGACAGATGGAGCACGGGTCGATTACAAGCTCCGCTGTACGGAGCCTAAAATTGGGGGGGGGGGGACCGGTGGCAACTTATTTCCCGACGTTTCCCGACCAATAATTAGTTGATATTTCAGCGCAGGGGCGACTCACCGAGCGACTGAGCTGACGAAGTGTGAGCACCTTTGGTGCAACGTTTAACTAAACGGCTCGGATGGTTAGACCGCGCAACAGCTTCCGGTTTGTACCGGTCACGGTAGGGCGCCAGGCGCGGTTCGTTTTCTGGCGGCGGCTGCCGGATTCCGATGGAGGCGACATGCAAACACGGCCTCTTGCAAAGCTTGCGGTCCACGTGCTGTCTTGCTCGCGCATCCTTTCTAGCGAATTCTGCCCTCGCTACTTTCCTGACAACAATGCTATGTCACACTGACAACGGGCATGCCATTCGTACACCTGGGGCACCGGTAGCGGAACGTTCAAGATAGAAGAGGAACGCAAGATAGGTCACGAATATAGCTTGGGGACAAGATAAATCCCAAAGGCTGCAAACTTCTTGTGTGACTAAACTTATTCGGAAGTCATTCGCCAACGCTGTCATACGTAAGTCACAACTGACTTAAACCCCGCGATTTATTTAGTCTAGTTCATCGCGCCGCCTATAAGAAAAACAACAACGAAAGGAAAAGAGAAACCGTCAATTGCAGGGGAGTCACAGAGCAAAGTCATTCCCCATAAACGAACTAGCCGGGCCGAATGAAAATGGACCACTCGGCCAGAGAACTCATGAAAAGCACTCTCTCCCCCTGTCTTGCGAACTCTAACGTTCGCTCGCGAACAAAACTGTCACGAGCCGACGCACCAAAACTCCAACCTAAGCGCCGCACGCTACGTGATGCGCCACACGTAAACGCTGCGACAAGGCATTAAGATAACGTAAGCGCTACAGGAGCATTCGCACAAAACTGGCTTCATTCAGCACTGACCGAAAAATTCTCAGCGCACTTTCCTGGCTTCGTTTCTTCCAGCAAGCCCGTTTCGTTATATAAGGTCTCCCCAGCTGTCGTTATGCAATCGGTAACAAGGTTCAATTTATATTCATTCACAACGATATATAACACTGCATAGTGCAAACACCGACAAGCGTTACGGTTCTCAGCGAACAGCTATACGACGTAGGCGCCCGTTATATCTCACAACGGATGAAAGTGCAGCGACGGAATCCCTAGTACACAAAGCGTCTGCCATCGTGAAGCGCTCACTTCCGTGCGCTCGACTCTAGCTCCCATCGCGATATCATCGACGGCCGTGCACTTCCTTGGAAGCAAAGTCTCGCTTCATTTGAAGCCTTCAACTGGCGCTCTGTTCTCTTCCGTTCCTCTTCCTTTCGGACAAACCAACTCGTCCGTGTCACGCTGGCGCCGACGGCGCGCGAGCACACTCGATTAGCTCTGGTCGGCATACTTTACCTCGTTTCAGTAGTTCCGTGCACTATGGCCACAGCTCCGTTCGAGCACGGCATCATGACAGCAAAGTCATCACTATGCTGCAGTGCTCCCTCTGACACGCACGGCGTTCCTGGGAGTTAGAAGGGCTCTAAGCTGCCATAAATACACCTTTAGCACTGACATACACCCCCCCCCCCTCCACACATACACTTCGTAGAACAAAGGCGAGCGGATGCGCTTTTGAGCTGTGTTCTCGCTTTCTCTGGTACTGCCCGCAACTGGTGGCAAGCGGCCTAGATCGTTCCGCATCCTGCCACCCCTCACCCACTTCTCCTGCCAGCGCAGGATCAGTTCGGCGACGAGGCGTCTATCACCATGGCGACGACCCGGACCTCCAAGCAGACGGCAGTGGCTGCCACTTCGTCCGCTACCGCTGGTTGACCGGCTCCTGCCTTGGAAAAACGGGTACCTTGCCTAGGGCGCTCTAAACCACCGAGAGTTGCTGATGCCAAATTGAAATTATGAGAACAGTTCGGGGCACACAGGCGCGTTGTCTGGATTGGCAACATCATTACTACTTTCACCGCTTAGGTATCGTTCGGTGGCATATGAAACCTAACCGAAATTCATTTGCTCAGACCTTTAGGTATAGCTCAGGCTCAATTAACACGAAGACGGTTTTTAGAAAGTTAGCCTAGTTAGTGCACTATCGGTACAGTATAAAGAAGAAATGCAGACATGGAAGGTAGGTAAGCTCATAGACTCGACCCATTCTCCAGGCTACTCGAAGAAACTAACTTTGGTGTGCTTCTGCCCAGGGGTGCGATTTTGTAGAGATGCATTCCACGTATTTCTATTCCACTCTTATTCACCCTTCACAGCCGGCTCATCCCATTGATTACGGGGGCGGAGCGTCGCTCTGACCACTGATTAAGCGCGAAAAGCATGAAAAGGAATACCGCCGGATAAGACATTCGTACAATATGGTGGCCCTGTTACCATTAAAACAGCAAGACGAACATATTTCACGCACCCATGAAGTCGTTATTTACTGCCGCCAGCTCTAACTCGCCGTTCTTAGGCGACAGTTTCAGAAACAGGCAATTCCATTCCTACACCACATTAACAAGCTGGAGCGAGACGAAGTGTTGCAGCTTTGTAATTCCTTCTTACCCTTTCCCTCCTGTCCCCGCTCTCCTGCACATGCCTCTGCCCATTCTAAGCCGCTAAACACATCAGCGCTTGAAGCACTCCTACAGGCTACGACGCTACACGCCGTCTTTGAGTAACGAAGCAAAAAGTCTAACTTTCGGTTGCCGAATATTTGGAAGCGCCTGCTCGTTACAAGAACATCAAGAAGTAGCTCAGTTCATAATAACCATATCGTGAAATACGGGCGTGTATAAGTCTAGGTAGTTACACGCCCGTACGTACATTATCCATGAGTAATTACGTATTCATAAAGTGAACGCTAGCACAAAGTGAACGTGATAGCCGTGGCTATGGCCGTATACATGCTAAGCTTGAGGTCGCAGGTTCGATTACCTGTGCAGGCGGCCGCCTCCTGATATAGAAAGACTCGTGCACCGAGCTTCGAGTGCACGTCGTATATGAAATAGCCACATTTTCATCTTCAGCCTCCCCCAACGATGTCTCTTATAACCTCTGCGTTGCATTGGGAGGTTTAACTCCATCAACCTACCAATCAGAGAAGACGCATCGTTGCGGACATAATGTAGAAACCGTAGGAGCTGCTCAAGAACACTGGGAAACAAAGCCCGAAGCATTTTTGTACGCGTTAGTATTACCGTGCAGTAACTGATGTAACCATTGTAACCGTAATCGAGAAGTGAGACCTGATGAATATATGATTAGATTGAAAATAAATAAAAAGAAGATTAATTAAACAGCTTAGAGCTAAATAAATTTAGACGGACCATAAAGGTCGCAGTCTCGCCCGAAAGGTGAAGCATCGTTTGCGAAAGTAAATTTGTAGAGAGGTTTACGAAATAAGGATAGTTGTTTTATCGGCGTTTAAACGTGTAGACATTCGCTTACTAACTAAATTAAAGAGCATGGTGTCACGTGCGCACAAGCTAACATCGCACTCGATGACCGAAGAGACTCGCTGTCGAAACGCTGGAGGGAGGAAGGGCGGCAGCAACAGCGAGCGAATTGACCATCGTGATGCTTCAACGCAAACTAAGCGGCAAAAATAGTGCACACGGAGCTAGCAGCACTGTCCCCGTCGCCGATCGCTTTTAAGATCCGCGCAACACGCAGCAGCAGCCGGAGTACAACGCCCCCTCCCCCTCCCACCGGGACCCCCCGCGCGACGGAAAACCCTCGCTTACTCTCCGTTGCCCTGCCCACGGCCGGTCTCTAGGGGAGCGCGCGCTTTCCTCGAGACCGGCCGTGCCCTGCCCCACAGAGTTTCCTACGAGAATTACTAGAGGGAACTCTGGCGCTAGTGTCTACGGGAGCTGCAATGGGAGCGGTTGTCCTAGCATGGGAATTATGGGAAGTACATGGATTTGCCTAAACTTCATCCTTTTGGCTTCAAACCGGCTTTGCGACTTTGTAATCTCGTCATTTTCAACAGTATATTGCGTAATAAATAACTAAATAAACATAATTAAAATTGCCCGACGGGAGGATTCGAACACAGGGACTCTAGCACAGAAGCCTGATATTGAAATCATTAAGCCCCGGTCACATGTATCGACAAGCGAATGAAACGCCCTTATGAATTTATCGCGGGCATGCCAGTGCCTTGAGACGCTTGGCGCGTTTCGATTTGGCCACCTGGACAAGCTCAATCGTTGCAAATAATAGCAATTGTACGCGTTCCCGGCGTCTTCTGCACTTCGAAGAATATAGATTGCGCTGAAATATACGACGATAAGATTTATACAGCGTCATATACAAAGCCACAAGAACGTTTGAATCCACAAGCACGAAGATCAGACAAATCCATGTACTTCCCAACATTCCCATGGTAGGACAACGACTGCAGCGCCAGAGTTCCCTCTAGTAATTTTTGTAGGAAACTCTATGCCCTGCTCTGAGCGCGCGAGATCGAGCCGCCATCTTCGGCCCACCGTCGCACGCTTTCTTTGCACATACAGCATACGGCGCGCCGCGACGGCGTTATCGTCCTCGGACTTTTTATACGGAACATCAGGTCAACGGCCGAAATGAGGCTGGAGTATCCTTATAATTGCTATCACAATAATATGAATAGTAAGGAAAGTAGCAATTAGCAAGGCACATATATTGTTTGTTTGTTTGTTTGTTTGTTTGTTTGTTTGCTTGCTTGCTCCAATAATATACATTTTGCTGAGCCGCCACGTTTTCATCTTCTTTCATTTTTTGTGTTTTTAAGAAGATCTTTGTCACGTGTGAATATCATTTTATCCTCGCTCTTCGGGGTTCGTTTTCTTTTGCGAATTATCAAAAATTAACAAACATTTAGTTTAAAAGAATTTCTTACGAAGCGGCGAAAACGTAGTGCTCACGAACATTCCACTACTGAGAAGGCACGTGCGCACATTATCTTTTCCGCGCGCAGATAAGGTAAAATACTCGCAAGCGTTTCGCCGTGCGTGCCATCCTGATGATACTAGCACGGCACTCAACTTTCTTTCAAAGAAACAAAGAGATACATTGCGAAACAAAGCATCACGTCAAAGGGCAAAACGCGGATTCTCAAAGGGGCCCATCCTCGTATGAGACGCAGCGGCAGTGATAGGAAAATTTACCCGCGAAATCCCTCGGGATTGCGACCCTCGGAATACAGGAAAACACCGAGGGCGCCAGCTCGTGCTTTCCGTGGCACACATAGGAACAGCTCGCGAGTCAGCAGCGTATAGAAAAAAAAAAAAAAAAAGGACGGCAGGAACATGGTCCATGATCGATCGAACACGCCAGTCGTTCAGAACTCGCGCAGAAGCAAAGCGCGCTGTCACGCCACGCTTGCCACGAACGCCGACGCAACGGCTAATTGCCGACCCGCGGATCTACAGCAAACAAACAAACAAACAAAATGCCGAAAACAAACGCGATCGTCGACTCTCTCGCTCATCACACGCCTCGCCCCACCCACCCCTATGAGACAGCCGAAAGCGGGACATTCTGCTACAGGAAGCGGATATGTACCACGTGGGACTCCGGTGCGGTTTTTCCTCGGAGTAATCAACGATCGAGCCAGGAGCGTGCGATACACAAGGATGGCAGAGAGTCTCCTGACAAAAGTGCTGTGACCGGAGGGCGCGTCAGCGCAGTCCCACACTAAACCTGCGAAATGCGGCGCCGTTTCAGAACACGCGAGTTGGCTAATGACTCGCACGCGTTTGCAATCAGAAACCTCGCAAGGGACCAAGATCAGTTAAAAAATAAAGGAAAAAGAATGCGCCCGCTAGTGTCTCAAACTATTATCCGTGCTTTGTGCTTAAACAAACTATTTATATATTTTTTTCTGTTTTTCTTACATGCAGCCTTGAAAAAGAGGAAGTAAGAAACCATCATCCCCGGTTCGATTCGGTTCAGTGTCGAAGAATAGGAAAAGAGCGGTACAAGCCTAATTTATCAACCCGGCCATGGGGGAGGAACGTCTACAGCGTTCGCACACTTGTAGAAAAAGTTTTATTGGTTTTCTGTGTCGTTTGGTAGCTACTATAGTAGAGAATAGGATAGAGCGGGAAAGATCGGCCTCCAAGCGGCAATCAAGCGAAACGACATCTGCACCGAGGATGTTAACATAACCGAATACCCACCTAACGCTCGATTCGCTGTCTCCGGTCCGTAATGACCTTTCGCTGAATTGTAACCTGCTAAACCCACCGCTTCGCCGAAAACAGTAGTCAAGCTTCGCCGGACATTACGCCTGTTCGAAACGACGACGACGCCAGCGGTGTTTGTCATGCTTCCGGCGGAGAACAGGCTCGGCGCCTTTCACGCTAGAGTGTTCGATCTATAAAGCCCACAGCTATGGCGAAGGTACAAATGCTGTAGCCGTACCATTCGGTGAGTGGTGTCATTTTTTTTTACTCTAGACACGGCAGCAGAGTGGACCACTTGCATACTGTCACTTAACGAATTTAGCTGTGTACGCCGTCATGTCTCTGTTACAGTAAACAGGTAGTCACATAATGGGTATTGAAGCGCGCGGACTGGCAGCGAGTTATATATGAAGCACGGAGGAGTGGGTACGGACCCTTTGACTGGAATTAAATTAAATAAATATAAATTAGAAATGTGAGGTCTCAGGAAGAAGACAATTGTGGTGCGGCTCAAGGTCCACCGTAGCAGGTTTCGCTTGAATGGGCGCCCCTTGTCGTGCGGCTGACACAACCGCGGTCAGACCATTTATGTAGTCCAGCGGAGTTGCGATTACAAGTTTGAACGAAATTTATCTTGCGAGCGCGGGCGGGGGAGGGGCGTACTCTGTAAGTGTCCACCTAATATACTGCCCACTTTGACCACCGCTGATTGATTGGAGCTGAACCAGCGAGAAGCAAACTGGCCGTGGGCACCTGTTTCTTTCTCGCTGGTACCCCAGCCCAACCAATCATCACTTCAGCAGCAAGCGAAATCAACAAGTCAACTAGGTGGACATTTACAGAAAACCCTCTGGCTTGCACTTTTAGGCGCAATTTCCTTGAGCTTGAAGGCAACGAAATTTACTCAGCAATGTGGCGTTGGAGACAGCTTCATCAGCCGCGGCGCAGATAAAAGAACAGGTGTTTCTTTTTCTTTTTCTGCTTTTACTACAGACCTAGCAAACAAGCTATTGCACTGCGGGAAGAACGTTCAGGTGCGTTTTATTTAATATATACGAAAAATGTGTGTCGCATGAGTGATGCCTTCTGGGTCTCCCCTATTTCCGCACTAAAAGAGCGGGACAAAGAATTTTCAGGCGCAATTCATCCTTTGGGGATGTTAATCGTCGTTAATGCCATTATCATTTGATTGGTGGCGCAAATGTAAATTTCTGGAAGGAGATTCGTTATTGAGACAATTGGAAAAGATTCGTACTGTGTTAGGCAACTGCGAAACTCGTCTGCAGGGTTCGCACTGAACATTCGACTCGATATGCAACGACAATTCCAGGACATTGTTACGCGAACGAGGTTGGCATTCCCCCGCCCTCGTCACGGAGCTCCCCAGTGGCCGTACCGTCCAGCTTTCCACCATGAATCCCGGTGAGGACACCTCGACTGCATGTACGCAGCACCTCCACCAACATGAACGCGAACAAGGAATGAAACACGGAAGACTATTTACAATGGATATTTACAAAAACAATTGCAGTGCTGGCCAGTTCAGCCGACAGTTCGAGACCCAGGAGCAGTTCGTCTTTTTCGTCCGGGGCACCCGTGCGCATCGTCCAAAAGAAACGCGCAATATGCACGTAGCTATATGAAGGATGACAAAGGCCACATTTCAAGGAGGAGGAAAGAAATCTTATTCATACACATGCACTGGAAAATAGTTTATATTTCTGTTAAAGATAACACGAGCAGTGGCATGGTCAGGTGGCTGTTGGGGACTCGGTGTTGACGCCCGTTATTGCGAATGGGTCGCAAGCCCCAAGGGTAGCGTTGGCCTGGCGGCCTGGGGCACTGGAAGCATCCGAAGGTCCCGGCAAAGCAAGAGAAGACTGGTAACAGAACAACTTGTTTATTCTAACATAGCAAAAGAGCGGCCGGTCAGGTCGACCGAAGTGAGAGACGGGAGAGCACGTAACTCAACAGAAGAAATCGGAGCCTCTCTCCTGGCGTCCGGGGGCAGCTGCTCTTATACTCTCGGCGTCGCGGGCCAGAAGGAAGGTCACGGGATGAGCCCACGCGACGGCGGAGCATGAGCCCACGCGACGGCGCGCACGGTCGAGCCGAGAGACATGTTGAGCCGAGTGTAGTGACGCATCGCCAACCCGCCGACGGACAGACCTCCTGGCTCCTCACTTGGGGAGCTCCGCTCCCCGGCTGCCGCGCTTTGACAAGCGTGGGCACACACACACACACGCACACACGAAGACACGTGGCACTGAAACACGCCTGGACACGCTTGGCGGGGAGGCGTTGCGGCGGCGTCGAACGGGCCAAAATGTCCGCCGCTTTGAACGAAGCCCCGGCGTCCGTTGCATACGCGCCGGCATTACCGCGCGTTGTAGGCGAAACGTAACAGACCGCCCCGCCGGGGGAAGGAGATCCCGATGGTCAGGGGACTGCATCCGCTGTCCGGAGGGATGTCGCTCGATGATGCTCATAACCGAAGTCGGGCGTCCTTTGGCGTTTCTTGAGCGCAGCGCACAGAGAAGGCCTCGTTCTCACAGGACACTGCAAAGTGACTTCGGGAGAGTGGACATTTTTGTTCTCGTTTCCGGCAAGCGTTAGAACTACGCCGAAAGTCAACCGCTCAGTCAGCAAGCATGGCACAACCCTCACTAAGCCCTGCCAGGCTCTTCCCCCTTTTATACTGCTGCCTAGTTCCTTACAGTAGTTTAGCAGCACTCAGAACGCGTCCACAAATCGGAAAATTGCACTAGAAAGCACATCATCACTTTGAAACACTACACAAAAGCAATAAGTTAAAAAAAATCCTGCCTCAGGAAGAAAAACATCCGTAACAAGCAATTTTGAGGCTGATTCCCACGTTAGGGGCTTCGACTTAAGCCATCGGCGTTACCGTTGAGACTCCCCTTTTTGTAACGCACCTCAAAGGAATATTGTTGCAAAGCGAGGCTCCAGCGCAGGAGGCGGCCATTTTTGGGAGAGATGGTCTGCAGCCATTGGAGAGCGCAGTGATCCGTTTCAATGATAAACCTCGAGCCGGCTAGGTAACATGACAATTTCTGAACGGCCCACACGATACACGCACACTCTTTCTCGGTGGCGCTATACGCCTGCTCACGACTCGTCAGCTTACGACTAGCATACAGGACGGGGTGTTCTACTTCTCCATTTTCCCGTTGGCACAGTACAACGCCCATGCCTCGCTCACTAGCATCACACTGAACAACGAACCCTTTTGTGTAGTCGGGCGATCGTAGCACAGGCTGGCTTGTTAGGGCGCTCTTTAGGGCGCTAAAAGCTCTTTCCTTTGTCTCATCCCAGACGACTGTTTGCGGCTCTGTCTTTCTTAGAGCATCCGTTAGGGGAGCCGCGATATCAGAGTACCTGGGGATGTACCTCTGATAGTAGCCGGCGACACCTAAGAACGACCGAATATCGGTCTTCGTGCGCGGTAGCGGGAAGTCTCGCACAGCGGCCACCTTTATTTCAGAGGGGCGGCGACGACCCCGGCCAATCACGTGACCGAGGTAGACAACCTCGGCCTGTGCTAACTGGCACTTGGGAGCCTTGACTGTCAAGCCCGCATCGCGCAGGCGGGTTAGCACTGCCCGCAAGTGCGCCATATGCTCAGGCCAGGATGCGGAGAATATCGCTACGTCGTCTAGATACGGTAAAGCGAATTCTTGCTGTCCCCGCAACACTTTATCCATGAGGCTTGAAAAGCAGTATGGCGCGTTCTTCAAACCAAAACTCAAAACTTTAGGACGGAATGTCCCCATTGGTGAAATGAACGCCGCATACCTACTAGCCTCTTCTGTAAGTGGAACCTGCCAATAACCCCTGACAAGATCTAGGGTGGAAATAAACTGAGCGCTACTCACTCTCTCAAGGCGCTCCTCGATGTTAGGGATCGGATAAATTTGATCCTTAGTGATGGAATTAAGCCTGCGGTAGTCGACGCAAGGACGAGGTTCCTTGCCCGGTACCTCAACTAAAATCAAAGGGGAGGTATAATCACTCTCACCCGCTTCAATAACACCGAGCTGTAGCATTTTCGTTACCTCAGCCTCCATAATATCGCTCTGGCGGGGTGACACCCGGTACGCCTTGGATCGTACTGGCTCTGGGGAGGTAAGTTCTATGTCATGAGTAAGGACAGAAGTCCTACCAGGCCTCTCAGAGAACAGACCTTGAAACTCTTGTAAGAGCTGGTGTAGTTCGGTTTTCTGCTCAGGCGACAGCGATGCTTTACTTATTAAGTCACTAATGACTTGATCGGTGTCTTTCCTGTTCGTCACTGAGCCTAGTCCCGGAAGCTCGACCGGAAGCTCTTCTAACTTTCCCGCATCGGGAATTTCCTCTCCAGTATCTGGTGCCTTTAACGCTACAGGCTCAATTTTATTCAGTTCGGGCGTGCTCTGAATACCAGCTTGCTGCGCCTCTGACCCTTTCTCATCGTTCAATAACGTCGGCCCCGCAACTACCGCCTTTGCAGCGAGCTCCCGAACCTTCGATCTGGTTAAGGCCTGAACGCTAGCCTCACCAAACAAAAGCCCCTTCTCGCGCAGGAGGTGATCGGACCTGTTCGAAAATAGGTACGGGTACTGGGGGGGCAGCATAGATGACACTGCGGCCTCCGTCTCAAGTGCTCCGAAAGGTCCTTCAATAAGCACTTTTGCTACCGGCAGACACACGCTATGAGCTTCCACTGCTTGCTTGATCCATGCGCACTCGCCCGTGAACATATCGGGTTCTACGTAAGAGGGGTGAACTACATCCATTGTAGCTGCGGAATCGCGAAGCACTCGGCACTCTTTCCCGTTCACGAGGAGGTCTCGCATGTAAGGCTCGAGAAGCTTCATGTTCTCGTCAGTGCTGCATAAAGACAAAAACACGACTTTTGTTTTGGTTTCTGGACACTGCGCCGAAAAGTGACCCGGCTTCTGGCACGTATAACAAATGCGCGCTTGCCTCGTCTCGAACCGCTTTCTGCGTTCGGCTTCGGTTGCCGCCGTCTCCTTACGTTCGGTCGGACTGCTTTCACTTGCATCCGAACTACGTGTGTCCCCCTTTGCTCTCATGGGTGTGAACTTCGGCCTCTCAAACTTGGAGCCAAATTCACCCTTTTGACCGTCCTTAGCTCCGCGAGCCCGACGCGTCACAAACTCCTCGGCTAGCTCAGCGGCTCGAGCCACCGTACTAACGTCTGGCCTATCCAAGACCCAGTACCGCACGTTCTCAGGTAACCGACTATAAAACTGTTCTAGCCCGAAACACTGCAGAACTTTCTCGTGGTCACCAAACGCTTTCTCTTCTTTGAGCCACTCCTGCATGTTTGACATAAGCCTGTACGCAAACTCTGTATATGACTCACTTTTGCCTTTCTCATTTTCCCGAAACTTCCGACGGAACGCCTCCGCTGACAGCCGGTACTTTTTTAGCAGACTCGATTTCACTTTGTTGAAATCCTCTGCCTCCTCTCTCTCCAAGCGAGCGACTACGTCGGCCGCCTCGCCGGGTAGCAAAGTGAGCAAGCGCTGTGGCCACGTTTCCCGAGAGAACCCCTGCTTCTCGCACGTTCGCTCAAAGTTAACCAGGAACAAACCAATGTCCTCTCCAAGCTTAAACGGCCGCATCAGGTCAGTCATTTTGAACAATACTCGTTCTCCTGCACCGTGTGCCTGACTTCCATTACGAGCGCGTTCCATCTCTAACTCGAGACGCTTCATTTCCAAAGCGTGTTGACGGTCGCGCTCTCTTTCTTTCTCTTGTTGCTCTCGTTCTATCTGTTCTTTACGTTCGCGCTCATCTTTCTCTTTCTGTTCTTTAAGTTCACGCTCCTGTCTTTTTGCCGTCTCCCTCTCCTCAATGGTCTCAAGGCATTCCGACAGCTCGTCATCCTCAGCTTCTAACTCAAGAATAGCCCTTAGCAGTTCTGGTTTTCTGAGTTTGTCTGAGACATCCAGACCCAACTCTCTTGCAAGCTCCAGCAATTTCGGTTTGCGCAACGACTTCAAATCCATGGCTGCTCTGAATGCTGCTTTCTCTACTGCCTACTATTGTCTTGCCGCAAACTAACCCGGCAGCAACGACAACCACAATTACCAGCTCTGTTTCTGACACTAACACAAGCCTGGCAAAACTCAGAAGAAGAAAGTCCCGCACTCACCAAACCTCGCAGCCAAGACTTCAGCGCAGTCGTTCCGCTGCAGGCAACCAGTCATCACACAGGGCTCGTTGCACTGCTCCCGGATGGTCGTTGTGCTGCTCAGCATACATTCAACCGCATCTCTTCGCTGCTGGCCTCCGTTGTCGCGATCTCACCGCTGGCAACCAGCTGTTGGGGACTCGGTGTTGACGCCCGTTATTGCGAATGGGTCGCAAGCCCCAAGGGTAGCGTTGGCCTGGCGGCCTGGGGCACTGGAAGCATCCGAAGGTCCCGGCAAAGCAAGAGAAGACTGGTAACAGAACAACTTGTTTATTCTAACATAGCAAAAGAGCGGCCGGTCAGGTCGACCGAAGTGAGAGACGGGAGAGCACGTAACTCAACAGAAGAAATCGGAGCCTCTCTCCTGGCGTCCGGGGGCAGCTGCTCTTATACTCTCGGCGTCGCGGGCCAGAAGGAAGGTCACGGGATGAGCCCACGCGACGGCGGAGCATGAGCCCACGCGACGGCGCGCACGGTCGAGCCGAGAGACATGTTGAGCCGAGTGTAGTGACGCATCGCCAACCCGCCGACGGACAGACCTCCTGGCTCCTCACTTGGGGAGCTCCGCTCCCCGGCTGCCGCGCTTTGACAAGCGTGGGCACACACACACACACGCACACACGAAGACACGTGGCACTGAAACACGCCTGGACACGCTTGGCGGGGAGGCGTTGCGGCGGCGTCGAACGGGCCAAAATGTCCGCCGCTTTGAACGAAGCCCCGGCGTCCGTTGCATCCGCGCCGGCATTACCGCGCGTTGTAGGCGAAACGTAACATGGCGTACGATCGTTGGGCTACCCGAACAGAGAGAATCACAAAGCACGGAGCGCCGGACGGAAGGAACGAAATGGACGCTTTGGACGTTTGTTGTGCGACTCCCGGTCAGCCACATGATCCCTTTTTATTACATAGACCAGTGACGTCACTGTGACGTAGAAGTTACTTAACGTGACTCAAAGTGGCCAGACGAAAGTGCTGGCATGAGCAGAAGCGAAACTGGAACTGATACACCACGACACAACATCATTTTCCTGAGCTGCAATATCTCACAGCTAAACAATCGCTGAGCATGACACACGCTTCGAGCTCTTCAAATGGCTTTTCAAACTTTGCCTTACCATTGTAATGATGTCATTCAGCTTCTAGCATGACTGCAAATACCGTACGGCGTCAGCCGACATACTCGCCAAATTAAAGCCAAATGGCACAAACTTACTTACCGCTAGGCGTTCTAGAGCTTAAGGCTCGAAAATGGCGCCACGGTGGCTGCTGTGTCAACTAAGTTGCCAAACAGCAATTATAGTTGTACAGCTCGGTCGCTTCATCTAGCTTTGTCTAGCTCCACGATGGAAATGACAATTTAAGCATTCCTGTCGTTGGTGGCTGGGTACATGCCACATCGCACCGCTTGGCGACAATCTGGAAAGACAATATCTAGCATAATTTCCCGATAGACAGTGTCCGTGGCAAAGCCCCGATGCAGACTTTGTTACTTTGAATGTTCGAAAAGTCGCCCCCAACCACAGTTTTCAAGAAATTCAAGGTGCAGCACATTTGTATTCAACGAGTTTTAAGAACCCTTGAATCTCGTTTTCTAAATTCAAAGGTGCGCAAAGATTTGAAGGTTTACGAGCTTTGAGTCGATATGGTATGAAGGGTGAGAGATGTGAGAATTACACATTATATATACATATATATATATATATATATATATATATATATATATATATATAGAGAGAGAGAGAGAGAGAGAGAGAGAGAGAGAGGCGAAATTTATGAGGTCCCACGTGATACAGTTTAAAGATTAACTGAGAGAACTAAGAGCAACTACGGAAACGCGTCATGTGTGAGCCCCGTACTGCAGCCGGGCTCCTCTAGTGCTTCACTCTGGACAAGCTGAACCATCTAGCGGCGCGCGTGTGAAGTTGTCCTCCTTTTGCGTGGCCTCCGAGATTGCAGGCGTGGCGCAGGTGCGTGCTAACATTGTGTTGAGGCTCACGGCTATGAATGTAAAATTAGCGTACTGAGCGCTAAGTGTGATGATGAATATTGCGGGACACAATTTCGAAGTATCGAATAAAATGAGAACTTCCAGTACAATTGTTCTTATTTTCCATTATAAACATAAGCATAATCGTTAATTATGTACTAACTGACTTCACTTGCTCGCCAAAATTGTGTCCGCTATAGGGAACAAACTGTTTCTGCCAGTACGATTTGCGTAGCTATAGCATAGTGTTTCTATAAATATTACGAACAGTTCAAATCTGAGGACCCTGTATAGGTGGCAATTGTACAGAGGCTCGCACTATGCAACAGCTGAACCTTTTAAGCATATTAGTTACTTAAGTTGATTACAGCAGGAATAGCATTTGTTTTCTTTGCGTCGACTTTACGCACGCACAATGTCGCAAAAATAGTTTTTTGAACTACACATTGCCGCAGGTCACAAAGCACAGTGTCTTTATGCGGCAAGTAGCAGTACCGCGTTGTACTCGAGAAGGACGTGCATGAAGCAGGCAAGCACAAAAGAACGCCTCTTTCTTTTCTTTAGGGTGCTCGTACTCTCGAGCGGCCCGGTCATCGTCTTTGTCGTTGTCAGGGCGTAGTTGGCACAAACCATGACGCGGCATTACCCTTCCTCCAGAGCGAGCATCGTCCCGATGCTCATCAAACGGTAGTTGTTAGACTCGATAAACAGCTTGTCAGTGTCCACATTATTCAGAAAGACACGGCTTCATGCGCACCACGTGCACTACTTCAGCACATGTTGACGGCGTTTGGAGCACCACGAACCGTCACGCACGACCTCGTAATTCACGTCGCTAATAGGCGCAGAACCTTGCATGGTCCGAAGTATCAGCGACTAAGTTTCTCAGAAAGGCCTCTTCGTCGTACCGGATACCAAGCCCAGACCCTTTACCCGTGTGCATAGGCGACGAATTGGTGGCGGAGATTGTATCGTCGGGCGTCACGTTCTTGCTGTGTAGCGATTCTGAGGCGCGTGAGCTGTCGTGCTTCCTCGGCGCGCTCAGTGAATTCTGCGGCGTCTGCATCTGAATCATTGCAATCATGAGGCAGCATAGCACCAAGCATGGTAGTGACTTCTCCACCATGGATCAAACCAAACGACGTCATTTTGGTTGTTTCCTGGCGTGCCGTATAATATGCGAATGTGACGTACGGCAATATTTTGTCCCAATTCTTGTGCTCCTTATCGAAGTACATGCAAAGCATGTACGCGATAGTCTTGTTGAGGCGTCCTGTAAGCCCATTAGTTTGTGGGTGATAGGCTGTCGTCCTCCTATGCGCTATGCCACTGAGCGCAAGCACAATGCGCAAAAGGTCAGCTGTGAATATGGTTCCTATGTCGGTTATGACGACCGCCGGAGCACCGTGTCTCTGGAGAATGTTCTGAATAAAGAACTGTGCCGCTTCAGCTGCAGTGCTGCTCGGAATCGCCTTGGTTTCTGCGTATCAAGTAAGATAGTCCGTCGCGACTATGACCCATCTTTGCCGCTGTGAGATATTGGAACGGGGCCAACAAGGTCCATTCCAATTTGAGCAAACGGCGTCCATGGTACTGCAACGGGTTGCAATAGTCGAGCGGGTTTAGTAGGTGGTACTTTGCATCGCTGGCACTCAAGGCAAGTTGTAACAAAGTTTCACTTCTGCTGCGAGCATTGGCCAGTAACACCTTTCTTTGATTCGTGCCAATGTTCACTTGTAGCCGAGGTGGCCCAAGGGGGCTTCGACATGGCAGGCTCGCAAGATTTCGTGGCGGAGATTTTTGGGAACTACCAGCAGATAGCTCTTCCCTGTTGAGAGAAGTTCTTCCTGTAGAGAATTCCATTACGCAAACATAATGAAGTGTTACGTTTGACCGGCGGGGGCTGGCGATCTTCCAGGAAGCGACCAACGGAAAGGCGCCACCATGTCTGCTGCGGCGACAACTTGCTTTGTGAAGACAAGGATGAGCCGCGTCAACCGGGGGACGGCGCCGAGATGTCTGGACGCAGTCGGCGGAGCAAGTATTGTTAATGTCTACGCCGATACCGTCATGGTCTGATTGGAGCAGGGGAATTCCTGGAACGAAATGCTTTGCGGTGCCGTCTCACGCACTTAGAAGTCGTCGGTCAATGGACAGACGCGGCGGCCACTGACTGGAAGGTCGAATCTGGGATAAAGAGGCGCCTGCTCGGGTCAAGCGCCGTGTCTGCGAGAACCCACTCACCTCGGTATGGTCAGTGTAACCTGCGTGGAAGTGAGTGCGTAAACCCTCCCCCTCAAAGGCGGGTCGGCTACGATGTATTTGGATTCTGCGTTTGGTCGAACAGCCGTCTTTCCTCACCTAGGGACCTAGGTAGGACAGAGTGTACTTAAGGAGCCGTTGGCGGCTCCTCAGTGTGCATTCCTCTTTAGGTCATGTTAGACTGATGAACTATACGTTCTCATGTAGATACCGTAAATAAATCCCATATTCCTCGTTCTCCATGAGAACAAGCCCCTCCTTTCAAAAACGTCCTCAGCGTGGATAAGTTGGAAGACGGCATGGGCCAGCTACCATCTATCTCATGCCCGACCCCAACCATCACAGAAGATAAGCTTCCTGAATATAACCTCGACATATTTGTAGCTCGCCCTTCTAAGAACGCTATGAGTGAGTTGAGCTCCCGGTCATCTTCCTGCTGCCGAGAGATAGCGGCCGCATCAACAACTCCCAAAAAAACCTGCGTATTCATCCTCGTCAGCGCCACGCGTTTCAATCGGTAACCTCGAGAGGCAGTCGGCATGTAAGTGCTGCCTTCCGGATTTGTAGACTATTGTCATGTCGTATGCTTGAAGCCGTCAGCTCCAACGGAACGTAGAGAAGGATCTTTCATATTGCTAAACCAACAAAGGGAATTGTGGTCGCTACAACTTGAAAAGCGCAGCCGCACAAGTACGGGCGAAACTTCGCGACTGCCCATACGACAGCCAGACATTTCTTCTCCGTGGTAGAGTAGTTGGACTCAGCATGTGATAATGTTCTGCTCGCATAGACAACTACTCGCTGGGCACAGTCTTGCCCCGGAAAGAAAACAGCGCCAAGGCCGACGTTGTGTGGGTCGCTGTGTGGATAGCTGCTCATGCATCCTCGCCAAAGTGAGCGAGCACAGGCAGAGTTTGTAGACGCTGCCGTAAATCGTTGAATGCCGTTTAGTGCTCCTCTCCCCATACAAACGCAACGTCTTCTCTTGTGAGACGGGTGAGTGAAGAGGCGAGGTGCGCAAAATCCGCGGTAAATCGCCGGGTAATAGACACAGAGAGCCAGCGGGTTTGCAGAGCCAGGAAGCGTCTGACGGACTAATCCGTAGGCCGTAGGAACTTTGCGACAGCTTATCCGGGTCAGGCCTAACACCGTCTTGACTAACGACATGACCAAGGAACTGAAGTTCTCCAACCCAAAAGAGTCATTAAACTTACGATCATCAATGCAGAACCTCCACGCACCAACTATCTTTTTTACAAGCACTACATGTGATGCTCAAGGATTCTTTGATGGCTGGATTACATCATCCTGTAGCTTCTACTCGACCTGCTGCTGTATTTTCGCACGTTGTTTCTGAGCCACACGATACGGGTTCTGTCGAATGGGTCTTGCTGTCTCCTCCGTGATGATGCGGTGCTTTCTCAGCGGCGTTTCAACTACTCGCGACGTAGAGGAGAAGCAGTCCTTAAACTCCTTGAGCACTCACATCAGATGGTGTCGTTCTGTAGGCGTTAAGCCCGGGCCAACGTCAACAGCGGGTGTGTTTGGTGTTTTACGAGCCTTGGCTTCTTCTTGCATGGCAAAACAGTCTTGAGCGCGGTCGATTTCACCAAGGCATGAGACAGCGGTGCCTTTACTGATGTGCCGACGTTCGTTTGCGAAATTTGTCAAGAGCACCTACGTACGCGCGTCGACTAAGATGATGATGACACGGGCGATGACAACACCTTGGCGGAATAGAAGGGCAGTTACATGTTCCGCTACTGCGTCTTCCTCATACTGTGCGCCGACACTGACGGAAACAAGTCTGCATGATAGCGGCGGTATGCACACGCCCTCGTCGATAACACGCAAGGCTCGGCGTTGGGGTTCTGTGCCATGGGTAGTGTCTTTATCAGGGGAAAATGTTACCACACCGTC
Organism: Dermacentor andersoni; assembly: GCF_023375885.2. Taxonomy (NCBI): domain Eukaryota; kingdom Metazoa; phylum Arthropoda; class Arachnida; order Ixodida; family Ixodidae; genus Dermacentor; species Dermacentor andersoni. Next base: position 210,628,314 of record NC_092815.1, on the reverse strand, counting down.
GCGTATGTTGACAACGGCACCGTATTGCCTTAAGAATTCCATTCCTAATATGAATGATTTGCAGCACTCCGGCGGAATCACGAATGTGGCGGCAAAAGCTACATTCCCGATCGTGAGTCCTGCAGTACACTTGCCTGTAGGTGTCCTCATCTGGCTTCCAGAATTTCGAGTGTAAGAGCCCGTCCATTCCATTCTGACTTTCTTGAGTTTGTCTGCCAGCGGCTCGCTCATTATAGAAAAGTCTGCACCTGTGTCGTCTAAAGCCGTCACTTCGTGCCCGTTAATCGTTACAGCGAGGTCGGCAGTCACAGCTTTGTCGGCGCCGTGCTTTTTCGGCAACAGTGGGGAATTTTCGGCAACTTCAGGACTTGCAACCTTCCCCCCATGGGTCACTGTTTTCAGTTTCCTCGCCGTGGGCCAGGAAAACCTCGGCTGTTCGGCGTGGAAAAACGTGCTGGAGACGGTGAGCGCGCCCGTATATTCGATGGGCCCACTTGCCGGCCTGCGTGGCTGTTATCGAAAGAGACACAGCTTTCATCAAACAGGCAGCGCGTAGTGGCATGTTAAATGAGTCCAGGCGGCGCGTAGCAGCAAACGATAAATGTGTCCAGGCTCTCCACAATTATAACACAGTGGTCGCCGATGTAGAGTCCGCCATATGTAGGTGTTGCATAGCTGGGGTCGCCTTACAGTTTCCCGCTGGGACCAGGTTGCGACGGGAGGTCGTTCACGGTACTGTGGTTCCGGTATGGAAGACATGGAACGACTAAGAGCATCTGCATAGCTGTATGCGTTCGGCTGGTATGGCAGCTCGGAAGGCGATTGACGACAAACCGCGTCTGCGTAGCTGTAGGCGTTCAGCTGCTATGACATATCGGAACGTGGTTCGGAAGGGACAAACGCCTCACGGAGTTGCTGGCGCACCACTTCAGCGACGGAGGCGACCGTGAACTCCTGCGGCGGCGGTGCATGTGCTGATGGTGCGTGCACTAGCGTTCTCCTCTGCAATTTCCTCACGCAAAATCTGTCGGATCAGTTGGCGTAAGCAGGTCTCATCGGCCGCGGCGAGTGCTGCGGCTATTGCCGGTGCCCCTGCGACGAAGCGATCGTACTGTTGGTACCGCTGCTGCAGCGCCAAGTCGACTGTCATGGCCTCCTTAACGAACTCGTCCAAGGTTGTCGGCGGATTGCGCACAAGGCCAGCAACATCTGCTCTTTGACGCCCCTCATGAGATGGCTCAGCTTCATTGCCTCGGACATGTTGGGATCTGCGCGGCGAAACAAACGCGCTATATCTTCGGTAAACATGGTGATAACTTCATTTGGCTGTTGGATACGTGACTCAAGCAGGCGTTGTGCGTTTTCACGTCGATTTGTGTTCTCGAATGTATCGAGTAACCGACGGCCAAGCTCGTCCTACGTCGTCAAACTTCCCTCGCGGTTTTGAAACAAGTCCTTGCATCGCCTTCAAGGGCGAAATAGACGTTGAAAGGCTTCTGGTCGGGGCGCCAGTGATTAGGTCTAGCTACGCCTTCAGACTGCTCCAGCCAGTCTTCTTTATCTTCGTGCACGTCACCGTGAAAGGCGTCGGGAAACCGAAGGTCTCGGACCGTTACATGTGTTGGGCTGTTTTAAAGTGCCATTTCTTGTGTTGGGGTGGCCGCCGACAGAACTGATACTTGTAAGAGACCAAATTCGGGGCTCAAACCATGATGGCGGCGGCTCATGCGGTGTACAGGCGTCTCGGTGCGTGGGTGTCTTGTGGGACTGGATGCAGGGCTACTCGAAGGAGTACCGATCATGAGGCCATGGTACCCCGCACTCCCCCCAATGCCGCAGGTCACAAAGCACAAGGTCTTTATTGCGGCAAGTAGCGGTACCGCGTTGTACTCGAGAAGGACGTGCAGAATGCAAGCCAGCACAAAAGAACGTCTTGTTCTTTTCTTTATCGTGCTCGCACTCTCGAGCGACCAGGTCGTCGTCTTTGTCGTCGCCAGGTTTTAGTTGGCGCAAATAGTGACGCGGCAATATCATACTCCGTTTATAGTGTACATGGCCAAGTTACAACTTGAAGTCTATGTATAACTGCTCTGTCACATCGGTTGACCCAGTTTTGTAAACGTTAAACTGTAGCCCCCCCCCCCCCCCCGACACACCCCTGCCCTCCTTCTACCAACTCCTCCCGGAGTCTTTTAGAGACACCTACAATATTACAAACTTTTCCACATAATACTTCATACGCCTTAATAGTTCTATTCCCATTGAAAGAAATAAGAAACTGGTGGCACAAGAAATATGTGCAGCGAAAGAAAGCGAAAGAAAGGTTGCAATGAATATAGCCAAGCATAGGTCTGCAGAATTAGTAGTAAATGATAATGGGTACAGTAAGGTCGTGCGAGCTGCGAACACCAATATATGCGAAGTAATCACCTTGACACAAATTACTCGCCAAATACTGCGAGACAGAAGAGGCACGACAAGCATTAACTTCGCGTATCGGCTTGCTGTGGCGCCATCGACTTGTTAGCGTACACTGAGCCTCGGTTGATAGGTTATTGCTCAGGTAAGACTACTATTGCCTCAAGTTATGAAGGAATGAAACAGTGAACCTAGCGAGTCTCCAGAACATCTCCAGAACACGGGGAAAATGCGAAACAATACATTGCAGCTCGCGTCGCGACACTAAATTCTTAGCATTGAGACTTCGGCCTCCCCCCAAAAGAAAGAAAAAAAAAGGAAGACAAGAAACTTAAGTTGTCATCTTGACATTCACTCATTCACCCTTTCCTGACAAATTAATAAATATACCTTTTAAATAGTAGTTTCTGATTCTAAAGTGGATTAGTGTTTCTATATAATGTCCATTTCAAGTTTCTGATAAACGAAATTGTACTCACTAATCAACCACACCTGCGACACACACAAGATAAATCGGCGAGAAACGCTGCAGAAATAAGAAAGGAAAAAATGAAAAAAAAAAAGGTAGGGAGCGGTCTCGCAAAATGTAAACCACCAAAGCGGCGAAGTTCATTTCTATGAGATCAAACGAGCGACTCGGTGAACTGGGAGAAGGAGCAGGCCCTCAATCGCTTCTCGTCACGGCCTTCGGGACACAACGGTCGGCGTTCAAACAAGAGGCTGCCCCCTTCAATCGTACTGATGGCTGCAAGTTTAGATCAACATCACCGCGAATGGAGAGTATAAAACGTGGACAGAAAAAAAAAAAGGCCGAGCACGGAGTTTCGGGAAGGGGCGTTTCGCAGCGGCAGAAAAGGGGGAACCGGGAAGGGCTCACCACGCGCACTCCAACGTTACCGCTCAAACAGGCCCCAAATGTGCCGGAAGTTTTCTCAAATCCGGACCTCGAGCGCGACGGTGCACCAAAGTAAAGCCTGGGGCGGAGACACCGATCTGTGCAAAACGGCGGGTAAAAGAAAAAGAAACGCAACGAGCCAAAAAAGAAAAGAAAAAGCGTGGGGATAACAAAGATAGGCCTTGCTGTATGTGTTTGCGCGCGTTTGTCGGCGACCGAGTGGCCAGCCAAGAGTGGGTGGCGGCGGCGGTGGCTGGGCGGTCAAACGAGCTTCCTTTCCATCCTCGCCCGCCAGCGAGCTTCTCGTCGCGATACGTCACCCCGTGCTATTTCTCTCTTTCTCCCCACATCTGCGTCGCAAACCGCCTCCTCTCAATCCCGCTTCACGTCCCGATTGTTTGCACAGGCGACGCGTTCCACAAAGGGTGAGGAGGAGGGGAGTCCTTGTCCGGTTTGCCTGCGTTCCACCCCTCTCGCCCTCATTCCGTCGTGTTCCCGCCCCACCTCGGCCGCCCGTCATCCCCTGGGTGTGTGTATCCCGTTCGGGAGAAAGAGGCAGGCAAGCACACGAGACGCGCGCCGATCAGGCTGGCTGGCGGCCGTGTTTGCGCAGAGCTTAGCAAACGCGATGCGACGGGCCGCCAACACTTGGCGGCGGCGGGCGCTGCCAAAGCCTCGACGGCGCCCGAGCGCGGCGACGAGACGACTGGGATGGAGGCGGCGTGCCAGACGCCGAGTAGGCGCCCCGAAGAAAATGTCGCGTCACTCGGAAGATATCGACATCTAGCGCATCTCTTCGCTCTATAAGTACACTAACACTTATAAGCCCTATTGCAGCGTCGGTGTCACGCGGGGGCCGCGAGAACTGGAGTTCACGTGAGCAAGAAACGACGGAAAGACGTTCATTTAAAAACATCTAAACAGCTGCGAATAAGAACCCATGATATTGCCGCAATAATACGGGCGAGAGCCCTGCCGAAAGCAAAGGTAACACTTAAAAAAAATAACTTGGAAGTATAGCTATGAGAAAACACAGGAAAAGAAAATAAAGACAACGCGTCCACACTGTCGCAAAACGCCATAGCAGTTCGCACAACAGCTGAAGCAGGGATCGTGCCGCGTTGTTTGCAGTGCATGAATGAGCTTATGTCTGAAATCAGCCAGCGCCCCAATGCACATAAGTTTCTCTTAATGAGAACCTTTGCTCACGGGCGGGTCACTCACTCGCTTTCGCTAATAGTAATTTCGCTTTCGTCACTGGTTGACGCCTGTCATTGCGAACCGTTCTGGAGCACACAAAATGTGGCAGTCCTCGAGAAGGCTTCTTGAGTTCCCAATAATTAGGCACATGGTAGAAAAGACAACTGCTGCTGCACAAGCAGAAAAAGAGAGAAAGAGTGGACGGTTCCGCGTTCTGCTCTTTTGTTCTCTCTTCCATTTTTCTTTTTCTTTACAGTTAGCAGCGCTGATAGCTAATACTGTCGAAGACCGCAGATTCACTCCTTAATGCATTTGAAGTAGACACCTAAGAAGCAAAATAGCATCGGTGAATTATTCATGTTTGACAAGAATTCTTGTGAGCGCTTGCGTACATTAGGTCACATAAACAATGAATGCATCATCGATGGAGATAAATGTGCCTTTAGGAACGACACACAACATGAAGCTGTTTTTATGAAACTGTGGAATCTTACTTGAATTCTTGTTGCTTCCTGTACAGAATGCGTAAACAGCCACCGCATTCCCTATCCACAGAAATGTTGGTCGTTGGCTCGTCCCGCAGCAACATAAGGTAATCACGAGTTCATCGCCATCAACGGTTTTTAACGTTCTTCGAGCCTCCGCTGACAGACGATCAGCGTCAGACTGTTGTGCAATGCGACATAACGAGCTGCGCAGAAATACAATCATTGTTCTCACTGAAAACGTTCCTGCACTTCAAATATGTTCGACGAGGGCGCTCCATCCGTTCTCCACTGCCGTGACCAGCAAGCAGACTCTGCCGCAATAAGTGTCGTTTTGCGGGGAAAACAATGCACAAAGCCGGGACGCAAGCGGAAATGTGGGAAGACAGGAGGTGAAACGAGATGTCCCCACGAGCAAGACGGCACACACGGTGACACGTAGGATGTCGTTTACAATTTGAACATCCTAATGGCCAGGCTAACCTTGCGAGGGCAGCCTGGCGGTTAGCCTTGCGTTAGCCATCACTAAAGAAGCTTTCCTTGCCTCTTATCCCGACTTTCCGGGCGCTGCTGTGATGGTCCTGGCGCGCGTGCCACTCGGTTTCTTGGGAAACCACCAAACTGCCGCGGCAGCGTTGCACAGTTTGTGCGTATGGCAAGCGCTGTGCTTCCTTTGCTATGCGACAAAAAATGCAGGTACTGGGGCTGTGGGGTTCGCGTGCTGGGCTGTGATAGTGTAAACATCACAAATGTCCATAGCCTGAAGAGAGCGCTTGGAGCTAGCGTCTCAACAGCGTGCCGGCCACGTATGCAGAAGGAGCACGTAAGCACACGCCAGCAAAATGGATCCAAAGCATGCACTGAGCGTCGCGGACACCCAGGCCAGAAAGAAGTGTCGCGCGGAACAGGACTGTCTTCGCTAGGCAGCGAAACGTGGTGCAGACCGCGAGTGTCTGTATACGATGTATACATGCAATTATATGAATCGAGTTACGTACAGCCCCCAATTGAGTTAATGTTAAAGACTTCTGCCATGATGCTATGTGCCATGTGAGGCAATGATAATGTTCAGCTCTCAGATATTATGAACAATGACGCACAACAACGCTTCAAGCAAACAAGTCTCTGTGTGTTCTGTGGACTACGCAGACAAACAGCAGTGGTGCACGCAAGGTAACGTGTAACATCAACTCACCCCTCTCGTACTGGACTAAATGACTGAAGAAATTACGCGTTCGCCCCCAACATCACCGCTAATTATCGTCAGTCAAAGCAAACAGCATACTAAGCTTCGCTTACATCGATTCCCACAGTGCGTGAGATCCGGCGATGTTTATAAGCTCAAAATTTCTTTTTACTGCGCGTACCGGTAATGATGTCGAGTTTGAGCGTAATGCTCTTGTGCAACAGTGTAGCGCAAGGAACATTTAACTTTTGTTGCTGATAGGCCGAACATGTACCGAGACCATATTTCGAAACTTCTGCCAACGATTTAGCGTGGGCTCGTACAGTCACTTACTCCATGCGTCACTGGTATCCTCGTCGCTGCGGTTGCGTAATCGTTGTCGTCTTGCTGGCGTCTCCATAGCTGTACTCACCCTGCCGGTGTCAAAATATTGCAGCCGTAGTAGTTGCCCTCACTGTGCCGCGTCCATGCCGATAAATGTTTTGCGCGATAAAATACTTAGGCTAATAAAGCGTCTTAATACGCGGCATTTCTTTCTTGCTTCACTTTGTTTTATTAAAATGAAAGTACAGAACGCAGTCAAGAACGAATATAGCAGACCTTTAGCAAGCTTAGAGTGCAGAGATATTACTTATACCTCTGCGAGACGACAAAATTTCGTGTCATTGCAAAATTCCTCAATGACACTGATGACTCGGCGTCAGTGTCATACGCTGCCAGTCACATGATAGAGAAAGCGCTGTAACACTCCCCGCGCAGAGCAGTTGAAGGTGAGTATGTTCTGCGAGCCGACTTCGGTTTTCCCAGCATCTTCCAAGTTCGTGGTCTCTACAAAAGCACTCTTATGTGTTCAAGCAGTTTAAGAGTTATAAAAGGAAACAAAATCCGCCTCCATTCCACCCTTTGAAAGTGTATGTTACAGAAGCTGGCGAGGACGTCATAAAGGTAGCAGCACTACAACTGACGTGAAACGACGTTACACAATCACTATCATTACAAGCGACGTACGTCACGTACGCAAGCAGGTGCGCGCAATTTTAGCACACGCCCTCATTCTTCTACGCCCTCCACCAAGCGCAAGTGCCCTATTATACTAAATTGACGTTTCAAAGCAAATTGCATCAGAAGATGCGTACAGTTGGACTTACACACAAGCTGCAGACATGATTGCTTCGGATTGTTATTCGAATGTGAGAGAAAACATAAATCTGTTACGCGAAAATTGAAACACAAAGCCCTTTTCAAGCTGCTGTTTGAGGTCTATCTGAGTGGGCGGAGCCGTTAGGTGGCGGCGCCGTTAGTACCGCATATATCCTCATTCTTGTAAGCCCTCCGCCTGGCACAATTGCGCCATTGAAATAATTGAATTTCTAAACAAAAAAGTTACGTCAGAAAATTTGTAAAGTCCGACTTACACACATCCTGCAGACATGATAGCATCGAATTGTAATTCGAATATACCTGAGAACATTGTTCTGTTACACAGAAACTCAAACACAAATCCCTTTTCCAGCCGCCGTTCTTTGGGGGCGAGCACGCCACGAAAGAGCCCGTTTAACTAGAGGCTAACAGCTTCACTGTGAAACACCAAGCAGTGGTATTTTTTCACGGTTATTATACAAACTACGTTTGTTTGAATTAATAACATATCCCGCAGAACACGCCTAAATATGATGCCGACGTTAATGCGAAATTAGCATTGAATCAATGTGTCGGCACACCGTATTACAACTGCCTAAACGCGTCACGTATGAGGTGCGTGTGCAGTCGGTCTGCTCTCTCGCGCTTCCCTCCGGACAGGCAGCACCATCTAGCGGCTCCACAGCGAAGCATGGCGTGAGTGTGAATATACATTCAGAAAAGATTGTGTGAATAAATATGAGGTGTGTTCGACTCCGTACAGCACCGGGGAAACTTATATGACTTTTTTGTCATTGAAGAGCGGGACCTACGCACTGACTCATACGAAGTGAGCCAAGTAGGCGTGAAACAGGTTTATTGAAAAGCGACGCCCGCTTTGAGGCACATACCCGAGCAGCGGCACGTACCCCGTGACGCAAGTTAGTGCTAAATAGGGTTATTGAAGAATGGCACATGCACAGTCGCAAATACCCAGTGGCCCAAATGACATCAAAGAGGTTCATTGAAGTGTGGCACATGCGTAGTTTTAAATGCCCAGGGATCGGAGATGGAGTGAAATAGGTTCATTAAACAGCGGCACACAAGAACTATAGCACATATCAGTGACAAAAGTTGTGGTGAAACGAGTTGACTGATGAGTGGCGCACGCCGAATCTCACATATTCGTCACCCAAGTTGGCCGACAATTACTTTCGAACCCGGTTCCCACATTACAGCAGCCCACTGCTAACGACGGACTAGCCAGGGACCAATGTTGGCGGGAAAACGGTTACATACATACATACATACATACATACATACATACATACATACATACATACATACATACATACATACATGCATACATGCATACATACATACATACATACATACATACATACATACATACATACATACATACATACATACATACATACATACAATGCTGAATGAAGGAGCATTGTTAAGAATGGCCGTACGGAGTGACAACGTGCCAGCTTTCAGCCCGCTGCATGTGTTCCAATCTGGCCGGACGAGGCGCACTTCGGAGAACTGCGAATGGCCGGTAGCCACGTGGCGCGCGGTCAGCTCAGGAATGTGGTACTTGGCCGCGCCACCCGGGACAAAGCAGAGTTCTACGACGCCCTCTGACGTCGGCTCCGGCCCTTTTCATCTCTGTGTATGTGCGGCACGTGTATGTGAGCCCTCATCCTCCTCCAAGTCGACAGCCCTCATCCTCCAAAAAGGCGGGTCATCTTGAATGACGTCGAGCAGAGAGCTTATAAGCAGCGATTGTCGGCTGCTAGGGTGTGCTCGTCGTAGTGAGCTGCGTGCTCGTTGTCATGCTAGAAATATACTCGTGAGCTGTGTGCTCGTAAGCTGTTTGCTGTATCTTAGTCTTGCGGGCGCCATTTGGGAGTCACGCTAGACTGTCGATATATTACCTGTTTTAAATGTAAATGCTGCAAATAAACCCTGCTCGCCTAGCCCTGTCGTCCCAAGTTCCTCCGATCGTCCTACAAGCCCGACGCCAACTCTAATAGCATGCCGTCGACCGTGGCGGTGAAAAAGATAATGCAACTGAGGGATGTGAGACCACAAAGTAGTTGAAGTACCGTTTTCAAACGCTGCGTTTACATTCCTCGGATCTTAATCGACAGAAACTACCTCAATATACATTACAAGTACGTGCCCAGGTTTTAGACCCGATAGACATTGTTCCTGAGATCTCTCTTCCTTTAGGGAGTCTAAGAGTTAAATAATTAACCATGACTGCGCTGGTTGACTGCGGGGTTCCAAGCTTCGTGAACGCTTATGTGGACCAATTTACTTTCCACATTCTAGTGCTTTGCTTTTCTAAAGCCAATATCCCGTGTGTCATTAGTAAGTGCGAAACGCTGTCAGGCTGCTCTATTCAAGTTTCAACAAGCATTCCCCAAACTCTCACCGACCTCGCAGTCTCCTGGGCGTTGCGGTTACCTAGATGAAAGTGGCCATTCAATACAGCAATAAAACACCATGATGCTTCCCAGTAAGCGAATACAAGCACTCTCGGGTTCTTCGGGAACTGCTTAGGCGTGGCTTCCACCAGCGTCGGTGGTGCCAACGGTATCAATATTTGTATTACAACAAATGTTTGAAATGTTTCAGGCTAGTGCACCTGCTACGCTTGTAAACTTCCATATTCGATGCAAGTTACCGCGTGTGCTGTGTTTTACTTGAGATCTCTTGTGCTCGGAGAGTGCTTCTTTTGTTAACCGTTTGTTAAATGTTTTCAGCTCACCAAGGTTTCAGCCTGCGGAACCACTTCTCCGCGTGCTCTCGCGGATGGGCTCCGGGCGACGTGCCCCGAGCGCTCGGCCGCAGCTTGTTGGGAGTCGACGGGAGAGAGAGACAGATAGAAAGAGAGAGAGAGAAAAAATACGGGGGAAAGAAAATGGGTAGGCAGGGAGCCGCACGGTAGCCGAGCGCGGGCGACGTCGCGTCCAGGGCATTGTGGCACGGAACGTTATACGAAATGCAGAGGAGGAGACACAGAGACGGGAACGGGGAGGGATTACGGGCCGGCGACGTCGACGCCGCAGACCGGATTGCGCGGGCATAAACCGGCTCCAGACGGAGAAGCCGAGAACGACGCCCGAGCCTGAACAGAGAGAGAGAGACCCCGAAAATACATAAATAAAAATCGGAAGTGGAGAAGAGAGAAGAACAGGCGAGCCAACCAAATCCGCGAGGCAGTGCAGGCTGTGTGGTACACGCACACACGCATAGCAGCGGACGCAAGCAAAAACTTGACGATGCACCAAGCGCGTGCACTTTCGGCGGTCTTTGGAGCCACGCGCTGACAGAGAAACAACAAGTGCACGCGGAGTGCGGGGCCTGAATAGCGCACGCATAGGAAGAACAGAAAAGAACGGGGCAACCGCGAAAAAAACAACGCGAGGACAACCGAGAACGAGGGATTTGTGCTGCTGAGTGCGCCTCCCGCGGCCTTAAGCTCCAGCTCTCGGGGCACGGCTGCCCGAAGTCTAAACGTTTGGAAAACCCTGCACGCTTGTGCGGCTTCGCAGGATACTAAGCACCGTTAATAAGAATTAGCGTTCTTTATTAATCATTGCTTCCTTTCTCTTCTCCGAAGTTGGCTTCCGCAGGAAGAGCTCTCTCGCCGCCTTTGTGACGTCAGTCGGTTCGCGGCGAACCTCTATAGCTTCCGTCGTCTCGTTGTTTATCCTCGCCCCCGTCTTTAATCTTTTCCTCGGAACTACGCCTAGCCAAGCGATCAATGAGAGACAACCATTGCATGAAAAGAACCTTCCGCAACTCATCTAAAATAAAGAACAAAAAGAGACACAAATAAAGAAAGAAAGATAAAGAAAGAAGGGAATTGTATGGAACGGACATCGCAGCCTGAGTGCTGCTATAAAATTCATAGCTTTCTCCAAGTCCTATCGGGCAGCCCTTCAAGATCTTGAATGGGTATTTATAATAATAGCAGTAACAATAACGCTAGTTGCTTTTAATTCGGTGTCGGGAGAACCGCATCAGTAGCCACTAATAAAAAATAATTTCTAAAAGCAGTCCTTACCCATGACAACAAAGATATCTTTCGTAATTTTTTTATTTGTTTTCTTTCTTTAAGAATCGCAATGCCCGATCATGTCGTGGTTTATTCTTGTGCTACAAAATGACGCACTGAAATAAATTCACAAGCCTGCCTAAGTGGCTCAGGGGCTGTACGGCGCTGCGCTTCTCAGTTCCAGGTCACGCGTTCGATACCCGACTGAGGCGGCCCAAATATGGCAGGTGCAGAGTGCAAAAAGCACGAACCCTACTGCTCACCACCCACAAACGAACGGTCTACCCGAGCCTCTCAACCGAAATCATACGGACGCGATTCCCAGCTTGCCGTTCATTACCTTCACCTATAATTCTTCTTCAACTTGCGGACTCGAGGAAAATTAGCGGCGCCTGTTCGACGCCCATCATTGCGGTACCCACTACACTTCGGGGGCCTTGGTTCTTCTTTCGTCACCGTCGAGGCGCGTTAGCCTCTCGGAGAAGTTACTTTAGCGCTGCTCCGGCCCTTGCCACGTCTTGCGCCAGGTGACCGACGTCACGTACGAAACCGATCCTCTTGATCAAACCGGGGCTGCGGCGCAGTCTACATCGAGCGTCTTAAGCCGTATCATTCGACCGCCGCATCACCAGCACCGGGTAGGTGCTCTAGCAGCCGGCAGTCATGTGACAGGCTGATGAAGAAGACATTGAATATCAGTCCGAAGAAGACGACGTTCTTGGACTTCGCGAGTTAGCCCCTCACCATTGTGCTTGTTCTGCGGCTGTTGTCTTGTAGGCGTTTTTCTGCAATAAGAAAGCGATTACCGGAAATCCCGCTTTGCAATATTGGCCTAGATATATCTGTACCTGTGATCCTATCTTTTGGAGCCTCTAATACTGGGTTCAGCCACAAGAATGCTTGCTTCGCAGTCCAAAATTACCTGATTGAATATCATCGATTACCATGCTAGACTGATCGTTCGGCCTCCCCAACATAGATTTTTTAATTATTTGTTTATTTGCCATTTATTCATTTGCCTATCATTAGTTGCATTTCTCATTCATGGTTTTCTTCTGATTGCTTTATTCCTCTCACAAGAATTTTACTTTCTAAGTTCGTTCAAATTGTTAATTCCCTTGTTTGTATACACCTATTGAACCACCCGATCCATGGCCAATCCCCGACTGTCCGCGGATGCGCCACAACCACTCAGGTCAACGACAACAGGTCCTCTTTCCTCTTTATATATATATATATATATATATATATATATATATATATATATATATATATATATATATATATATATATATATATATATAAAATCTTGTTGTCTTCGTTTCTCCGTACGATTTTATCCGCAAACACATCCGCCGAGAGAGCGACTGACCCACCAGCAGCCAGGCAGCCACGCCTACCCGGGGATGAAGGCAAAAAAAAAAAAGGCTTCACTCGAAATCCTGATCATTGTTCTCGCAGTAACCACAAATTTGTGTCGTTGATTTGGATTTCATTGTGGCAGTACACCACTCTCCACAGGGAAATATCGAATCGAGTATGTCAATATTTGAAATTCATAATAACGTTGATTGTTCGGGCTCAAGCTCTTATACCGACTCGTTTCGTTTCCAAATGAAACGGGCATGCTAATAAAGGCAGTTAAAGTACGTTTAGAGAATTTGACTTTCCAGAATAACTCCCGGGTTCGTGCTAATCGGGAGAACTGCTTACCCATTGAGCCGCCGAGGGTTTTTTGATTGAACACAATAGCGAGCCTTAACACGAATTCTAGCGGTTTCTTTGCTCCTTCACTACTTGCTTCTGGTAAAAAAAAATCTATTGAGGAATTCTCAATAGTTTTAGTTACTTTATGGTGGTTCCATTTTTTTTTTTTTTTTTTTTGCAACTGATTGCCTGAAAGTAATTGACTAAGAAATCAGAGTGCGAAACAAATAAAGCCGAGAAAGTGCGAAAAAGAAATAGCATAAGATCAGAAAGGACGACAGGCGTCTTCGAAATACGATAAACGATTAAGAAAGAGAATTGAGGCATCACGTAACATGTTCTGTTTGATATCATGATTATCTGGCTACCGAAAGAAGTACGGCTCACAAACGCATTGCACGGCCGGCAATCGTCGAAGGCGCTCACCCAAATTGTAGCCAGTCCGTGCTAGACGAAGTGATCCTGTTGCTGAGAGTTTGTTCTCCGTCACCAGTATTTTCTGGTAATTCTCGCTTTCTTCCGGGGGACGCTGTTCCCTGCTCGACGGGAATGGAAGTGGAGCCACCCGCACTCCCACCTGATTTGGCGTCGCCCACGTCGGCAGCCTCAAGGAAGCGGAACTGCCTCTCGACCGACAGCGAGGCTACCCTGGTACACTCGACCGAGAGTTCCGACGACGACTACGTGACTGTCCTGAGTCAGAAAGCAAAGCGGCGGTTGCTGAGGGCCTCTGCGGACCTACCTGCTATGAGGACTCCGCAGAGTTCGCCGAAGTGCACCATCCTTTTTCTTACCTGTGCGACCCTCCGACAACATGAGGTTCCTCAGCAGGCAAGTTGCATCGGTTGAACTCGAGAGACTGTTGACAAGTGGCATTGAAGGCGTCCGAGTCAACCCTCGGAAGAATGTTGTTGCGGTAGACATCGCTCAAGCGTCGGCGTTAGATCCTCTGCGAGCTGTCACTGTCCTCGGTGGCATGAACGTTTGTACCATCATCCCGATGAGAAAAGAGGCTACTACAGGCGTCATAGATGACATTGATGCGGCTATCTCAGGCGAGGATTTACCACTTCTGACAAAGCCTGCCAATCATGGGACCCAAATACTGCAGGTGGCCCGTCTTGGAAATTCCAGATGCGTAAAGATTGTCTTTAAAGGTGACTGCCTTCCATCGCATGTGAAAGCAGGTCATTTCCGACATGCTGTCCAGCCCTTTGTTCCCAAGCCACTTGAGTGCAAAAACTGCCAGAAATTCGACCACGTGAGCGCCTTCTCTGGAAAGTCTGCTATATGTTCCCGCTGTGCAGCACAACACTCAGCAGACAACTGCAGGTGTCCAAACTTTCAAGGGCCCCACGACGCCTCATGAAAGGAATGTCCAAGCGTTAAGAGAGAGCTCGCCGTCTTGACGAAAATGGTAAGGTACCGGTCGACTCATCGTGAAGCAGCTGCTGACGTCAGGCGACGTCGTTCTCGTCGCAGACGCTCATCAAGGAATTATGCTCTCCTCACACAGAATACGCATGCCGCAAATCTTCTTGCTGTTGAATCCGCTCCAAGCCCAGTGCAGAATGTGTCCAATCCACGTATTGATAATGGAGCAGCTGAAAAGAATGCCGGGGATGAAGCATAGCCACCACTGAAAAGGATAAGCCCTGTGGAAAACCCCCAACAAGAAGTGGTACCACAATGCTCCACCCCTCACCCAGATGAGCTGACAGAGCATGAGCGCCGAATTGTAAAAAATGATCAAGTCTTTGATAAATGCGATTCGCAAGCTTGTGGGCAACTCGAATACGTCAGCAGCCCGAAGCGCAGTGCAAGTGTTGGATGCCCTGAGCCCAGTGCTTGCAAATCTTGCGTAAGCACAATGGCTCTTCCACTGCCTTCCCTCCGTGATGAAGTGCGTAGTGCGACAATTTTCAAGTGGAATGCGAGAGGACTTAAATCACGGATTTCATGTTTCCGCCAATACGTTTTTACGAACCGATTTCGTATAGTGGTAATATGTGAACCAACGTGTCAAAAGCGCTAAGACCCTCTGCATACGAAGCCTTTATGGCATCGACATGCAGGCAATCCAGCAAAGTAATTGTTTACATCCGTACAAAACTAACTTACATTCCCCACTCGGTGCAGCGTCATGATGGAAACGAATACGTGTGTCTCCGCATTGCAAAGAATAAAGTGGCCTTCACCCTTATCGGTGCCTACATCTCCCCATATAGTCGGTTCGACGGCGAGCGATTGCGAGACATCCTGACGGCGACCTCTGGGCCCTGGATTATCACGGGAGACCTTAATGCTCATCACTTGGCTTGGCGAAGCTCCAGAATAGATTCCAGGGGCCGGAAACTTGTGGAATTGGCTTCCGACCACGAACTCAGTATTATGAACGATGGCAGTACAACGTACTTGCGTGGTTCGACCTATAGCAGTTGCTTAGATTTGACTTTGGTGTGACGGCATCTTGGTCAGAATTTTCAATGGTTCTCTGACATCGAGACTCATGGCAGTGACCGTATTCCCACCTACTTAAGAATCACTGGATTTGGAAGCTTCTCCTTTTCTACTTCCCGACAAGTAAGGTGGTCAACATATAGGACAAAGGTGGAAGAGGCATGCAAAGAAGGATTTACCTGAACCATTGAGAACCTTATTACAAGTGTACTGGAATCGTCTAAGTACTCCTTTACATCCGCTAAAAAACGTACGGATTTCGACATGGAACTTGAGCGATTTCGAACGATTCGCAGAAGGGCCGAGAGGCGATACAGGCGCACCAAGTCAACTCATGACCATAGAGTCGCTCGACGTGTACAGAAGAAAATCCAACGTCGTATGGACAGGCTGGACGAACAGCGGTTGAAGGCGTTCTGCGAATCACTTGACCCCCGTAAGCCACTGTCTGTCATATGGAGGACGGTGCGCGGCCTTCGCTCGTCTCCACAGCAACGACACCCATTCTCAGCCCTAGCCCTTCATCAAGGGCGCTCGCAGGTTGATATAGCCGAAGATTTGTGTGAAGATTGGGGGCAGCGTGGTCACCATCAATAGCGAAATTCTGGGTGAGGTTCCTGCGACACGCTTCCCAGAATTGAATGTGTCCTTCTGGCTTGAGGAATTGGACGCTGCTCTGGCCCCACATGCAGGCGCTCATCGTCGCCAGGACCAGACGGCATCACCTAGCTGCTTTATGCCACCTTGGTGAAGATGGTCGAGGTAGACTTCTGGAATGTTACGACCAGTCATGGAATGATGGCGTCGTTCCTGAGCGGTGGAAGTCTAGCAGCTTGATACCACTCCTGAAGCCTGGAAAGTCGCCACTTGACCTAGCGTCCTACCGACCCGTTGCGCTGTCCAGCTGTGTTGGCAAGGTCATGGAAAGAATGATTCTCACACGCCTAGAGTGGTATCTTGAGCGCCACAACGTATACCCTGAGGCCATGGCTGGGTTTAGAAGAGGCCGCTCCTCTATTGACAACGTCATTGACCTCGTGACGTCTGTACAACAAGAAAAACACTGCAAGCGTATATCGGTTGCACTTTTTCTCGATGTGAAAAGCGCCTATGATAATGTAACGCATGAAGCCATCCTTGATGGCCTGGAAAATAATGGAATTGGTGGACGCATGTTTCGGTGGATTCGGAGCTATCTATTCAAAAGATCCTTCTTTGTGTACAGTGCCAATGGCCAACAGCTGACCATTATACTTGCTGTGGCGTCCCGCAGGGTGCGGTTCCTAGCCCCAATTTGTTCAACCTTGCAATTCTTGTACTTGCCGACATTCTACCACATACAGCAAATCTCTCCATATATGCTGACGACATATGCATGCGGGCCTCGGTAGTAATACGTCTCCAGGTGCGTGCACGGCTCCAAAAAGCAGTTACCCTAACATCATCGTACCTGCGAGCTCAAGGCCTCAGATTTCGACTGAGAAGTGCGCCTTAGTCGCTTTTACCCACAAGCCCACGACCTGGTAGCTCATTTCTATTGACCACCAAACAATTTCATACGCAAAATCTCACCGATTCCTAGGCGTTGTTATCGACAGAGACCTTTCATGGAGCCTCCACATCTCATACTTGAAGAAGAGGCTTACTTCTATCGCCCATATACTAAGATTTCTTGCTGGTAAAACGTGGGGCACATCCGTGACATCTATGCTTCAACTATACAGGACGCTCTTCCTAGGATACCTGCGATATAGCACACCAGTGCTGTCCAATGCTAACAAAACTAATATCCATGTCCTACAGAGCATTCAAGGCCAAGCCCCTTCAAACATGTCTGGGGCTACCTGAAAGTGCTTCAACCGAAGCAACAATTGCCACCGCGGGAGACCCCCCAATATTGACCTATATAGCTATCGACGCACTCCGGGCGCATGTTCGCCATATATCCAGAGTGGCTGACCACCATCTCGCTCGCTTGCCTGAGAAAAGACCCAAGGCAGCGTTCTCCAGATCAACTGCGGCTAACCGGCACTCGTTGTCATTAAGGCACTCACGCGCAACAAGAACGCGATCCCCTCTCTGTGGTGCCCGAAAAAGCCTCCTGTGTACCTTGCTGTTCCACGAATAGTGAAGAAAGCTAGCGTGACCACCGCGGCTCTCAAGGAGATCACACTATAACTTTTGCATTGTTCATACGCCAACCGAATCCATGTTTACACGGACGGTCCCTACTCGGAAAATTCGACGGGCGCCATTGTTACACCATCTCAATCGGTCGTCATCAATTTTATGACTTCACGCGTAACGACATTTACAGGTTCCGAACTGGCTGCTCTTCGCGCTGCTGTCGAAGACATTGAAAAAGAACCGCCCAACAAATGGGCAATATTTTGTGATTCGAAGGCAGCCCTCCAGAGCTTGCGAGGTTTACGAAGTGGCAATCATGAACAGGTGGTGTCTAAAATCATCCAAACTTGTCATTGCGCTTGTGAACGAGGACGTGATATTATCTTTCAGTGGCTGCCGAGCATTGTGGCATCGTTGGTAATCACCTCGCCGATGACGCTGCCCGACGTGCCCAGGATGGCGCACCGACACTCCTTATACCTTTATCGAGAGTGGACGCTGCACGAGAGCTTCGTAGTCTCGCTCGTACCATCACGTTAAGTTACTGGCATTCACCACAGAACTCTAAGTGTCGTTTATACAGCCTCGACCCATCCCTCAAACTTAAATTACCAGGAAATCTTTCAAGACGAGACACAGCACTGCTGTGTCGGCTGTGGGTAGGAGTAGCATTCACCAATTCCTACAGCTATCGTATTGGTATGGCGGACTCACCAATGTGCGCGAAGTGCAAGTGTGAAGAGACCATCAGTCATCTTCTGTGCCACTGTTCTCGTTTTGATAACCAACGTAAGACTCTCCAGTGTGCTTTGAATAGACTGGATGACAGGCCATTTACAGAAGCAAAGATCTTGGGAGCCTGGCCTCACAGTTCATTAGCCCAGAAAGCAGTTCGAGCGCTTTTTCACTACCTGAAGGCAACAGACTTGAGTGCCGGACTATAGACATCCTACACCAAACTTAGTGCATGTGAAAGTGTGGTATAGACTCATGTATTCTCTCTCTCTATTTCACTCCACATTCCCCTCCCCACGTGTAGGGTAGCAAACTGGACTCAGTCTGGTCAACCTCCCTGCCTTTCCTTCTTCCCTTCTCTCTCTCTATCTCTGTCCGTGCTAGAACAGCTGCACATATTACGATGCACGCCGTAGCTGAAAACAAGTGTCCAAGTGCCTGACTGGAAGCATCTAGCGCGACCACGCAACAATGAACGCTTGCCTCGGAAAACAGCACATTCCGAAGACGAGGCGGGCGCTAGCAGCCCACAAGAAAGCGGAGCGATACGAGTAGGTTGCGTAACTCGATGAGAAAATAGAAAATAAATACCACGAACAGAGATGGGAAGGATTAGGCGGAACAGTGATTTCAGCCCTACAGTAGAATAAAGAACAAATGCGCAGCCGCTGCAACGTTCTGAACAGTGCCGCTGCGACGAGTGAAGGAGACTTGCGCAAGGAAACCCACGACCTCGGCAAAATAGGCGACGAAAAGAAAGAAGCCGACAGGAGGAAGAAGAAAGAAGTGCACGAGGGGGGGCCATTAATCAGCGGCGTCGCGACCGCCGTGTCCCCAGTTGACGCGCCCGGCCCACCTCGCTAAGAGGAAAGCACCCACCCCCTCTGGCCCACCGGAGTCCAGCCGAACAGCTTCCGAGGCTAGGCTCCGCGCCAGTTACCGCCACTACTACAGCCGCCGATACTGGGCCGAGTCTCTTCAGCCGCTCTCGCAGAAGCCCTTCCCTGCTCGTAAAGGGACGCGGCGGAGAATGACCCCCCGACGCTGGCTGGCTACTTTGTCTCCACCGTACTCGACCTCCAGCGCAAACTCCGAGCTCGCTTTTGCGCTCGCCGCTCACTCGGGGCGCGCCTATCGCCCGGGTTTCGGCTGCCTTTCTTTCCTCCTTTGTTGCCCGCGACGCCCTTATTCTGGGCCCTCATCAGCGTGCGCCAACACTCACGCCTCTTTTTGAAACCCAGAGCCGTTCTGACCGGAAGAGCAGGCGATGCGCCCATCACCTCATTCTACGACTAGTGTTCACACTTGCCTCGCATCATTTCGTGAAGAATGAAGGATTCAAACGTCATCTCATAATCTCAGCTGTAACGCCAAGGATTGAATTGTTGAGGTTTAGAGAGAGAGAAAAAAAATGAGACAGAGAGAAGGCGGGCGTGTCAACCAGCAAAGCATTCGGTCGGTTCCCCAACGATGGCGAAAAACAAAAGGAAATAGAGAAAAAACAGAGAACGGCGGTCAATGCGGGCGAGATTTAGCATTTCGAAGCAACACATGTTACAGTGCGAGGCTCCGGAATGTTTCGAAAGCGGGGTGTTGTTTGAGGCACCGCACAACACTTGAGCTTTTTGCGCACCGTTGCCTACACCACTTATGTGGCCTGCGAAGGAACCACGACCTCGTGCTGAGCTGTAAAATGCCGTCGCCACAAAGCCAGAGCAGCAGGGAAGGATAACTTAAGTAAATGCGAACACTACTGCGACACCAGCAATATATCACGAACAATATCGTACTACAAACCCTCTGGGATGCATAAATTAGAAAAAAAGAAGAAAAATGAACTAAGGTACTGCACTGGGAAGAACAGTTTACTCAGAGCAAGTTCCGTCGCTCAGCTTAAGACTTCACCAGTAGAGCCGAGGTTGAAACCGCATGCGACGGCGTTCTCTAGGCGAGTTATATGTGAGATGCCAAGAAGCATCAGTAGAGAGCTTTAGATTAGAGGACGTAGGTGGCTCGCGTAAGCCAAGACTCCTAAGTCTGCTTGGGTTCGCCTGGGACCCAAGCTGTTGGCGTATGCGAGCAGAAGGCGAGCCTCTTGCATACCCAAATCCGCTCTGCAATACGACTGATGGTCCACTACACAACGTGCTGCAAGCAGGCACAGAGAAGCCAGTTTTCTGGATAATTTGAGAGAGAGAGAGAGAGGTTGGGAGGCTAACTAGATTTTATCCAAATTTCCACACACGAGGGGAGGAGGATGAGAGAGTAAAAGAGGGAGAGAGCGAAGACAGTGATGAGGGTAATTTAACAGGTCCGGCAAGAGCCTGCGTGCTCACTGCAGGTTTCCTACAGCACAAAACTAACGACATCATGACATTAGTTAACGACATTAGTTGAAGTGTTAACGCAAATATACCGGTCAACGCTCATTTTTTCATACTTCGATAAAGATTTTTGACAATGTCCCTCACAAATGCCTGTTCCTAAAGCTCTCGTGCCTTGACCTTGAGCCTTTTGTTTTTGAATAGATTCGTGCCTTCTTAACTAACTGCCCGCAATTCGTTTAGACAAATAATCAGCCTTCTCCCCAACATCCTGTTATTTCAAGCATGCCTCGGAGGACGGTCCTTGACCCATTGCAATCCCTAACGTATATCAGTGACTTACCACATAACATTTCTTGCAACATGCTACGCTTCGGTGTGGACGGCGTCATTTATCATCCAAATGATAAAATACATGGTATTCGCTCACTTCAATGTGACCGTTATCATATCGAAAGCCGGTGTAACAGGTGCACGATGTGTTCAGACACGTGCAAAGCATCGCTGTTTCCCTTTCATCGGAGGCAATGCTATCGATCGCCAAGATATGTCATTTATAGCTCTGAAATTTCATACGTAAATACATATAACATGGTCGATGAACGTTACCAACGAAGCTGACCGCATTCTTGACTGTGTACGTCGTAACGTTTACGTAGCAACTCCCGTCAGAATGCTGGACTATCAGACGTTGGCGAGAGCTGAACTTGAACACCAACAGTTTCTATTTTCCCGTGTATTTAGATGGGAGCTCCCGAGCTAGAGCTTCCGCCTAAATCCCCATTGCAGTGCAGCCGTAGTTGGAGGACGGACCTTAATAAAATGTTAGAATCTGCGCGTAGGCGCGCAGCACGACTTGTTTCCTCAGATTACCCAAACCAGTTGTGCGTCCCCGAACTAAGGTGTCGTGACAATCTAGCAAGCCTTTCATCGCGCTGCAGCAGATAGCTTGCATCTGCCTGTTCTTCAAGCTTCGACAAGTGCCACCTAGTTTTTCCGCCGCCGAGGCAGCCCATCGTCATGCAAATCGCATCAATCACGACTAAGCTGCGTACCCATGGTCTGCTCGCACCACAGCGCACTTTTCTTCATATTTTGCCAAGAGATCACGAGACTGGAATGGCCTTTGCCTTGACGTTGTGCTCAACTCCAATATCGGCGACTTAAAGCGACGATCGAGCAACTGCACAGCGTTGCGAGCAACTGTGCAACAGCGCCACATGACCACCAGGATGGCAATGTGACGATGAAGTACTTAAGTCTAAAATCTTATTGAAATAAAACAGTTACGAGCTTGCGCCTCTGTCGTCTGTTCTTTCTTAGTACTGGTGTTACTGCGCATTCAATGTGATTTAGTACCAACTCGCCCAGCTGTAACTAGTTCTAACACTTTTAATAGTCTACCCGTCGTGTAAAACCGCTTCACTGGGACCTTCGAGGTATTGCATACAGGAATTAATAAATAAACAAATAAATCAATAAATACAAAACGTGTACCGTTAAAGCTAGCACGCTAGTGGCTAAACGTCGAGGCTACATTCATATCGACACGTTATTGAATTCCATGCGCGAATCCATGGGACTCTCGCGAAATGATATGACATGCAATAATACTGCAGTGTGGGCGAGTTAGTCATCATTTATTTATTTATTTATTTATTTCAAGATTACTGCCAGCCTCTGGTTAGAGGCCTTAAGCAGGAGTGGTTACATACATGACGAACAAGACTGAGTACAAGGTGTGAAGCGTGAGCAAAATGAAATAGCACTGAATTTGAAAATATAAGCAGCGTGTCATTTGCGAAAACGTAGCAATTAGCGCTAACAATGTGAAATTATTCCAGAAGGAAATGTAAACTGCTCTTAGCGCCAAGTTCACAAACACTTAAGAGACAGAAAAACTAAACTAGAATAATATAAGCATACCATTCGTGGTAAACGATTACAGAACATACATCCTGTCAGAGAAATATAATGTGGTAGTGTGTAAAAATGTGTAGCCGTGGCAGAAGCATCAGAAAACACGTGCGTTCAGCTATGTGGAATGTATGTAGCTATTTAGATATGTAACAGCGCACAAAAACAGGACGAATAAGAAGAACTACACACACCACCAGCGCACCACTAGCACTGGTAATGTGCATCGTCCTTCATGTCTGTCCTGGCTTTTGTGCGCTGTTTATATATCGAAATCATGAGGCACGCTCTCAAGGGTTAACTCCAACAATGATAAAGAAGAGCAGAGTACGGCACAATGTCGGGGCGATAGGGCGGGATGAAAGCACACTTCACGCAGGACAGCGGCCTTTATTTGCTCGCGTATAGGTTAACATAGGTCAATAGACCGACACTGAATGACGGTGCTCCACGAACAATCATACCGAAGAGACAATGCTAACATGCTTCCTTTCTGCATCAGCATAGAGCGGCACCGGTCCATCTTAGGCGGTAAGCAGTCGAGATTACGAAAAGAAAAAGAAGGCAGGGAAGAAATTGATAGAACCAGAGTCATTACATGCATATTTAGAGAGAGGTTTCAATGAAGATAAAAACAGAACAAATGAAGATAGGCAAAATGCAAGACTGCAACAGACATATACAGGGTGTCCCAACCATCAAGCACCAAGATTTAAAGGTATCTAGTGAGGCGAGTCTAGCAGTGCTATTGGAGAAGTTAGAGGGCAGTAAATGGGATATAATAGGGCTCAGTGAAGTTAGGAGGCCAAAAGAAGCATATACAGTGCTAAAAAGCGAGCACGTCCTGTGCTACCGGGGCTTAGCAGAGAGACGAGAACTAGGAGTCGGATTCCCGATTAATAAGAACATAGCTGGTAACATACAGGAATTCTATAGCAATAACGAGAGGGTGGCATGTCTTGTGAAACTTAATAAGAGGTACAAAATGAAGGTTGTACAGGTCTACGCCCCTACATCTAGTCATGATGACCAGGAAGTCGAAAGCTTCTATGAAGACGTGGAATCGGCGATGGGTAAAGTCAAAACAAAATACAGTATACTGATGGGCGATTTCAATGCCAGGGTAGGCAAGAAGCAGGCCGGAGACAAGTCAGTGGGGGAATATGGCATAGGCTCTAGGAATAGCAGAGGAGAGTCATTAGTAGAGTTTGCAGAACAGAATAATATGCGGATAATGAATACCTTTTTCCGCAAGCGGGCTTGCCGAAAGTGGACGTGGAGGAGCCCGAATGGTGAGACTAGAAATGAAATCGACTTCATACTCTGCGCGAACCCTGGCATCATACAAGATGTAGACGTGCTCGGCAAGGTGCACTGCAGTGACCACAGGATGGTAAGAACTCGAATTAGCTTTGACTTGAGGAGGGAACGGAAGAAACTGGTACATAAGAAGCCAATCAATGAGTTAGCGGTAAGAGGGAAACTAGAGGAATTCCGGATCAAGCTACAGAACAGGTATTCGGCTTTAACCCAGGAAGAGGACCATAGTGTTGAAGCAATGAACGACAATCTTATGGGCATCATTAAGGAGTGCGCAATAGAAGTCGGTGGTAACGCCTTTAAACAGGAAACCAGTAAGCTATCGCAGGAGACGAAAGATCTGATCAAGAAACACCAATGTATGAAAGCCTCTAACCCTACAGCTAGAATAGAACTGGCAGAACTTTCTAAGTTAATCAACAAGCGTAAGACAGCGGACATAAGGAACTATAATATGGATAGAATTGAACAGGCTCTCAGGAACGGAGGAAGCCTAAAAGCAGTGAAGAAGAAACTAGGAATAGGCAAGAATCAGATGTGTGCGTTAAGAGACAAAGCAGGCAATATCGTTACTAATATGGATGAGATAGTTCAAGTGGCTGAAGAGTTTTATAGAGATTTATACAGTACCAGTAACACCCACGACGATAAGGTGAGAGAGAATAGGCTAGAGGAACTTGAAATCCCACAAGTAACACCGGAAGAGGTAAAGAACGCCTTAGGAGCTATGCAAAGGGGGAAGGCAGCTGGGGAGGATCAGGTAACAGCAGATTTGTTGAAGGATGGTGGGAACACTGTCCTAGAAAGATTGGCCGCCCTATATACACGATGCCTCATGACCTCGAACGCACCGGAATCTTGGAAGAACGCTAACATAATCCTAATCCATAAGAAAGGGGACACCAAAGAGTTGAAAAATTATAGACCGATCAGCTTACTGTCCGTTGCCTACAAAGTATTTACTAAGGTAATCGCAAATAGAATCAGGAATACCTTAGATTTCTGTCAACCAAAGGACCAGGCAGGATTCCGTAAAGGCTACTCAACAATAGACCATATTCACACTATCAATCAGGTGATAGAGAAATGTGCGGAATATAACCAACCCTTATATATAGCATTCATTGATTACGAAAAAGCATTTGATTCAGTCGAAACCTCAGCAGTCATGAAGGCACTACGGAATCAGGGTGTAGATGAGCCATATGTAAAGATACTGGAAGATATCTATAGCGTATCACAGCCACCGTAATCCTCCACAAAGAAAGCAACAAAATCCCAATAAAGAAAGGCGTCAGACAGGGAAATACGATATCTCCAATGCTATTCACAGCATGTTTACAGGAGCTATTCAGAGACCTGAAGTGGGAAGAATTGGGGATAAAAGTTGATGGAGAATACCTTAGTAACTTGCGATTCGCTGATGATATTGCCTTGTTTAGTAACTCAGGAGACCAATTGCAATGCATGCTGACTGACCTGGAGAGGCAAAGCAGAAGGGTGGGTGTGAAAATTAATCTACAGAAAACTAAAGTAATGTTTAACAGTCTCGGAAGAGAACAGCAGTTTACGATAGGTAGCGAGGCACTGGAAGTGGTAAGGGAATACATCTACTTAGGGCAGGTAGCGACCACGGATCCGGATCATGAGACTGAAATAACCAGAAGAATGAGAATGGGCTGGGGTGCGTTTGGCAGGCATTCTCAAATCATGAACAGCAGGTTGCCACTATCCCTCAAGAGGAAAGTGTATAACAGCTGTGTCTTACCAGTACTCACCTACGGGGCAGAAACCTGGAGGCTTACAAAAAGGGTTCTGCTGAAATTGAGGACGACGCAACGAGCTATGGAAAGAAGAATGATAGGTGTAACATTAAGGGATAAGAAAAGAGCAGATTGGGTGAGGGAACAAACGCGGGTAAATGACATCTTAGTTGAAATCAAGAAAAAGAAATGGGCATGGGCCGGACATGTAATGAGGAGGGAAGATAACCGATGGTCATTAAGGGTTACGGACTATATTCCAAGGGAAGGGAAGCGTAGTAGGGGGCGGCAGAAAGTTAGGTGGGCGGATGACATTAAGACGTTTGCAGGGACAACCTGGCCACAATTAGTACATGACCGGGGTAGTTGGAGAAGTATGGGAGAGGCGTTTGCCCTGCAGTGGGCGTAACTAGGCTGATGATGATGATGATGATGAAATACAACGTAGCTGGACACAACCATGGTAATGTTTGCAGTCGCTTGGAGATACTCAGATTATTTCTCGCAATGCGCCCAATTACGTAATTAGTCTTAATAATTAATCAATCAACTTCTCAAATATTATAGTTAGATTAAAATACCGGCGAGAAAATTGTAGAACAGCATGAAAAACTTCCTATACAGCTTTGTGTTGCTCGATACTTGTTACGTAAAGGTGCTTTTGCAAGCGCGAAAGAAGCCCGCGAATACACGCAAAATTGTCGCGCGACTGGCCGCTTCAGGCAGCTTGCGCGTATTCGCGGGTTTCTTTCACGCTCGCAAAAACACCTTTACGTAGCAGGTATCGAGAAACAGAAAGCTGTATAGGGAGTTTTTAATGCTTCTCGCAATTTTCTCGCTGGCACTTTTTATCGAAATAAAATATTTGAGAAGTTCATTCATTATTTATTATGACTCATTATGTAATTAGGCGCAATGCAAGAAAATATGTAAGTATCTCCAAGCGACGGCAAACAACATTACCTTGGTTCTGGCCAGATGCGTGGCATTTGCACGTTTTTAAATTTTGGTGCACGATAGCTGTGATACCCTGTGCGTGTGTCCGTGCGCGCGCGCGCGTGTGTGTGTGTGTGTGTCTGTGCGTGCGTGCGTGCGTGTATGCGTGTGCGTGCGTGCGTGCGTGCGTGTGTGTGTGTGTGTGTGTGTGTGTGTGTGTGTGTGTGTGTGCGCGTGCGTGCGTGCGCGTGCGTGCGTGCGTGCGTGCGTGCGTGCGTGCGTGCGTGCGTGCGTGCGTGTAATACCTCAAGCAGGCTAGGTGACTATTGTCAGCGCGCCGTTTTGAAGAGGTTGCCAATCACCATCACCACCACGGCGCCTTTGTATACGATTTATCTGTGCGCAGTGTGCGCACAGCCTGGAGTAAATATCATCTAGTTTGGTGCTGTGGCAGTAGCACTCCGTTAGTCAGCGGCAGCTATAGCTGTGTGAGATCTCACATTAACACGTAGATTCGGTCCGTCGGCTATCTGGCTGGCTGGCCCAGAGTTGGTCGGCCAGGAGCAGGCGGCGGAGGGCCGCCTCCCGCCTGGCCGAGGCAGTATCGGGGATAGTGTATGTTGCCGTCTCCTCCCAGAGCATGTGCGCTAGCGTGGCTACGTTCCCGCATGCGGGGCAACCGTCGTTAGGGAATACCTCGGGATAAATTGCGTGCAGGGCGCTGAGATTAGGGTAAGTTTCCGTCTGCAGTAGTCTAAGCGTAACAGCCTGAGACCCATTAAGTTTGTGGTGAGGGGATGGGTACACTGTTCGCGCGAGGTAGCCCGTACAAAAATGAATGTTGATTAACCATTGATGCATCGTTGGGAAATTGTTGAAACAACGAACTTCAACAAATTTTCTAAAGCAATTGAGTTCGCTCAACACTTGCACAACAATATTACCGTTCAGTGTTCTCAATAAACAATTTATTGGGTGATTTGTGTTGATTTTTGTAGTTGGTGTTTTGTTGTGTAGCAGTTGAGTCCAGTATACAATAATTAGGACTCGCATATGAAGACATTCCAAAAATTTAATGCGAAGCGTTCCAGCCTCAGTCCTGTCACTTTGCGGCAGGTAGGTTCTTCTTTCGCCTCGTTTTCATAAAAATAAAATAATGTGTGACCGATGGGGTGGCATTGAACGTCGGCCGTCGAGCCCGGTGCTCTAACCATTAGGCCACGAACGCGCGCATGCTCCTATCGTTCGAAAGCGAGTAAGTTCAGAAATGCTTGGCGCATGCGCAGCGTGCCACTTCCTCGTGCAGTCGCTACAGCTGGCGCTTTCAACCGCCTATCTCCGGGACCGCCCCACTTTCGTAGCCGTTCTCGCTCTGTAAAAAATGCAGCGTTAGACTAGCTTCATGACCGCCCAAGTTCATAACGATTTATTTCTTCGCTGGTGTACAAATGTCATCGTCGTTTTAACATACACTAGATGACATAGCAATTGGTACGATCCAAAATGAGCACGTTTTGGGGAGCAGAAGAATGCGAAGTTCACTCGCAAACACGGCGACTACGCGCATGTGGAGTTCCCCAAAAGTAGACACGGCGGCAGCACGGCCGGCGATAAGACAGACGCCGACACGCGACGACGCTACCTTTGAGCATCCGACGCGCTGTGGGAACCGTAGGATGCAAGCGGCGCACACGCTGCAAACATACACGTGAGAGATCTTCGAATTTCCTGCGTCGCACCCTCTGTCCGGAAAGTAAATATAGCTTTTTTTATCCAGCGGCCGTGGTACTAGATCAAACAACGAACACGCTTTGAGATCGCAGCGCACAGCCGCTATAACCATTGACTTCAAAGAGTTTCTGATTCAGAAACAGCCGCAACAGTATCGCAGCTAATTGCTGTATCTGCGGCTGCTCCCGACTCTCGCCTTGCAAGAAGCATGCGATTTATTTGAGCCTCGCCGAACTGTCGTACTCCCGTCTCCCATGCCTGCAGGACAGGTCCCGTATGTTCAGTTAAATAGAAGAACACCAAAGGGGAATGAAAGAAATACAGGTCACGGACTCTTACCATACCTTACTTGTCACCTCGTCATCTGCAAACGTGCTATAAACTATTCTATTAGCGTTACTTTTGTAAAAACAATAAAATTAGAAGTAATTTTTATTTCTAGATGGCGCTACGAACGTCAAGGTAGCGTTCGGGTGTGTTTTTGTGTGCGCCCGCGGTTGCAACCATTGTAGCTTCGTATTGAGCACACTTTTGCAACAGTACACATCGTTACCGCTGGTTTCGTAGTAGCATATTTTGGTCGTAGTATTTGTTGTTTATGCTACAAATTAGGTTGTTCTTAAAACTTTATGAAGGTTAGTGGATGAAAAATTATTACCAATTAGTGGTTTTTCCGTGCGGTTACATTGTGTTTGAAAGGTTTTTACAACTCCATACGATAGTGAAGCTGTGAACGGTTTTCGGACTCAGTTAGTTGGTTGCCGTTGTGTAGTGAATCACGCCTCGTGCTTTTTGATCAAAATATTTTTTTCTTTTCGGAAATCATGACGCACTTTTTAGTGAAATGCTTTAACGACGATAAGTGCGACGTTTATCCGTTGAAGTCGTTGGCTGACTCAGCTACTAGTCTTCGACTGATGTGCGAGCCTGGCTGTTTTGATGAGTTGCGCGGCAGATATCATGATGCCTGTTGGAGAGAAGGCACCCCGAAAGAGTCGCAGCCTAGCTTCTGCAGATAGGTAAGTAATCTCGTTTTCTTGGGCACGTAGCCTTTTTTCTATTTTGACATTGACAAGCGTGAGATGTTAAGCACACCGTTCACTTTCTTCAAGCAAACCGTATGCCCCGGAGCGAAACTGCGCGATACTAACGCTCGGTGCCGCCGTCACTTCGTTTGAAACAATAGTAGGCGAAGAGGCAGCGGCGCCCCACGTGGGTAAAATTGCATTGCTTCATTTGTTCCTGCCTAATGACATTTCCATAAGTTGTATGAGAGAACACAATTGGAACATAAGGATCAGCTTCCCTGAGCAGTGATAATTTTGTACAGTGGCCACGCCATCTTTCATAGGGGCTCACGTGGGCCGTCTAAGCGCTTGTTATCGCGTTCCGATACGTGAGAGGCGCGCTGCCTTTCAAGGTATTTAGGCAGATACTACGAGTTTAGGAGAACCGCGACAAATAATTGTGCAGCAGGTGTGCAGCTGTGCTACTTTTGTACCACACTCGTACCGGAAGGCGGTGTTGCACGTCACGCTTACGCATTTCGTAACTATGGCGGCCGCCGTGGCAATTTGGGGCTCGAGGTCCTGGATACGATCCCTGCAGCGGCCGCATTCCAAAGGAGCGGAATGCAAAAACGCTCTTGCATTGTGCATGCACGCAAAAATTTTCAGGAAGTCAGTATTAATACGGAGTCCCCAACTACGACCTGCCTCATAATCAGAGCGTTGGTTTCGCACGTAGGACATCATAATGATTTTTTTTAATCCGTAGTGGCTCTTCGTATACCATACGGTTAGTGTGATCACCTTTTTATGCCGTAGCGGTTAAGCGCGCCTCGATTTAGGTTGCGCCTAATGGTGCGGCGCACCGCAAAATATATTTCGCCTCTTTGGGATTTGCGGAGAACGGCCAACCGATAAGTCGCAGCTTCCGCGCGGTGACTGTTCACGGATACACAGCGCAAATGAACAGAGGTGTGGTGACGACGTCGGCAAAGAACACAGCCGCCCGCTCGCCTTATCGCCTATCACTGCCAAAACTACCGCAGTAAGCATCTTTATCTAGCGCGGCGCGTTTCTGTTGAAGGCGTACTGTACAATTTTAATTGGCGATAACCGAAACATGCCACCGTTCTCTGCTGCCCCTTTGAGTTGGACCGATCCGAATGTGCGTTGCTTGCAGAAGCGAAAGGAGCGCCACTCGGCGCGTTGTCGCCTCGAGCACCGTTTGCGCGGAGAAGAATGACGCGTGAATGAAGCTAGCTTATTGCGCAGACGCTACCGCGCAAAACGCGCAAGCGCGTGTACGCGACGTTCTGCACACAAATCTCGTGGGATGATCGGAGACACGCCGGAGCGGCTAGCTTCAAAGAAGCAGTGCTGTTCTCACTCGTACAGGCACGCTCACACTCGCATCGCTCTCGGCGTATCTTTAGGTCATTCCTGCTGCTGGGCTTCTACCCAAAGATTCGATATCTGCTTGGTGTTGGCTATGCACTGTCGCGTGGTCTTTGGTTCTGCGAGAGAGCCGGGAATATTTCTCCCCGCTGTGAAACATCGCTGTGCGTGTCTTAGCTAACATTTACCGTAGTGACCCATTTCTTCCTTTTCTAGACAGCACTCGTACAGAGACGTAAATTTTTACTTGCCAGTATAGTGTGTACTTCTATTTTGTGCGTAGTTATCTGCAGTGTGTGGCAGATTCTGAATCCGCGCAATCTCATTTTCTGTCCGCATTCCCTTCTCGCAGGTTACACATGCAGCAAATGCCCAGATGCTAAAGTGTTCTACGTCAAGAGCAGCTTGGCGTCGTGCAAGAGACACCCGTTGATATGTGGCTGATTCACTAGCAAACTCGCATCTCTGTTGCCACTCTCCATCAAGTGGGATTTTTAACTATTTTTTGTGCTGCTCTGTGGTGTACTAGCTGCCGCATGGACGCTGTGAAGGCTTACTTGCGATTTGCTCTGGCTTTTAGTAGTGAAGGACGGGCTACCTTTTGAGGGAGGTATTTCCTTTTGCTTGCGAGAATGTTTACCAGCCTAACCAAGTGATACGTGCGTACTGGAAACAGCAACGCGAACAGAGGCGGACGACGGACGACAAAATAGGTAGAAGCACACACGAGCGCAAGTTCCGCTAAGTTTATTTTTGAAGAAAGGGGTATTAAAGACGCTGGTCAACTTGACAAAGGTAAGGAGCCGTGCATGCGTGGCAGAAACAGCCACGAGCGACAAGAAAAAAAATACGAAAAAGCCATGTCACGTAGAATAAACGTGCGTGAAAAACGAGAACTATCGGACAAATCTTTCGAAAAAGCGAAATATTTGTCCGATGAGTGATACTACCCAACGATAAATACTCTTGAGAACAGCAAGGCTTTCCCACTAAGGGCAACAGATAACTTGGTTATGCATTTGTTTCGTTTGTGATCAATAAATATTGCTTCTGGAACTCCTCTGGTGTTGAGGTAAAAAGCAGAAAGAACGGTTGTTTCATCGCAAAGACCAGAACACAAGAGGACTTAGGGTCGAATTATTTATTGATCACGAAGAAAAATTCATAAGCAAGATTTCTGTGACCCTTAGTGGGAAAGAGCTGCTGCAGTATTTCACCTTAATATCACTTACAGGACAAACCTTTCAGTTTTCATGTGTTTTTGTTTTTGACGCTCGTGTTTGTTCTACAGGACATATCTATCGGTCGTTTTTTGTTGTGCCGGGCTGTTTCTGCTGCACATCCATGGCTTTTTCTTTGGGAAGTTGGCCAATGTGTTTAAAATCTTTGTCTTCACGAATAAACTTCTAGTTGAGTCAACGTTCATGTGTGTTGCTACCTTAATACATCCTTCTCGTCTCTGCTTGGGTGGTTGTCAAATGTAAATGTACCCCGAATTGGCGAAGTGTCCATAGAATTGATACCTGAAATATTCGCGCTGTTTATTTCAGGAAGAACGCTATAGGGTCTTATCTTCTCTGTTTTTAACACTGATGTACATTTCTCTAGTTCAACTTCAAGGAGTCCCCTGAGGAAGCCAATAAGAGTGATGGTAACTTCATTTGTGTTAGATTCATGAATTTCATCCATTCAAGGCATGACATGTCACACGCCTGTAGGTATGCAAGTATTCGTACGTTGTAAACATACTAAGCTCTAGTTTTCGGTTCTCATGACGCTGCTTTGTACTGTGCTGCGTTCTCCAGGCGCAGGAACCTTCTTTTATGCCGTCAGTGCATGCGCTGTTTTTGTAAATATTGAAGAAAAAATTGTCTTGAGCTTAAATATGCATGTATATCACTTCTAATTTCTTTTCAACACGGGTGCTGTATCTCCCTCCATCTTTGTTACTGCTTTGTCCCAATTTTTTTGCAACTTTTATGTATTTCATGCAATAAAATTCTGGTAGCATTCTAATAACATTTTACCTGCGCAATTGAGATCATTGGTTTTTCGTATACGCATTTATTTGCGTTTTTCACTGTCTCACCGATCTGGCTGTCCAGTCATTGAAACCTTTTCCAATCCTTTATGACAATTTCTGGGGTACTTGATATTGCAAGTGCAGGTGACCATCTATTTGGCTCTTTGGAATTGTGTTAGCCGTGTGTGATTACCAATTTTCTGTGCTAAATAATTATGTTTTCTCTTATCGTTCAAGGTATTACCCTTGCCTTATCTCTTTATTGACTGAGGTACCACTTAGTTGCTGGGTATAGTGAAAAAGGCCCCAAAAAGTGCTCCAATTAGCTTTGTGCAAGTCCAGAAAAATTAATTGAAAATGATCTCACTAAATTGAGGAAATACCACCAACAAACTCTTCTGTACCTCAATTTAAAATATGCAAATGGTGTACTGTTCTTGCAAACCTGGCTCGTCAGAAACATGATTTAGGTGTTCACCATGCCAGACCACTTTCTAAATGATGTCTCATCAATTAATAGCTAAGTTGAGTGATGTTTTATAAAATAATTGGGCAACCTGAAAATATATATATTTCGAAGACAAAAAGCTCAGACAAGTCTACTTTGGTACTTCGCTAAATTTTAATCGCGGTGAAAGACGTGTGCTAAAGCTTGTATATATTTACGTGAAGTCATTTGTTTCAAGTCTGTTATTTTGCCTTTTCACAATCAGCCGTAACGGTTCCTGTGATGGGTTAGTGTGCGAAATATTTTAATGTAACGTATTCAGATGTCTTGTGTGTGTTCACACGCACGCAGCTTCAAGTGTTCATGTGTTCAAAGTTGTGGTTAAAAGCAACTTAAGCCCTGCCTTTCGAGTTGCTTTGCTTTCTAGTCATAAACTTATGTCGCAAGGGAGGACCACAATGATCGTTTTGATTTATTTCATATGTATAGTTTTTTTCAGATGTATTTACACTGTTAAGAGTGCTGTAGGTACTAGCCTATGTCTCCAGGTTCGATGTAGTGGTGCCTTATGTACTGTAATGTTTCATGGGCACGCATCTTTAGTATAAATAAAGGTACTTCAAATTGATCAGTCTCTCATTTGCCTTTGTTTGTGAAAGTTATGAGCAGGCACCGCGGCATGCAAGTGTGAACAGCAAAGCAATTTTAATACATGAATAAAGATCCACTAGCCCAACGAAATGTCAATCATATTTCAATGGCCACTTCTGGAATCTCAATGCCATCTCAACTGGGCCACAACGTACTTTTCAGTGCTGTGACAACAATAACTCAGCAACAGGTCAACAGAACTACCACAACGTCAGTTCAATGCATTATCAATGGTAACCCAACAACCATTTAACAAAATGAACACAACGGACCGTCTAAGCGCAATGGAATTTCAATGGTAACTTAACAATTACTCAACATTGACACACCCAATGGTGTTCCAATTAAGTTTCAGTGGCCAATATTCAAGACCACTCAACAATCAGCCAAACAATTCTCCAACAAAATTTCCACATTTCCTCAATGAAAAACTCAACATTGACCAATAATAATTCAATGCCTTCTCAATAATTTTTTTGTACGGGAGAACTGCTCGGTAATTTCGCTGTACGTAGTGGGCACGTCCCTGCTCTCCGCAGCCTCATTCTCACCTAGCCGTTGCCCGGTACCGGAGCGGTCGGTTAGCGTGCGCGTGGCCTCGTGCCCATAAGAAAAAGCCAGAATCACGCAGCCACCTTGTTCTATTTGGTTAACCGTTAAGCTAAGTTGACGCTGTAGTTATGTTTTCGCCGCTAAGTAAGTTAGTAAGTAAGAAAGAAAGAAAAAAAGAAAGAAAGAAAGAAAGAAAGAAAGAAAGAAAGGATCCACATAGATTTTACTTGCCAAGAATTAATTCATAGGCTCTGTATCTGAAACACAAATCCAAATGAAAATTGACTCGACGCAGAAGAAAAATAAACTTAAAGGAGAAGAACGGTGCCATGTTGATATCACATAATATTTTCTTTCTCCTTCCTCCCATTGCCTGCTCCCTCTTTTCATCAATTTCTCTCTTCGTTGGTCTCTTTCTTTCCACGCACTAGAGTCATAACGCTGAAGACAGCTTTCGGCATTGAAGGTATCACTAACCTTCAAGAAAAAGAAAGAGAGTTTATGACAAAAATATATCGCGGTCGAACCTCTGCCGCGAAATTCCATTACGGGGAATCTCTTAAGCTATGCGCCGCTTTTCTTCTTCGGCGCTGAATTCACCGCTGCTGCGTGTGCGATGTGCGACCGGTTTCTGCCGAACTTCGCCTTAGCCGCATCCAGCATTGTGCAGTAACGGTAGGCAGGCAAGAGCAATCGCACAACACGTGTCTTAGTCGTCCAATCACAAAAAGAGCAGAAAAAAAATTTGAGAAGGAAGGAGGAACACAAACTGAAAACGACAGCTCTTATATAGCGGCAGGCTTTCCGGACAGTTCCCGATATAGATCTCGGCAGATGCAGAGAAAGCGCGGGAAAACCTCCCGCACAGCGGTCTTGCAGGTTGTTTCTTTTTTTTTCCTTTAGTCATCCCGGCGAATCCGCAGCATTATCTTGCGCATCTCTTTCTTTTTTCAATGCCGCCCGGGGTACAGAGACAATCTAGAGGGAGATACGGTCTTAACCACGACGTCGACGACCAAATAATGTGCGCCAGGATCCACTTTCGCGACGCTAATAATAGCGCTGGAGCTAAAAACGTGGCCAGCCTTGTCCTGCTTGATGTAATGCGCATTCTGGGAGACGGTAAGAGGCTACCACGCTTCTATTTGCGAACGCGTACATAAATAGCTCCCGCTAGCACGACGAGTGGAAATGCCGAAAAGGACGAAGAACAAGATAGGCGCATATTATTGCGTGCATACCCCACCTCTGCATTCCTTTTCCCCTCAATCCCCACAACGTGCTGCTTATTCTTGAACATGTGCTCGTATTAACGCTCCTGAACTCTGACGAACACCATACAATGCTGTAACAGTAACACGTCGTTAGCGAACCGCAGCAATTGCTGGCCGAGATCATTATCTACTGGTCGCATCATCTGAACAAGAACCGTACCCGCAAAAAAGAGACAGACAGAAAAAAAGGTTACCGACGTTTGCGATACTCCCTAATGCGAAATTTGAGCGCAGCTCTATATGTGTTTTCATTTCACGATATACTGGCTGGCGCGGACAACGTGACTCGTGGCACGTTTTAAAGGGAGCGAAAGGTGCCGCGACTACCTCGTTAATCTGTAGATCACGAGAACCAGAGCGTGGGTGACGCATGAGGCGCGATTTACAGCAGCCTCCTGCGACAAATGTGCCAGACGACGCGCGCTAGACTGGCGCCATCTCGTAGCCATCGTCACCGCAATCTCCTCTCCGCTCGTTCGTTCACTCGGTTACGTGCTCCTTCGCTCGGTAACGCCGCCGCCGCCGCCGACACTCTCCGTAGGAACGGGCGCCTAAGAGCTGCGCTCTAAAGCAATCGCAAAGCGTGGCAATCGAAACAAGCGCGAACGAGACCAAACCAAGCAAACCTAACAAGCGCGAGAGAAAGCTGACGCGAGCAGACGACAGTACGAAAAGAGCCGTCCGGTTGAGACCAGATACGAGGACGCATCGAGCAGTCGGGCGGGTTCGCAGGACACCAATTTCCGGCGCGCACGTGACTGAAGGGGCCGCTCTCATTGGTCTCCGCCGTTCGCGGCTTTTATCTCCCGCTCCGCACTTCACTCTTTCATCTTTCGCTGCGCTCGTTCACTCGGCTATGCCGCCGACACTCGCCGCGGGAACGGGTACCTAGAAGGTGCGCTCTAAAAAGACATGAAGGGACCAATTAATGCTGCTTATCGCCGCACACGTGCGACGCTGGCTGAAAAGAAGCATCACAGAAGGATAAGCGGCGATTGTACAATTCACAAGCCCCGGTTCCTTCTCGCAGACACATAGCCGTTCATCGTTGCTGATTCACTTAGAGGTGCCTGCGGTACATCTGGCTACTTCGCTGCGTTTCACAGCATACGTGAAGCCAAGTATGCCTGCTCAGGAGGACAGCCTTTCAGCCTAATTGATTTGATACACTTACTGGGACCATGTGGCTTAGGCGATTCGGAAATGAGAAAAGACAATCATGGTGATAATTGATAGCTAGCGAACCGCCAACGTATTTATTTCTCTCAGGTAAAAGCACGCCTGATCGCGGCAACGCGGTGGGATAGATGTCTCCGACGACCACGATCAGCCACCCAGGCCTTTGCAGGCCCTCTTCATCGTGACTACTCCAGTTCGAAGGCGCACAATAGTCAAAATCGACAGCGAGATGAGCATCGCACAATACGGAAACGCTGTGGCTGGAGACAAAGTTCATTGACGCCATTTATGGCTATGTTTCAGTATACCCGACATAGGCGGCTACATAGACAGCCAAGTGGACAGCGGCTATGTTCAATATCATTCTAATTTCTGACGAAGCCTGCGAAAAAGACAGCTGCACGAAGACAAAAACTATGCGGGCTACTTTGCTGCCCGAGCAAGCTGGCGGCCGAGGAGAACGCTTCGAAACGGGAGTGTCGTCTGCACCCAGGAAAACATATCGCGCTTTCATTTGCATCTAATGTAAGCTACGTTGCGGTTTTAGTGGGTTTGCAGACGCGAAATTTTGAAATACAGCGACAATATACTGTTTTCGTACCGTTGTCTTGTGAAGCGTTTTGCAATTGCGTTCCGTTACTTGGACTCGAAGTTGTCGTCTCAGCAGTGAAAATAGGCTGTCTTCAACAGACATTCTTTACAGGCTTTCCGCGACGTGCGATCGCCTCACGTGGCAGAAGGAAATATGAGTATGGGAGAGGACAATTAAGCCCAGTCGTGCACACAACAATAGTGGACAACCGCATGACGGCGTGAGGACTTCTGAGGCGGGCTGCTGTGCTATGATTAAAGTTGTTCTCGCCAGTCAATATATTTGCGATTCGCGGTTCGTGCGAGATGCTACCTGGTACGGCAGTCAAAGGGGTGAAAGGAATGCCTACCATTAACAACGTAGTCGGCCGTTTCGAAAGGAAATCTCACAACAGCTAGTGAAGCACTATCCTTGGAAGATACATGTAAATGTAACAACAAATCACGTCTGGCAGTTCTCGCCTTATTTTAAGCCGCGCGGCATGGCATAAAACTGTAACACAATAGACTGGAAATAAGAGGAAGCTTTAGTTCTGGGCCAACTACGATTTGTCTATTCAAGTACAAGCAAGTAAACCACGGAAACGCTTTTGTGAGACAGCCGCTGGACTCATTTGAATGAGATTTGTTACAATCGAGATACAAAGTTAAGTTTTAGTATCTCAAGCAAGCAAAATTTGAATTAAGAACTTCAAATTGTTTACTAAAATTATTGAAGCATGAAGTTTACAGATCCGTACCTCTGCACCAAAACAAATGTCGTAGTTCTCTAAACCGCATCTCTAAGAGCCTCTTAAGTGGGCGAACTTGATATAGAAATTAAAAGCTTACATAAAGTTCTCGCAATATTTACGGGGCCGTTGCTATATTCCAACTTACAAATTAGTGGTATATTTTCGATCGGTGTATAACACATCAATTTTCTCCCATTTAGATATTTTATTACGTGAAGTTTACATAATTGTCATATCATGTTTATTGCTCAGTTATATTTGTAAACTTGAAGCTTGAGTTTACGAATAATCTGAAATTTCAAAGTTTCTTTTTTTTCCAATTTAAGCCCGCAGTGTTATCCCGTCCAATAAAGAAAGAAAATAAGTGTGACTGTGCGTAATGTGCTGGTTATTCTTAGAAATCTGGGGCCATATTCACAAAGCTTTTCGATCGTAAGTGCTGTTTTTCATTGGCTGATCGCCTTCGCTAATAATATGTCCTACATCACGATTGGCTGCGACGGGCGCTTTTAGCGTTAGAAGGTTTTGTGAATACGGCCGTGTTTCAGAAGGCTGATGGAGACTCATCGCATGTTCGATTACCCGCCCTCGCGGTAAACATTGCCCTAAATGAATGAAGCAACAACCAAATTCGAAGCATCGCGCGCTTTTGGCATTTTCTGGCTTCATTCTGCCGCCCCGGCGTTCGATGCGGGCAGATCCTGGTCATCACGACGAAACAAACGACTGCGATCCTCCACGGGCATCAATCTCGTGCCCTGAGCAATCTCGTGCCCTGAGAGGAAACATGGCCTGCTCACAGCCAGGTGCCCGCATGCCAGATAAAGACGACACCAACGTTGAGAGACCTACGTGCGTTCAAAGCGCAGATAGCAAGAAATGGGCACGCAATGCCTCGCCAGTGGCGTTATGGCGCAGAAGGAAGCGCGCCTGGACCCACGGGAGTTTGCGACCCACCATGGGCACCATTCATGCGACCGTCGAAGACGAATGGTCTAGAACGCCTCCATTCCTTCCTCTAAACGCCGAATTGGAGAAAGGCCTTCCTTTCTCCTTCGTTTGTTGGTTTGTTCCTTTCTTCCTTTCTTTCTTTCTTTCTTTCTTTCTTTCTTTCTTTCAAAAGACCCATGCAAATGTCCGGCCGTCAAACCAGCCACTCACAGCAGCGGTCTAAAAAAAAGCATATGACGGAGTTCACTTTTGAACCGCAAGAGAAATGCTAGTTTCAAGCGAATCACCCTTCACTTCAAAGCAGAAGGGCAATTGTTATTTTGTCGTTCATGCATGAAATCTTGGAATGTAGCGAGGAACAACAGGAAGGAAAACTAGTTGAGGTAGGTGCTGTCACGACGTTGCTTGAA
Source organism: Dermacentor andersoni (assembly GCF_023375885.2). Classification (NCBI taxonomy): domain Eukaryota; kingdom Metazoa; phylum Arthropoda; class Arachnida; order Ixodida; family Ixodidae; genus Dermacentor; species Dermacentor andersoni. Next base: position 210,588,698 of record NC_092815.1, on the reverse strand, counting down.
CAACGAGACTATAAACCGGCAATGACAACCCCAGCGCGCGTCCTGCTTTTTCTTTCTCTCCTTCCTCTAGCCTGTCTTCGGAGTGGTTACTCCTAACATGCTGACGCGCGCACTAGTAGTCATTGCTTATAGTTTTCCCGTGATCGTTCGTCACCGTCTAACAACTCTTGCACAGTTATCGCGCGGCGCAAGGCGCGCCTATGTGGATCCGAAATTGGAAGGATGTTGTCGCCCACTCGATGGCGAGATTCTTGTCTAAACAGATCGCGGGCGCGACGCGAGAAGTGGCGTCTATTCTCGGACATACGCGAACACCACCGATTACGCTGGAATGTAGGCCGATCCATATATAATTAGCCGATGGACTTGACCCGCCGTTCAGATTTGGACGACCGACTACCGTGTTCGTCGCCATCTATTGTGCTTTGAGCGCCCATTGTTCTTTCTGCGCACAAGTTCGCCCAATAAGCAGTTAGATTCGTGACTCCTCGTTCTTAGAACGGTCTGCTTTTTTGCAGTCACCAACAACAACGTGACAATAGAGAGGTTTCGCTTGTCCGGTATTCCGGTAAAACGCAAGCGGACGGGGCGTTGGGACCTTGGGGCGGAGGCGTAAACGTGAGCGGTCTGCACGGTGCAGCCACCTGGTGGCGCAGTGCTCAAAGAGACAGAAACAGCTAATATTGCTGTACCTAAGTGCATTTTACTTTGTTGCGGGTGAACGTTTTTGGCAGTAACACGATTACGCCAGTGTGGAAAATTTACACCAGCAGTGAAGAAGAATACGCTCGGTTAATGCAATATTAACTGTTTCTGTCTGTTAGTAAGTAAGTAAGTAAGTAAGTAAGTAAGTAAGTAAGTAAGTAAGTAAGTAAGTGGTCCTGATCCCTTTTGACTCCGAGCAGGCGTTTGTCAACGCCACAGGAGATGTTGAAAGTACAAAAAGGAAAGAAAGTAAGGAGAGAAAGAACATAAAACACAGTTTTGTCACAGTCTGTGAGTCCGTTTGAGCACTGTGCCACCAGGTAGCTGCACCATGCAGACCGCTCACGTTTACGCCTCCGCCCCAACGCCCCGTCTGCGTTTTACCGGAATACCGGACAAGCGAAACCTCTCCAATACTTATACGGACGCCTGCGTTGCCAATCGGGGCAAAACTACCTCTTCATGGAGCCCTCTTCTTCACTCGATATCATGGAGGAGGATGCGACGCAGCCTAGCTAGAGCACGGTCTCGGACACGCGTGTTGAAAATGATCGTTCCTCCTCACCCTCTGCATCCGGTCATAAGAAAACCGACAAACGTTCACTCTCCTCTGTCGATGCGGCTTTCCCGAAAACCTGCGGTACCCCTATCCGCTAAGAACGATCAGTGTACACCTCATACTTCGAGGCGATGCAATGACATTAGACCGCAGGTCCTTTTTCGGAGTTCGAAGTCATGGGGCAAGCGGCAAAAAAAAAAAAAGAAAGAAAGAAACCCGCCCCACGAATGCGCGCGTTGATAGCTTTCAAATGGAATTTTATCGTAATGGGCATTGCTGTGCAATGCCCATTACGATAATAATAATACGATAATATTACGATAATAATAATCACCACCAGCCAGATCTTTTTTTCATGTCCACTGCAGGGCAAAGGCCTTTCACGGCGATCTCGAATGGTCCTAGTCATGTGCTAGCTGACTCGAACTTGCGCCTGCAAATTTCCTAATTTCATCGCCTCACCTAGTTTTCTACCGTCCTCGACTGCGCTTCCCTTCCCTTGGCACCCATTCTGTAACTCTAATGGTCCACCGCTTATCTAGCCTACGCATTACATCGCCTCTCAGTTCCATATTTTTCTTTTAATGCAAACTAGAATATCGGCTATCCCCGTTTGCGCATTGATCCACACTGCTTTCTCGCTTTCTCTTAATGTTAGGCCAAACATTTTTCGTATTATCACTGTTTGCGCGGTCCTTAACTTGTTCTCGAGCTTCTTTGTTAATCTCCAAGTCTGTGCACCGTATGCTAGCACTGGTAAAATGCAATTATTGTACATTTCTTTTTTTTTCAAAAGCAGCGGTAAGCTTCCAGCAAGGATCTGGAAATGCCTGTCGTATGCACTCCAACACATTTTTATTCTTCCGTAAGTTTCCTTCTCATGATCAGAGTCGCCTACGAGTAATCGACCTATATAAAGGTGCTCCTGCACAGAATCTAGAGACTGACAGGCAATCACTAATTATTGTTCCCTTACCAGGCTATTGAACGTTATCTTTGTCTTCTACATATTAATCTTTAACCCTACTCCTACACTTCCTTGGCTAAGGTGGTTAAGGTTTTCATTCATGTGTTGCAATTCATGCGTGGTATTGGTGAACAGGACAATGCCAATTGCAAACGAAAGGTTGCCGAGATATTCGCCGTTGATCTTCATTCCTACGCGTTCCCACTCAAATAGCTTCAATACTTATTCTAAACATGCAGTGACTAACATTCGAGTGATTCTGTCTCTTTGCCTGACCTTTTTCTTTATAGGTATCTCTCTACTTTTCTTGTAGAAAATCAAGGTAGCTGTGGAATCTTTGTAGATATTTTCCAAGATATTCACGTATGCGTCCTGTACTCCTTGATTACGTAACGCCTCTATGACTGCTGGTACCTCTATTGAACCAAATGCCTTTCTATAATCTATGAAAGCCATATAGAGAGGTCGATTGTACTCCGCACAGATTTCTCAATTACCTGATTGGTGACATGGATATGATCCACCGTAGAATATCTCTACCTGAAGCCAGACTGTTCTCTTGGCTGATTGAAGTCAAGTGTTGCTTTGATTCTGTTTGAAATTACCTTGGTAAATATTTTATACAACAGTGAAAACAAGCTAATGAGCCTGTTTTTCTTCAATTCTTTAACAGCGTCCTTCTTATGGATTCGTATAATTTTGATATTCTTTCAATTTTCTAGCGCACTTCAAGTCATGTACCAATACACTACTTCAAAAGACGGGTCACAAGGAATACATACTAGAGAGTTATTATTGATCTACTATGTAGCTGCATAACGCAGCCTGGTGTCGACGATACTAGAAAAGGTAACGGTAAGGCTCCCCATATAGGTCATCAGGTAACCAGTGCCGGTGACACGACGATTATACGATCACTGCATTTCAATGAATGCATCATTGCTGATATTTTTCACCAAAACCATCCTACCGATAGCTCGTCGCGTAAATAGTAGAGGTAGGGAAAATAGAGCTTACGCCTGGTTGTTCGTTGGTCCTTTGTTCAAGCAGGAACTAATCACACTGGGCGCCGTAGCTCCGGGGCTACGGCGTTGTGCTACTGAACACGAGGTCGTGGTTTCAATTCTTCGCCGCAGCGAGCGCGTTCCAATGGGTCCATAATCAAAGCGCTCGAGTGACGAGCTTTCGGTGCACGCTAGAGCACCGCTGCTGCTGCTCAAAGTGCTCCCGAATTGAACAGTGACCCTCGAGCCTAATGAAAGTATACAGAATGGCACCAACAACAACTGCAGTTAAAAAAAGAACACGCCCCATTATTCTATATATAAGTTTTTAAGTCCAGTTATATTGTTGAACAGTGCCATTGGGCAAGATGTAGCGCCTTTTCCCATAAGAATAGTTTCCATTTCCCGCTTTCTATTTATTTATTTATTTATTTATTTATTTTCTAATATGAATACAGCACAGTGCTACATACTCATGTGACGAGGCTGAAGAAGACATAGAACACCTTCTTCTACACTGTAAAAATCTCGATTCTCCCCGCAAGAATCTCTCGAAAAACCTACATGGCTTGGATAGACGGCCACTATCCTTATTAAAAACTTTAGGGTTCATGGCCGACAGAAAACATTCAAGAAATCGCTACGCGCGCCTTAGTACCATTTTTGGAGGAATCAGAAATGTCACGAAATATACTAAGTCACACTAGAGTTATTGCTTGCATTGTTATTATTAACAGGAACCATTATTTACATGTTCACTGTCTCTTCGTGTTCATGCAGCATTTGTTGTATTTAGAATGCGGCATTCAAGAAGGACCTAATTCGCAAGTGTCCAACATCTTCTGTGTGAAAATCTTGGTTTTGTGAACATTTCTGCCGTGCGAACTCGTGTGTTGCGTGTGAACATCTCGGTTTTGAGTATTTATGCCATGTGGACTCTTCTGTTACGCGAACATTTATTGATATTGCAGTACTGAGTCTTAGCATGTTAATGCTCGTTCATGTGTTCATTAGGTCAGTTTTGTGATTGTTAACAACTTTCTGACGATAACTATCATGTAGGAGAAGGAGAGTAGCCGGCGGCACACACAGGCCCCGACCTCTCCTTAAAGGCATTCATTTAAAAAAAAGTTACGTTATACTGCCACTCATGACGACATATATATCAGCCAGGCGTCAGTTATACTCGAATGCAAAAAAAAATCCAGTTTATCACGCAAGCTTGGTGATATTTAGGCTTTGCGCTATTTTTATTGCCTCGTTTATATTTTTATTTTTTCAGTTTCCACGCAGTTTGCGCAGTGCACACTATGCTTTGACCCCCCCGCTTCCCCTTTCCTGGAATAGTTGTGACGCGTAGCTTCGATAAGATTCATTTGATGGTGCAGCAGTTTCTCCGGGTTGTTTTCTCTGCCCTTTGTCAGCGTCTTGTCGCACTGCTTGGAACTTTCTTCAATATGGATTTAAGGCAGTCCTTCCGTAGCGAAGGAGGCCAAGCCAGGAAAGATCGACAGGTCACCACGGTGCGAGTGAGTCACTGAAATCAAACGCACAAGAGCAAAAAAGAGCCTTCGCTGTCTTTGCTCCACGCAAACAGTCGCCTAGTTCCATTTAGCTTTCCTCCATCGGGAAGCTGTGCTTCAAGTTCAGACGTAATCAGCTCATCGCTGCGGTCTTCTCCCTTGCCGCGCTCCTGCGCTCCCCCGGTAGTCCCGCGAGGCGGGCCGGTATAAGTGCTGCGGTTGATCGGACCGCGTCGCCTGGGCAACGGAACGGATTCGGGACCGAGTTCGGCGGTCTCCTCCGTTGCTGCCCCGGCGACACTGCCACTGCGCGCCACAATTAACCCAGCCACCTCCCCCGCTCGAGCGCATGCTACCAGCTGTCCTGGCGTGTGCCTTCCCTGCCGAACGCAGGCGCGTTTAGGTTAATGGCCCCTTTCCGGGCCAACACAGCGGCGTCACTCCCCTCTGGCTCTCTTCTTTCCACTGTTCAATCTTCTTCCCTGTCTCTAAAAGGGTTCTGGCATTTTTCAACAGGTCGCCAACTTCGCAATCACTGGCTTCAGTGAGAACGCACTTGAAGACGACACTGACGCAAGTTCGTGCATGCGTTCGTTCGTTTTGCATGTGGATACGTGCGCTTTTTTGTGTGCGTTCGTTTGTGTTAGGGAAATCGAGCGAGTGTCTTTCGGCAGCTAGGTAGTCGTGCGAAGGAAGCAAGGAAGGAAAAAGTGGAGAAGGAAAGGCGGGGAGGTTAACCAGTTTAGCTTAACCGGTTTGCTACCCTACACATAGGAGAGGGATGGGCGAGATGAAAGATTGGGAAGGGGGAGAGGGAGAGAGAGCACATAGCACAGCACACACACATCGTGCGCTGGAGTCTATCAATCTGGCATGGTACATGATATCACTGTCACAGCCGCTTGTCCAATCCCGTCTCTTTCAAAAACCGAAGTAGTCCCTTCGTCGCCTTCACCTGCGATGTCTTCTGTCGGCGGCATGTGAAAATCGTATCGAGGGACAATGGTCTAGTGTCAAGGTGCGCTAAAACAGATGCCAGAGACTCTCGCTGAACATTATATTCAGGACAGTCGCACAGAATGTGTTCCAGCATCTCCTCGCAAAGACAGGCATTGCAGAGAGCGTTGTCGGCCATTCCAATGCGGAAGGAGTAAGATTTCGTGAAAGCCACCCCTAGCCATAAGCGATAAAGCAGAGTCGCCTCTCTTCGGCGGAGTCCAGTTGGCATATAGAGACGCATCAAAGAGGGCAGGTGGTATTGACGGTTGCTCTGGTTGGTCTGGCTGTTTGGTGTGCACCATGGAGAGCGTGATCTCCTGTGCAAGCACTCGAAGTCTGTTAGCTGCGTCGAATCGTGAAAACGGTATGGCCTCTTCTTGTGCGTCTTCAAGTGCTGCCCGAGCGGCATTATCGGCGTCTTCGTTTCCAGTGACACCGCAGTGACTTGGCAGCCACTGAACCGTTACGTGGTGTCCTTTCTCCTGTGATGTATGGAGTAGGCATCTAATATAGAATACGAGCTGTTCGAATGGCCCGCGACGCAGAGCTGATAGTACACATTGTAGGGCTGCCTTTGAGTCGCTGAAGATTGACCATTGTCGAGGTGGCTCCCGATTGACGAAACGAAGTGCCGCGCGAAGAGCAGCTAGTTCAGCAGATGTCGATGTTGTTGGGTGGTCAGTCCTAAAGCTGATGGTAATAGCTTTTGCTGGGACAACCACAGCACCGGACGAACACTGGATGTTTGTGGAACCATCAGTATAAATCTGTTCACTGTCCGCGTACCTCTCGTGCCGAAGAAGCAGAGACAGTTGTTTCAGCACAGGCGACGACAGTTCAGACTTTTTCCCGATTCCTGGTACACTGAGATGGACTGTGGGGCTGATAAGACACCAAGGGGGTATCGATGGTTAAGATGCAGCGGTGTAGCCCGAGGGAAGTTTTTCGTTGTACTTGATGATAGTTTTAGAGAATGATGATTGGTGCCTGTCTGAAGGTAGTGCTGCAAGGTGGTGATAGGGGGCACGTGCAAAATGTCAGATGTGCATTCTCAGGGCTTCCACCGTAATGTGAGTTCGCATTGGATGGTCCCGAGCAATCGCTATAGTTGCCTCTGTTGACGTGCATCTGGGCAAACCAAGGCAGACTCTGAGTGCTTGAGCTCGTGCTGCCTGCAAAACACGAATATTTGTCTTGCAGGTGTTGTTCAGTACAGGTAGACTATATCTTAGAAAACCGAGAAAGGGAGCTCTGTAGAGTTTAAGCATTGCGTCTACTGACATCCCCCACGTCTTTCCTGTCAAGCATTTAAACAACTGGGAAGTTGCTGTGAGGCGCCGTTTCATGTAGGCCACGTGCGGGCTCCAACAGAGGTCTCGGTCAATAATTACGCCAAGGAATCTGTGGGTTCGGACATAGGAAATGGTCCGCCCATTGATTGAGATGACATAAGGCGTCATCGGTTTGCGAGTAAATGCTACTAGTGCGCATTTTTCTGGTGATATGCTGAGACCCTGTTTACACAAGTAGTTCGCTGTCAAAGTGGCCGCTCTTTGAAGTCGCGCACGTATCTGAGGACGTGTGACTGCCGAAGTCCAGACACAGATGTCGTCAGCGTATATTGAAATTTTGATGGTAGTTGGCAAGTATTCAGCAAGTCCAACAAGAGCGAGGTTGAATAGCGTCGGGCTGAGAGCACCGCCTTGAGGAACGCCCCTGCTGGTATAGCGTCGCGTAGTTGGGCCATCGTCAGTTAACACAAAGAATGATCTTGCAGATAGGTAACTTGCAATCGACAAAAAAACTCGAACACCTAGGCCAACCGTCGCAAGGGCGTCGAGAATGGCATCATGTAATACGTTATCGTATGCCCCTTTCACATCTAAGAATAAAGCTGCAGATTAACGCTTACGGGACCTTTCGTGCTGGACATATGAAACGAGATCAACTACATTGTCGATGGAAGAGCGGTCACGTCGGAAACCAGCCATGGAAATCCGTTCCATTATCTTTCCTACACAGCTGGCCAGCGCTATTGGGCGGTAAGAGGTGAGTTCTAATGGGGATTTGCCCTGCTTTAAGAGTGGCACCAGGCGGCTTACTTTCCATTCGTCAGGAACATTTTCCTCCTGCCATGGAGTTGTAAAGGCTCAACAATTCTATCCGTGCGGACTCTCCGAGATAGCACAAGGCCCGGTATGATATACCATCGGGACCCGGAGATTATGAGCGCCTGCAGAGAGCTAGAGCCTCTTCGAGCTCCTCCATTGTAAAAGGAAAGTCCATGCGGCAATCACGGCAATGGGGGACGTCAGCTCGTGCTGGAGGATCTGGACGAGTCGCTTGGTCTGCGATCCGCGCACAAAAGTCTTCGGCGACATCGATGTCTTGCTGCCATTTGGAAGAATTTTTCAACTTGGTTCATTAACAGCAGAGAGAGAATGATTGAAGTGCCGCGAACACATGATTTCAGGAGGCGAGCGTCGCCGCCTATATAGACACTCTCTCGACTTTCCCCGTTTCGCCTGTGTAAGCGAAGTTCCTTCACTGCGTTCTCCCATACAGGAGCCGAGGGATCGCGCGGCGGGTATACCCTACCGTCTTATTTTTTCACCGTCACCGGCACACTTCCGGTGACGGTGTCGCGCGAGCTGTTGCGCTTGTCTCGTTTCCTGTAGCGGACGATAATGCGCGCTTTACGCGAGAACACGTGATTAGCGGTATGTCAGTGCCCCAGCACTGAGCCAAACGCGAGAGGATGAAAGAGCATGATCACAATGCTGGAACACAGTAGAAAATTACATATAGTTTCGTTCTCTGCGCGCGTGCAAACATCAGAAAAAGGAGACGAAACGGAAATTAATCTCTCTTACTACAGTGCGAAGTAAAACAAAAGCACCCAGACATTCGGTCTGTATTTTTTATTATTTCTCTAAACTTTAATTAGTCCACTGAAGCAACAGATTCAACAAATAACTGATGCTGCCTTGAATAATTATCTAAGTCTGCGGAAGAACGATATGTGCTGCTGCCTAACCGCTATTTCACACTAACGAAAGTCGACGAGAAGCATCAAATTAACGAGGGCAGAAAGCGCCCGTGATTGCACTGCCTCTCAGGCGCCGAGCACTTTAATTGAAGATTCAGCTGCTGTTACTTGAAAATTAAACTAATTATAGGGAAACTGGATACCGGAAGTAATGATGCCGGGTAATGCAGCTTCAAGCTCCTTCGCGTAATGGAAATTGACGGCACGTAGGCTCAAAGGGTCTAAAAGCAAATGTAATTATTGCTCTGCATTAAGGTGTCGACAGAGCATTATGTCCAAGTACGTCCAGAAGTGATATAAGTATTGTGCATCTGCTAAGCAGTGTAAGTATCCCTATAGCATTAGAAACGATGCGCTAAAAAAAAGGAAAATAATTTTGCCCGGCCTCCGTTACCAGACGACCCTGTAGTTTGTACAGCGCACGGCTTACCGTAATCTCACAGGATATGATGTTTCAGAGACTGCGATCAGACTAACATGACGTTGTTGCGGCACAAAAATGTGCCTGGCCGCACGGTAAACCATTCCGTCGGGCAAAATATAGGTGATGGAATGAAAACAATGAGAAGTGTTACCGTGTCAGGAACACTTTCCGACGCCTGCCCCGACAAGCTTGGGCTCCGCTGTGTACGGGCAGCGCATGCTGGAAGCATCCGCTGCGCCAGGGTTGCCGCTGGTAGCCACATTGGGCGAAATGCTTAAAGACCCTGCCTTGCGACAGAAAGTTCGCGTTCACTCCCCGGCTATTTCCTGGCTACTTTTGAATTACATTTTGGCTCATTTGGTAGGTCGATTTCGCTACTTATTTCAAATCAGATAATCAGCATGCAGAAAGGTTACCTATCGTTTGCCACCTTTGCTATCGTGATAGTTGCAAAGCGCATCTGAAATCACATGCACATGAAGCGACAAGAAATGATGACGTTAAATGATCAAATGACAAGATGGCTCGCTATTGTGTACTGCATCGAAGTAAAGTAACGCAGTATCATGCCTTCACAGAGTTCTTTAACAAAGTGGATTAGCGCAACGACGACGTGCGGATCTTGACAACGATGCGGCATGACCAGAAAAACACACGATTACCGTGTTTGCTGCAGTATGTGATCCTTGTTGAATATGTGAGCGACCGAGCGTGCAAGCGGTGGCTCATAAGACTTCGGTTGTTTGCGCACTTGACTGGGCCTAGGATTGCGTCTTCTACGTCTTACCAGGAGTTACAGGTAGGTGGTTATGCTTTTAGTTTGATACGCCTTTAGAGATGCATTAACTTTAAGTACCTCGGCGCTAGCAAAGTTAAAATGAAAACTTTGCATCTATACGTTGCTCTACATGCAGGGGCTCCCCGAACGAGCCGTCACTGTGGCCTGCCTTGAGGACGTCGTTGGCCGGGACAGTGATAATATCCCGCAACCATGTCCTGTTATTGATTATTCGAGTAACGTAAGTCGATTGCCTTTTTTTTTCGTTTATGTTTAAGTGCGTTGAATGTTAACTTAATGTTTGCCACTTTACGCGCCGTTGTGTGTAGCTCGAGGCATGCTTGCGCAAATTTTTGTATTTGTCATTTATATAACGTGGGGGAACACCATGAGAACTTTCAAGTTTCCAGCAAACGCACGTGTGAGAAATGCTTGTCATTTCCATAACGAGAGCGCTTTGTCGAAAATACCTCGATCTTCTGCTTTGCGCTCTCGCGAAATGATTTATTTGCGGATGATTGTTTAATTTGCTCAGATGTAAACTGCTGCCGGGACGAAACCACACTAAATTATGCGCCGCAGGTTGTCGCGGCCTGGTGCGCGAAGAATAAATTCAAAATTAACTTTAGCAACAAACGATACATACTGTTGCATAAGATGACTAAACACATGTTAGCATTTGACTATGATAATGGCGGACACCATCTAAGCCAAGTTTAGTCGTTTAAACACCTTGGCGTAACAACATCTTCCACTGTAAATTGGAAAACACACATGAATGACATTCGCTCAAAAGATGAGAAAGTTGCGGTTTCTCAGAAAGAAGTTAAAATTCGCTACTCGGAAGGCGAAGAGAAGAAGTATTTTAATGAATGAAAAATGTAGAGAGGTCGGCCGGATAATGGAGCATCTGGCCTGCTACTCTAAGTAAGGGAGGGGGAAGAAGGGAAGAAAAAGGGTCACATTGGGGGATGATAATGGGAGGAAGGAGGTGAAGGACATATTACACAACTGGTATCACAGGCGTGAGTCCAGGCCCGTGTCACCTAGGAAACGTGAAAGTGCACGCATTGTCTCTGTCGTCTGCCAACTCTGTGGCCATGCGCCTAGCAAGAGGTCCTCAGACAGTGGTCTATTGTGTAAATGTCTCAATGTATCTGCCATTGTCAGTCTTTCGCGCGCATACTCAGGGCACACCACGAGCACATGTTCTATAGTCTCTACAGCGCCACACACTGAACAGTGAACACTGAACACTGAACAGGCGAAGTTAACCGCAAATGCAACCATTGTGCGTGCCTTGTTAGAATCTGCGAGCGCCATATGGGATCCGCACCAAAAATGTTTTAGACAAGATTCAAGAAACCCGGAGAAGAGCGGCTTGATTCATATTATCGAGGTACAGACACACAGATATATATATATAAAGAGGAAAGGCAGAGAGGTTAACCAGATATCAGTGTCCGGTTTGCTACCCTACACTGGGGATGGGAGATCGGGGTTAAAAAGAGGACAGATAGGAAAACGTTAAAAAAAGCACGCTCTCACGGAGGCACACACACACACACACAAGAGGCGTTCCAGTTAAAAACTTTCACAAAGGCCGGTAAATCGCAAAAAGCGCAATAGTGCTTCCATGGCCTTCTTCTGTGACGGTTGGTCCTTTCGATGATGTAAAATTATTTTCTCCGATAACGGTTGGTCGTCCAGCTGGTCAAGTTCGTGGCGAAGGCATTCGCTCTGTGGACTGTACTGCGGGCTGGCGCACAAAATATGGTCAATCGATTCTTCATGGCCGCAGTGGTCACAGGTTGCGGTGTCGGTCATCCCTATGCGGAACGCATAGCTTTTGGTAAAGGCAACGCCCAACCACAGTCGATATAAAAGCGTGGCGTCTCTACGGCGAAGCTGTGATGGCGCTCGAAGACTTAATGTGGTATCAAGTGAGTACAGCCGCGTATTTCTTAAATGTGGCTCATTCCATTGCGACGCGGTGCACTGCCGAGCAACTAGGTGGTGTAGGATCACTTTGGACGAAGGTTCATCCCTAGTGCTGCCACCAGTTGTTGGATCTGGAGGACAATCCCAATTGCTGTCCCCCAGATTTTGCACCTTGGCGTTGGGTGCGGGAGTTGGCCGAGTAAATACAGCGCCCTGCATGGGGGACGCCGCGGCACCTATAATGTAGAGAAGTATGGCCTTCCTCGGTGCTTACAAAAAGGATCGCATGGAGAGATAGCTCCGCATCCACTGAAACATCCGACCACCCACTCCTACCTATGCGAGAGCAGAGAGGATGGCTTCATGCGTAACGTTGCCATACGCCCCTTTGACGTCGAGGAATAAAGAAGCGCAGAGACACTTACGGCATTTCTCATGCTGAATGTAGGTGACCAGGTCGACGACGTTATCGATCGATGATCGACCACATCGAAAGCCCGCCATGGCATCCGGGTAGGTGTTGTGGTATTTCAAGTACCACTCCGGGCGTCCTAGGACCATCCTCTCCATTACTTTGCCCACAGAGCTCGCCAAAGCGATTGGGCGATATGATTGAGAGTTCAAACAGCGACTTGCCAGGCTTCAGCAGTGGAACAAGGCGGCTTGTCTTCCAGGTTGGTAGCGTGCCATCTCTCCAAGATTCATTGTACAACTCAAGGAGAACACCACACCTCTCGCTCGCTCCCCCAGGTGACACAGAGCTCGGTAGGAAATTCCGTCAGGTCCTGGCGCTGTTAGGGTCGGCCTGCAGGGGTACTGCTCTGCAAACCTATTTCAGCCCGCTGCACGTGCTTCGATCGACCCGCGGTGGTGGCGCCCTTCAGAGAACCAGCGAGGACGACAGCGCTAACCGACCATGAACTTCCTTCAGAGAACTACGGACTGCGGCAGCGTTAATCCACCATGCGCCTCGTTCGGAGAATCGGTGACGGCAGCAGGGCGGGCCACGTTTGGCGCCCAACGTATCGTTGGTTGATTTGCCGGGTCTTCATGGTCTCTCTCGGCAGCAAGAAGAGCTTCCCTAACAAAAGGGTGCTTTGCGGTACGTGGGCCCCAGGATTCGTCACAGTCTGCTGACACTCGTGGCGACTACAGGAAAAAGGCAGCTCTGGAATTTAGAGGCGCAAGATAATGGGCAACCGGCGGCCACGCTGCGGGGGTCAGCTCGAGGAACCGACGCGCCTTTCAAGACTCAAGATAATGGACAACCGGCGGGTCGACTCCGTTAGCGTTTGACGCTGCGAATCGGCGGTGAACTGACGTTTTTCCCTCACCTAGGGAACTAGGGACCAGTGGAGTGTTTATAAGCAGCTGTTGTCGGTTGCTAGAATGTGCTCGTCGTCGTGCTCTGTGCTCGTGTTCGTACTCGTAAGCTGTGTGCTGTATGTTCATCTTGCGTGCTCCATTTGGGAGCCACGCTAGACTGTGGACGTATCTCTTGTTTAAAATGTAAATACTGTAAATAAACCCTGCACGCATAGTTCCTCCCAAGTTCCTCTCTACGACCTACAACCCCTTCAACTGGTGGCAGCGGCGAGATCGTCCGACAACTCCTACAACTGTATGCCAGCGGTGGGATCGTCCGACAAATCTAATAGCGCTGATGTGCGGCTACACAAAGCTAATGCTGCCTTAAGTTCGTGGATTGAGAATGGTAGATCCATTCGGAAAACTACTCGAAGGCGATGGAATGTTGGTAGCTGTGAGTTGGCCGGATAATCTGGCACAGAAATCCTCTGCCATGTCAATCTCCGATCTCTTTTGAGAGAGGGCAAGAGCCTTGAATGGGAACCGCTGTACGGGGAGTGTCCGGAGACCGCGCACCGTCCTCCATAGTTGCGATGAAGGCTTGCGCGGATCTAACGACTCACAGAAGGCAGTCCAACGTTGCGATTCGAGCTTGTCTAACCGGCGCTGTATCTTCTTTTGCGTGCGCCTGGCGGTCCGTAAATCGTCCATTGTTTTCGTACGTCGGTATCTTCGTTCAGCACGTCGTCGGATTGCTCGAAGTCGTTCTAGTTACACATCAAATTCCGTCAGTTTCGAAGAGCATGTGTGAGTACGCATAGTGTCTTGCACAGCGCTCTTGATTGCCTCTTCCAAGTCGAAAGATGGATTACCGTCGCAGTGTTCTTCCATGATAGACAGAAATTTAGACCAGTCCACTCATTGGATTCTGTTACTGATATGCTAGATGATCTTCAACTTTCACAACTTGCCGAATGTAGAAGAATCGCGAAACTAAAATTCTTGTTTCAATTACACTGTAATCCCTTTCATTTGAATGCGAACCTTTGCTTAAAGCTACGTTCCTCACGCACCGGAAGAAGCTCCCATAAGAACAATTCGACCCTATCACAACGCGAAAGAATTGCTTTAAATATTAATTATTTCGTAGAACAATAGAAGAGTGGAATTCACTAACCCCCCTCAGTGATTCAGTCAGTCTCATTGGAACAATTTGAAGAGTCGCTTTCATCTCTTTTCCATTGCGGCAAATAATGTTTTAGGGATACCTCGTACTACTGATTTACAACACGTTGGGGCACTGTTTCTCCATTATTCCATTATTTCTCGAGCACTATTAATTTGAATCCTTTGCCAATTTCCTTCCTTTTACTTTGATTTTTCCTTTTATTTGGTGTCGCATATGATTTTTGTTTGCTAAACCACCTTGTAATATATTATGCGCTATATTAGTATTTCCACTTTCTGATCTGTTTATCATTTCCATTATTTAATGTTCGGCTAAAGTGCTGCTTCTTATTTATCTATTGCATTATGTATTTTGTGTTTATTTACCCTCCGTGTAACCACCCTCTGGTCAACAGCATTCATGAATGAATAAATATATAAATTGTGGCTAATTCTGCATTGACGTGTCATACTTTTCGCATTCAATATAACGAAGTTCAAGACTGTTCTTGTTGAGATTCTAACATTTCTGATTGAGCTTGTGGAATAATAATAAAGGGGCTATGCCAACAAATACATACATGCATACATACATACACCCGTGAACAAAGTAAACGGACCAGGGATAGCGCGATAGAAGTAATTTTCTCCTCTGTCTTTGAGTGCAACTTGAAATGAAAGGCTGCAGTCCAAACTTGGTATTACGAATTTTCTAGTGCATTCGTCAGTTTACGTTTATGCGTGTCAATTACGAAGAAATTGTCTTTTTTTTCGGCGACCCTGTGGTCCGTATACTTTTGCTCACGGGTGTACATACATACATACATACATACATACATACATACATACATACATACATACATACATACATACATACATACATACATACATACATACATACATACATACATACATACATACATGCATGCATGCATACATACACGTACCTGAAGGAAACTTGGAATTGTGACTTGTCAGACATCAAGCTTAACCCAACTTCACTGTGCCAAATGCAAGTGAACTAGGTCATTCATTGGTGTTTAACCGAGAGTGCAGTCTAACAATGTCATATATGCATGCGATATATACTTATGCGAGTTCAAAGTACAATGCCGTCATATACTGATGCAATATGCGCATGAATCACGCGCATCCGCATGTGATGAATATACCGAATGTCAAGCGTTACCGTAGGAAGATCTCAGACTAGAAGACCACACAAGTGGAGTGTAAGCAGGAAAGTCAACAAACATTACAAAGCAACCACGCAGCATACTAGAGAATATTAAATATTAGACTAAGTCAAAGTAATAAATGCAGTTGGAAACAATACTGAGTGTACCAGCTAACGTTAGCCAAGCGGTTCAATGAAAAAAGAATGGTTAACAAACATTGCCCAAGATACGTCTTTAAGACCTACGGTATTCGATCGTAAGACCTCTCACGACGGAACACCGCAGGTCCTTACTTCTATATTGCACGGTGTTTTTTCTTCTTCATATTTTCTCCTTCGTTGAATAGCTTGGCTATCGCTAGGACACATGGCATAGATTCCGCGTAGCATGCTATCCATATACTTTTTTTCCCGCCACTTTTCGCACTACACACATTCGGGTGGACGGGTCACGCGGCGTAGCGCACCCTGCAGGTAACATGCGCAGGCGTTTCATGGTGCGGCCCGCCGTGGTTGCTTAGTGGCTATGGTGCTGGGTTGCTAAGCACGAGGTCGCGGGACCAAATCCCTGTCACGGCGGCCGCAGTCCGAAGAGGGGCGAACTGCAAAAACATCCGTGTACTTAGATTTAGGTGCACGTTAAAGAACCTCAGGTGATCCAAATTTTTCCGCAGTCCCCCAGCACGGCTTGCCTCATTATCAGATAGTGGTTTTGGCACGTAAAACCCCATGTTCTTTTTTTTTTTTTTCGTGCGTGGCGCGTTATCTACAGCAAGGGAAGCCAAAGGAGAGCCAAGCAAACAGCTGAAGCACTCGACTGGCCCTCTCACTGACGCCTCGCGACAGGCAGCAACGCCAGCGATAAGAAAGCGAATGAGAGCGGTGTAACAAAAACGCGCAAGACCACGTCGCGTCATCCACAAGCGACGGGAAAGCCGCGAAAAGGCTACTAGGAGAAGCAAAAGCTGCCAGTAAAACAGCGAAGCGTCGGTCTAGGAACCGAAGGCCACGCGAAGACCGAATAAAGGGCTCGGAGCACGATGCAACAGGGGTGCGGAGAGTGGTGCCAAACGACTGCCACAGCGGCGGCGGGAGATGCCGCGCCGGCACCGAGCGAGCGGGAAAGCGGGGTCGACGACAGTGCGCGGGTGCAGCGCGACGTCGAGGTGCCGAGCGAGCGACGAGCCTCGTCGCGAGCCGAACCCCCGGAGCAGTCTCAATTTCCGCTCTTTCAGAAATGACGCGGCCGCCCGCTCGCCTGCCTGTCGCGCGACCCGGCAACCGCTCTACTCTCCCCTCTCTCTCTCCCTTTCTCTCTCGAGCTACTTCTCGCACTCGGCGCGAGCGAAGGCCGAGCGCCACTGACTGCGCCAGCTCCACCGGGCCAAGAAGGAGCTACTGACGCCCGCAACAGCGGCGGCAGCCTCGTCCGTGGCGCGCACTCGCTCTTCCGCCGGCGCTTCCGATTCGCCTTCCTGAGCTTCCCCCATCCAGAACTACCAGAGCTCTCTCTCGCTCTTTCCTCGAAGAGAAAAAAAAGAGAGAAAAGCGGCTGAACTCTAGTTGAACACAAACGTGTGTCGCGAACCTTGCTTTGGGCCAGTCGAGGAAGCTCGCGTTTGACTCGGAAAAGTTCCGCACCGCGTGGCAAGCGCTGGCTGGTGCGCGCGTGCTCTTGCGTAAGTCGGGCGCGAGGCCCGGCTCTCTTCTGCACGCTCGCATAGTGCAGCCAGCGCTGGAGCACAAATGCGCGAACATGCTAGCATAGATTAACGCTCGGAACAATATAAATTAGAGCAAAACCGGAAGGAGGGCGCTGGTATATATATGCGTACTTCGACGTAAACAAATCTGAGCCCCTGCTGAAGATAAATGAAGTGTCTCGGTATAAACCGAGATATAACCAAATAAACCGCCCGAATAACACTAGAATACTATCGTGCCCATAAGCGAGAAACTACTTGCAACGACTGCGGTTGCTTGCGTGGGCCTAATGTCAAATGCCAGCGCGGCAGATACGGAGTGGCCTATGTCTTTGTCAGCGACGTTCCGGAAGAGCATCAAGTACTTGACTACGCCGCTGCCAAAGCCTTAGAAGTGTAACGCGTAATGCGGTATAATGATTGCATTCATGGAACGCGGCTAATCATTAAATATGCTATATCTTAATATGACAGGTTGAAATCGCGCACCGAATGAAGCACTCTACATGAGACGCGAAGCACGTATCTGTTTTAATCGCACAAATAGCAATGGGTGCTCAAGTGGCATCACAAACTACTCACGCATGCGCCAGTGAGCCCAGCTTAGAGCGGCAGAGCTGTCAAAGGACACAAAATGAGTGCGTCGTCGAAAGGGTCAAAATCACTCCTCGCATCATGCTAGATTGCGCGCTTCTACGCATTTGACAAAGGTTGAAGCCTGGTTCTCAGGGTGTCTACCAAGTTGACATTCCCAAACGCCGAGTTTTCCAGGTTTTCCCTGAGCACGTGTGCACAATTCCCTGAATGAGCCAGAACTTTGTTTTATGTCAAGACAGGTTGACAGCATGTTGCCCGATGCTGTCACTCTCTAGTTAGAATGTTGAAAAAAAAAAATGACTTAATCCAGTTTGAATAGTAAGGAGTAATATCTATTTTATTTAAAAAGAAAACAGAAGGAAGGTGACAGTAAAATGCACAGAGAAAAAAATAGTAAAACCCATTCCAAATTGAGTCGGACATTTTCAAATACGAATGAAAAGGAGATGCATACATAAGTAAATATTTTTTAATATGAGTTATTTCTATGAACTCTTAGCAAGCTCATCGGTATGAGGCCTGAACTTTGTCACAACTAAGATTCTCTCTCAGCAGCTGGGAAGTAAACCTCAACTGCCCGGACATACTCTCAGCCCGTACACAACATCTCACTGTTCGGTTTCAATGCTTAATAGAGTTTATTTTGGTTTGAATGAGGGATACCTGCATCTCGGCGTCAGCCAACATTTTGTTTTTTGAGTTCAGGCTCCTTCAATGAGGCAGCGGCACGCTTCCTTTCCCGTTAATTCCTCAGTGCGTCGGTCTTTTTTGTTCTCATCCTCCTTCTGCAACGCGTTCACCCCGCGAATCATTTGAAGCATCTTCTTGGTCAGTTGTACCGTCAACGTCCGATTTTTCGGACTCCCTAGGGGCCGCAAAAACATCCGAAAAATCGGGCACTCCGAAAAAAAATGAATGCATGTCTTTAACTGCCCTTAAGGGCTAAAATTGCCGCAGGCACGTCCGAAAAAGCTCTCAAGGCCAGCCAGTACACTTATTAGGCATATCAGTGCTCGTACTGTGACAGGAGACGGAGGTGCATGCGTGTATAATTAAGGAATACATACTGTATCCCGTGGCAATTGCTCCTTCCCACGCTTGTTATGCTTCACCGCATAACAGGACTCTATTGAGGCGAAGCAAACTTTCAGCGACTGGCATTACGCTTAAATGATATTGCGCGACAAAAAACGACACGGACCTGAGAGAAGACGACACACCAACGCGCTGTGCTCTGCGAGCTTCGGAGCCAATCGCGAGGATTACAAAGGCGGAATTGGTGCCATTGCTGAGATAGGTGAATTATTTCAATGAAAAACACGGCACCGCACGGCACGAAACTTAATAACGAACGTAGAAGCAGCTAGGCCTAAGGTTGCCGCGGTGGTGGCTATGGCTGCCAGCAGATCTGCGTGCGAGAGTTTCGGTTCGAGGCGGCGAGATAATCAAAATGGCGGCGGCGGTGGTGGGTTTGATTAATGCCATTTCAGACCTGCAGTCAGGGCAATATACATTGACTATATTGAGTACGTGGTGGTGCCGCAAAGCCATGCGGATTTTCGGGCATGTTCGAAAAATTGGGCGTCTTGAAAATCAGTCGTGAACTACTCTGGCAATACCTTGTGCCTATGACTTGGCGTCAATGACGATTCGTTGCGATTCCTCAGTTACTGGAGCCAGCATTAACACGACGTTAGTTCCCTTTCAATAAAGTTACAGCTAATTCTCCCTGATAGAAGCACAAGTTCCCCGAGTTTTCCCCGAGTATTTCCACACTATTCAAATTCCCTGAGAATTCACGGTTGTCCCGGTTGGCAGACACCCTGGTTCTCCATTGTCGCTTCTGTGTGAACGCAGGGAGCACCTCGGCCTTCGGCGTGGAGTGCTCGGTGTGCCCAATTTCCGGCGACACGGTCACGCTGCGGGCGTGCGCATGAGTAGCGTGCGTTGCCACGTGACCGCCACCTCCCAGTTTCATGATGCTACTAACCAATCTCCGAAGCTGCCTTACGTTATCGAAGCTCGCCGCCACACTAGACGACTGTTGCAGCACACCCGTGACCTACTGCGATTACACCGTGCACGCCTTTCTCGTGCCGAGCTTACCAGCCACATCACCCTTGTCCACAGACGCGACTACAAGTAGCTGCCGCTGCCTTGACGTGGTACTTGTGATCTAAACCTTCAGTTCGTGAGCCGACAACTAGGCTGCTGCTCAAGTATACTTCGCCATGCAATAAAGGCATGCTGCTCAAACAGCTGAACTTCTGGACGCTGCGTTTTTAATCCACGGGCGGCAGTCTTGCTCTTCAGTAAGAAGGCACGAAAGCGAGAACGACCCTCAAAAGAGGCGAACAGGAACAAAGATCATTTGCGCCTTTTGCCTGAAGATGCTAATTTGGGGTGCCTAAATTTCCATCCTAATATTTTAAAAGATTATGGAAATAATTGCCTCCTGCGCTCTAGAGAAATTGAGGTTTGAGAGGCAATTTCCGGGTAAACAGCAACCCACTAAAGGGGAAGAAAAAAAAGTGAGACAATGTTTTCTATCAGGGTTCTCTTAAAGGGGCACAGAAAGGGAATTTTAAGGCGAGCAAGATTCAAAGATCAAGCTTATGTAATAACGAATTCGCGATGCGTAGCGAGAAAAGCGCTTGTGTAAAATAAAAAAATAAAAATGTATATCGGACTGGCGCCATCTATATTGCCTATGGTACTTCACACGTGACATCTCCACTGGCTGATTCACAGAGAGCGGCAGGGAGGGAAGTCCCATGGACTTTGCGTCAACTCATCCGTTTTGGAGCGAGTGATTCACAAATGAGGAGCAGCAGCTGGAAATTTTCTACACAGCAAGGTGATAAATTTGAATACAGAAAACCATGTTACACTTGCATACGAACGATCCATCGATTTAATTCGGCTTAATCATTTCCTTTTGCGTCCCCCTATAAACATACGACTCAGTCACTGCTGCGCGTAATAATGGAACAACTCTTCGGTATCTACATCTTAATTTGTTCACGATCGCGAGTCGGCCTCTAGAATCTGCGCAGGGGCCGTATTCTGTAGCGGTTCGCTTTGGAACCGCTTCGGTCTGGCTGTTGCCATTGGTCGGCACTTCGTTGTGGTCATCCCTGGTTGGCAGGACGACAAATTTTGTTGACGTCACACAGGTTGTCAATCATCTGGAAAGGAACCGGTTCCCTGCTACGAGAGGAACCGCGGAGAAGTGGTTCGCTCGAGAGTCGCGCGCGGTGGCGAGCATGATGTCGAGGGTTGCTAGGGCAACCGTGGCTGCCGGCTAGTCTCGCGCCAGCTGACGAGCCGGCACCTAGACGAGACGAGACGGAGACAGCAATGGCGGCTCCTTTGGTTGTGCTAGGTTGTGCTGCTGGTGAGCGCCGAAAGACAACGGTGCAACGAGAGGCAACGACGCGACGCGTTTGGCATGGCCGAAGAGTTTCGAAGGCATTTTAGGCTCTCCAAAGACATAGTGCGACGTCTTTGCGATGAGCTGGAAGAACATCTCGGACCTCAAAGATTTCGTGGTGTCGACACTACGATGAAAGTGCTGTGCGCGCTGCGGTTTTTTGCCACCGGGAGCTTTCAACAGTGCGTCGGGAGTGAAGAAGCGATTGCAGTGTCGCAGCCTTCGGCCAACCGGATCATTACAGCCGTCGCCAAGGCCATTACGGTTGTGGGCAAAGAAAAAGGATGGGTTAGATTCCCATCCACGGCGCAACAGAAAGCCGCCGTCAGCTGTGCTGGCCCAACACACACGACGCCTTTGCTAGATAGGGGTGCTCCTCGACGAATCAAACGAGTATTTCGCGCTGCCTCGCTGAAACATGAGGACCCAGCCGCCTGTCCTTGTGCGACGACATCGTCTCGGTTTCGGCGCGCGAACAAGTCCAAAACGTAAACAAAGCGAGGCAAGTTGTTTGCATAACGTATGGCACACCACCTAGCGACTAAATAACAAAACAACACGAATAAAATTACAACTCCCACTAGCCGTCTGCGCCGCAAGCTCACATTTATTACTGAAAATTATATTTGCAAGTGTTCTATACAAACCAATGTTTTTTTATCAAACCAGTAACATCCTTCAATTGCTATACCATCCCCCGAGTACAAACAAAAATGATGACGTGATCTTCCGGCAGACCACCGCTCGTTGATTGGTTCCCCTCACGCCGCCCCGTTCCACTCTTTCTCCGAGTGACGTAATCCAGACGTAACAGCCAGACCGAACCGGTTCCAAAGCGAACCGCTACAGAATACGGCCCCAGGAGTACGTTTATCTACGTCAATTACTCACAGCGGATCCTAATCATGAGAAAGAAATTTACAGAAGAACGAAATGTGTTGAAGTCCATACGGCAGTCATTACCAAATACTGATAGGTAGTTTACCACTGTCGTTGAGAAGAAAAGTCCAGAATAATTTAATTCTACTGGTGCTAGCCTAAGGCGCGGAAACTTGGAGGATTACAAAGAAGCTCGAGGACAAGTTAAGGACGGCGCAAAGAGCTATAGACCAAAAAATGTTGACGCGCCATCCCGCCCCTGCAAAGGTGGATATCCAGCAAAGCCGTTGCAAAACCGCCACTACAACTGCTGAAGGGGGATAGTGGTGAGCCATGAAATGTTTATTGATGGTTGGAACGCTTGTTTTCAGCTTGTTCTGTATTGAAACGTATGCTGTTCTGTGTGTTGTATGGGTGCTTTCAATGGGTGTCGGAAACCGAGCATACCAATACGTCCGAAACTTTCTCACCGACCGGAAGTGCCGGATCAAAGTCGGCGAACATGAAACTGACATTATAGAGCTGGGGAGCCGAGGCACGCCGCAGGGATCCGTCAGTTCCGCTTTTCTCTTTAACGCGGCGATGCGCGGGCTCCCGGACCTGCTGTGCTCTATCCCCGGGCTTAACCACAGCCTCTACGCTGACGACGTGACGTTATGGGCAGCGGCGGATGATCCACAAACTCTTGAAGAGATCATGCAACGCGGCATTGACGTCGTACAAGCTTATGCGGAGTCGAGGGGCCTGGCGTCCTCCTGATCAAGCCCGGCAGAAGTAGCTGTCCCAGGGGATTAACACGGAGAAGGCGCTTCCTTGAACTTAAGGTCGGAGAACTTATCATCCCGGAGCGCGCCAGTATCAAAATATTGGGGCTAGAGTTTCAGAGAACGCTGCGCTGCGGGCTCATGTTAAAGAAACTTCAGAGGGCGACCAACTACACACTACAGCTCATTCGCCGGGTGGCTAATCGGCACCGCGGCATGGGCGAGGGCGATCTGCTTCGACTTGTGCAGGCATACAAAACCAGCAGAACCATGTACTCGACACCATATGTCAAACTCGCAGCCACGGACTTAGCCAAATTAAACACAATGATCAGACGAAGCACAAAGGCAGCCCTGGGCCTTCCGGACCACGCGGCCACCGCAAGGCTAGAGGCCTTGGGCATGCACAACACGATCGAGGAGCTCTTAAACTCTCCCCACACAGCCCAAGTCCGTCGTCTCTCGCTAACCCCGGCTAGCCGCACAGTCCTCCGGAAGCTCAGTCTCGAGGCCATCCCCGAGATTACAGAGTAGATGACGATTCCGCGAAAGGTCAGGGGGCATATTTATGCCCCACCTCTACCCCGCAACATGGATCCCGAGTTCCATCAGGGCCATCGGCAGGCCCGTAGTGAAGCCATTTGGCGACGCCACGGCTCGCAAGATGGAGTGGTCTACACAGGCGCAGCCAGACACCCTCGCGGCGACCTCATGACCGCGGTGGTAGCGGATCACAACGGAGGATTGATAGAACACACAACAATCACGGCTGGCCGAGTGGTGGAAGCGGAGGAAACCGCGATTGCCATGGCCATGCATGCGGAACCGAATACCGTCATCAGCGACAGCAAGCAGGCCATCGGCAATTTCGTCCGCGGTAGAATTTCCAAACAGGCGTACCATGTCCTCACACGACGCCCCCTAAGCGGCTTGAAAACCCTCGTGTGGACCCCCGCTCACGCGGCTGTGCCCGGCAACGCGTCGGCTCACAGTTTGGCTCGAGATCTCGCGCGCCGAGCCTCGTCCGCGGATGCGGACGGCGTGAATGAGGAGGAGAGACACGAGGAACCCTGCGAGACTTATTATGAAATAGCCCATCGGTATCGCTTGAGGCGTCGCGCGCTCCCACCACCGGCCAAGCAACTCGATAAAACGCAAGCGGTCGCGTTTCGGCGACTTCAGACAAAAACATACCCACACCCAAAGTACATTAACAAAATCACAGGGGGCAAGGAAAGCGACCAATGTAGGCTCTGTTCAGAAACAGGAACACTCACACACATAATGTGGGAATGCACCTCGCTGCAGTTTTCACATCCCCCCGTCAGCAGCGAGACTGATTGGACAGCCTGGCTCAGTTCCGGGGACGTCGACCGACAGCTTGAACTGGTGGACTGGGCGGAGAAGGCCAAGAAGGCCCAGGGCCTTACTTGAGCCCAATCCCTCAGCCACGTCCCCCTTACCCTTCCCCCTTTCAATAAATTTTATCACCACCACCACCTACAATGAAATCACCAAACACTTTTACTTTACTTGGGACGACGTCCCTTTACGCCCTCGCACCGCAAACTAAACAGGCCGTAGGGGCTAACGCTACGCTTCTTAAGAACACTTACCTATCCCAACCCCGCCACCTTACACATAATCTACCCGGACGTCTACCCCAACTATGCGTGCCCGACGTGCGGGGTCACGGCGATACTCGCACACGTGCTCTGGGAGTGCACAAACGCTCCGCCCGACTCTACCTACGACAAGTGGGAGAAGACCCTAAGGAGTCCGCTCCTAGGAGACTAGCAACGGGCCGTCCAGCAGGCTCGCGCAGTGGCCGCCAGCTATATACTCCTTGTCGGTCCCTGCGTGAGAGACGCCCACTGCGCGCTGATGTGCGTCGTGCAGGACCTTTATTAAAGTTTGTCCAATCCAATCTCTTCAGAAGCGCTCTCACTTGTGCGCGCTTTGTCTCTGTAGCTTCCTTGATAGCGACAGAAAGTTGTACGCGAGTATAGATATGTCCCACTAGTAATGCGCCACCCTGCAATGACGAAAAAGATCCCTTAAATTTCTCCCACGCTCAGCGGAACTGAACCTAGGTCACGAGGGTTACTCAGGGACGACGAACAGACGCTTTAGCACGCCGCGCCACAACTGTACTAGGTATGCGCTACTTTTCAACGAACGTCTTTCACGCCAGCGCCTTGGAGATCTGCGCTCTTCAATGAATCCATCGCCAACTTAAGTCACGAAGTATGCGCCACTGGGCTTGGGGCAAGCGAAGGGACAGTTCACAGTGTTCGCAGGCACCAGCCCGACACGCTACTCGTTTCGGAGGTCACGCGCGGATTTCTCGGCGGCACCACTAGATGGTGCAACGTGTCCAAAAAAAGACGCGAGAGAGGAGCACGGTTCCTGCCTGGCGTATTTTTAAGCACTCGCACGTACCGGCGCGCCATACATTTTAGGAGTCCACGCGCAAGCTTTGCGGCGGCGGTGCTAGGCGCGAAGTGTTCTCATGGAAGCGCGAAAGACCCGCTGCAATACACGCCAAACACGTAACTCGCTTCGACGGTGGTAATATGTTGTTTCCCTCATCATCATCATCAGCAGCAGCAGCATCAGCCTGGTTACGCCCATTGCAGGGCAAAGGCGCTTCCCATACTTCTCCAACAACCCCGGTGATGTACTAATTGTGGCCATGTCATCCCTGCAAACGTCTTAATCTCATCCGCCCACCTAACTTTCTGCCGCCCTCTGCTACGCTTCCCTTCCCTTGGAATCCAGTCCGTAACCCTTAATGACCATCGGTTATCTTCCCTCCTCATTACATGTCCTGCCCATGCCCGTTCCTTTTTCTTGATTTCAACTAAGATGTCATAAACTCGCGTTTGTTCCCTCACCCAATCTGCTTTTTTCTTATCCCTTACCGTTACATCCATCATTCTTCTTTCCATAGTTCGTTGCTTCGTCCTCCATTTAGGTAGAACCCTTTTCGTAAGCCTCCAGGTTTCTGCCCCGTAGGTGAATACTGGTAAGACACAGCTATTATACACTTTTCTCTTGAGGGATAATGGCAACTTGATGTTCATAATCTGAGAATGCCTGCCAAACGCACCCCAGCCCATTCTTATTCTTCTGATTATTTCCGTCTCATGATCCGGATCCGCCGTCACTACCTGCCCTAAGTAGATGTATTCCCTTACCATTTCCAGTGCCTCGCTACCTATTGTAAATTGCTGTTCTCTTCCGAGAGTGTTAAACATTACTTTAGTTTTCTGGAGATTAATTTTTAGACCCACTCTTCTGCTTTGACTCTCCAGGTCAGTGAGCATGCATTGCAATTGGTCCCCTGAGTTACTAAGCAAGGCAATATCATCAGCGAATCGAAAGTTACTAAGGTATTCTCCATTAACTTTTATCCCGAATGCTTCCCAATCCAGGTCTCTGAATAAATCCTGTAAACACGCTGTGAATAGCATTGGAGTGATCGTATCTCCCTGCCTGACGCATTTCTTTATTGGGATTTTGTTGCTTTCTTTATGGAGGACTACTGTGGCTGTGCAGCCGCGATAGAAATCTTTCAGTTTCCCTACATTGATTCAATACTAAACGCATTACCGTCCACAATCATTTGGGGTCTGCCATTTCTTTATTTTTTTAGTTTAATCATGCCCATCAGTGTGCACATGTTGTATCAGATGGGGAGTTCTCACGGTTTTCTTGACGTCGCGTGCCACACAGGCGAAGTGGGGGTGGCTCATAAATTTTTTCAACAGTCGTGGAGGCCTGGTAACGGACATGGAATAGAAATAGTTTGGAAAAGCGTTACGTTCAAGCGTCCCAGACTTCGTCGACATACAGCTAAATAAGACACTGGACGGTTCATAATTGGCACAGTTTTCCTTCACATCCGGGGTCTCCACGATCACCCGACTATTTTAGGCTGAAGCGGATTTACCTGCCAAATCAGTAACATGCCTCAACTGCTGGAACAAAGGGTTGGAAAAGGGTTACCTAATTTATCACAGAAGAAAGCAAACAATATTGATATTAATGCCACTGCCGAAATCAGCGGTATATGGGGGTGTTTCTTTTCCTGTGTCTATATTCTACTGTTCTTTTTTCTATTTCCTTTAGTGTCTTTTTCATGGTCGTTTCTGTTTTGTTTGTTATTTATTTTGTATTCGAATTTGTGATCTTATATTATATTGGTGCGTGCGTGCGTGCGTGCGTGTGCGTGTGCGTGTGTGTGTGTGTGTGTGTGTGTGTGTGTGTGTGTGTGTGTTTGTGTGTGTGTGTGTGTGTGTGTGTGTGTGTGTGTGTGTGTGTGTGTGTGTGTGTGTGTGTGTGTGTGTGTGTGTGTGTGTGTGTGTGTGTGTGTGTGTGTGTGTGTGTGTGTGTGTGTGTGTGTGTGTGTGTGTGTGTGTGTGTGTGTGTGTGTGTGTGTTAGGCGTCAAAGAGGTCGCATTAAAATTACTGTCTTTAAGAATTGGTCCCTTAGCGAATTTCCTACCACACCCCACGACCCCTACCCCGCTTTGCGTCATGTTGCCGACGCGGCCTATGCGAAAGATACCATCGAAGCTACAACGCCATGTGCTGGCCAAGCAGCAGAAAGCCCACATAGCAACTCTAGCCGCCTCCGTTCTTAAACTCGCTTCTCCGCATTGTGAGTCAATATACAGAAAAGCACGCTTGCCGTAACTGAAATCCACCAACCCTATTATTCCAGCAACGAGCGCAGTGATTATTCAATTTCACGCGATGCACACGTCGACCTTCATCTAGTCTTCAAGCGCATTACTGCTGTTTACTTTTTCAATTACTGAGTTCCAGTCTGATGTCTAAACAAAAACAATTAAGATTAGGAATTTTCGGTTTCATTCCGTATCAGAAAGGTCACTGCTGTTAATTATATCATTTATTGAGTCCAATGTTCTCAGCAACCGGCAATGTTTGCATTCTAGCAGCTCCTCAGTTTCCTGTCGAATCTACATAGGTTTTCGTATTATGAAAGCCGACAGCTACGGGTTTAAGCAAGAAAGTACCTACCTGGTCAATAAAGCGTAAAACAATCGTAGGTGCAAGAAGTAAAGACGCTAGCCCGTCGAACGCGGCGCTGTGAGCGTAACATCACAGAATGGCAATGAATACGTACACGTTTTAACCAAAACCAAGAAGACGTACTCATTCTTCTTATAAAAGAAATCCATTCGCGCGGTACGTGTCGAAAGGTGGAAACTCGAGACAGCGCCGATGTTGGATGCCAGCACTTTGAGCGCCGTTCTTTGGGGTGTTTATCGAAGCTCATCTCCGGCACCCGGCAGCAACATCAAACGTACATATGACGGAAGAAACGATGCAGCAAGAAGTACAGGGCACGTGCGAATTCGTGCGAAAAAAAGAAAAGGAAGAAACAACAACAAGATCTGAATCACGGCCACCGAAGGCAAAGCGGAGAAGGCGCGGGCCAGAAGAGAGTGAACTCAAACTGCTTCCCGCCGTTTTAAAAAAGCAATGACAGAGAAACGAAACAGCAAAAAGAACAAAAAAGCATAAGACGCGACCGAAGGCGGTTTGTTTTTCGACACCGCGGGGCGCGAGCGAGCGCAGTGATCCGACCGCCTAGTTAAATATTTCTTCTCCTCCACCGACCGGGACGCGCCCCGCATACACCACCTCCATTTCACCGAACCCTCTGCGCTGTTTTATTTCATTTATTTTTTTTTCGTGTTTCTCCGTGTAACGTGCTTGTGCTTTTGTTTTTCCTCGCATTACTTTCCTATCACGGCACGCTTGCACACTTCTCACACCGCGGCTTCGCCTGCTCCCTCCCGCTCTTCCTCCGCCTTAGCCACATCGTCGCATAGATCTCTCATTGCAGCCACTTATGTATGTACGTACTTTCTATCCACGTGTCGCGTTTTTACACGGCCGGGCCGCTTTTAAATTCGATAACATCGATCTGCCGCCGCCCCCTCGAGGCAGCCACGCCGAATCCAAACGGCACATCGAAGAAGCCCGCGTGGTCGAGTGAGAGGGGAAGGAGGAGGGAGAAAGAGAAACGAGCGGAAGGCCGGTTCGGTGCGGAGAGGCAAACGAGTCGCGAAACAGCGAGTCGGGGAAACACAAGAGAAAGCGAATGAGCAGCCGCGGAGGGACGACGCAGGGGGTGGCAAAGAAAATTCCTCCCAAATAAAGACACGCGAAGCGCGGCCCGTTCTTCAGAACCGGCCGTCCCTTGCGCTGGCCGATGGGGCGGCGTGCAGAGGGTTGCGAGGTGCCTTCTTTTGTACACGCGCGTTCGTGAAAACGTGTGCCCGCGCGCAAGTATTCTTCATCGTCTTAATTTCGTTTCGCACAACTTTTGGGTGTCTGTGCATGCCAACGCGTGTTTGTCGTGCGAATGCGAGTGCGTCTCTCCTTGTGCATATTGAGTATGCGCGCGCACGTGTGTTTGTATTTTTGCGTGCGTACTTGCGTGCGTGTGCACGTGTGTTTGCAGACTCACTAACACCGACAATAATCACAAATATCCCAAGCAGACAAAAAGAAAGTAAGAACTGCTACGGAGCGCTCATTCTCGGTGCGTTACTGGCACATACAATGTATTGAACAGAAACGGCAGTGGTCGTAGCAGGGTTCGAAGCAAACCAGGAAAGGAGGCAAGAGTGGCCGGCGAAGGAAGGAAACTCGAGATAAATCGTTCGCCATCACAAAGAAAGAAACAGCACATTTGGCGAGCGAGAATCTGCCGAAGGAAACGAAGCCGGCAGCGCCCCCGCCAAACACCAAGGTGGAAGGAAGTCCACTTCCTGTGTTTGTTTTCGCCGCTCCGGCGATAATTGGAAAAGCCAGCCGCCGGTCTCGGCACGCGTGCTTGAGCACACGGGCGTTTTCGCCGTTTTGCTTCTTCGCTCGCTCGCTTCATCGCGCTTGCTTGTGTTCCTGTTTCGCCGCCGGCGCGCGGCGGAGCAACCGCATAGCGGTGCCATTGCCGTTGCTGCGGCGTCAATTTTTCACCTCCCTAATTCGACCTCGCAGGGCAAGCAGCAGGAGCCACAAAGCGACAACAGTGGCGCGCAGCTCCCTTTCCGTCGCTTGACGCTTTCCAGCCTTCCGCCTCTGTTCTCATAGATTCGTCTCTCTATCTCTCGCTCACCTGCACAGTATTTGCTCATAAAGATACGCGCCATTCAATGCCATCCGCTAGGCGTCGCTACTTGATATATCTCTTTCGGTAATTTCGTCATACGCATGCTTACTCGTGCGCCGACAGCCCGAGACACCTGCTTCCTTATAAGCATTCCTCACTTTTATTTTATTTTTTTATACCGCCTAGTGCCGTGTTATCTTCTACGCCATTTGAAGAAAGCCCTGATTTTTCTTTTCGTCATCTTGAAAAAGCAGCGGGGATGTGCGAACGGCCGGAACACGCGCAATGAGCTTAGAAAGAGCACACGAACACGCGGCGCCACAAATTTACGGACGCGTCCAATTACCAAGTGGCGAACGACCGCCCGCGAGAGAGGGAAAGAAATGGAAGGCAAAACAAAAACAGTGTCGCCGAATGTCTCCAGGGGACGCTGATGCTGCGGCTGCTTCCCACTAATCGTCGTCGTTCGCGAGGCTGCCCGGCCACGCTTAGCTTTCGCTGTTTTCCTCGAAGGCCGTCTACATAAACAAACAGATTTCTCACCGAGGCGGAAAATTAAGGCGGCAGCGGGCGGAACCGCGCTGTGCCGGCGGCTAATAGAGACTCTTTAAGAGCCCGGCGTACACGGCTCCTCGTCGTCGCACTGACATCGGGCTTAGACTAAGCCGATTGCCGTGGCAACAACGCTGGTGCGTCTTTCGCGCTCTCTATTCGAAACACCCGGGCACGGATCCGCAAAACGCTTCTTCCGCTAAGTACTATCCGTGATTCGCTGGTGCCTTGGCCTATCACCTGACTGTACGCTTCGATCGTTATCGCCCACGGTAACGGCGTTGCCGCGGCGCGATGCGCGTTTACGTAGAAGATGTCTAGGCCGGGATGGCATACCGTAATTATATTTTAATGCTTCGTCGTCGCTCGAGCGGTACTCCATCGTTATCAACAGGATCGCCCGCTGTGAAGCAGTGGACAGCAAGGAAGAAAAAATTATCAAAAAGAAATACACAGTGGCCGATGTTTGGATATCCGAGCAACTAGTAGATCGAAAAGAGGAAAGTGAGGAACGGAGCCTCAGGAAGTCCTACATTCTGGGCCTGTGTTCACAAAAACCTCTTACGCAAGACTTGTCCGCAAGAGGACATTTCAGCCAATCCTGTTGCTAGGCATCTAATTAGCGAAGGCGGTCGACCAGTGGCCAAGAGCCCTTACGAACGAAAAGCTTTGTGAATTCGGCCTGTGGTTTCCTCATGCCGGAAATGTACCGAAAACGTAGCAAACGCTTCACTCTATCGGAGCTCATTATTTCTCATATTCTCTGCTATAGACGCGGTGGCACAGTGCATGGATTTCGCAGGCAAAAACGAGCGGCGCATGGAAATTGTTCTTGAGAAGGTGGCTATTTGTTGGTGCGCAATTCTTCGACGTCATTCGCGTGAAAACAGCGTCGACGGCACAAGAGAGGCGCACCGGACAATGATGATAATCGGCCACAAAAACGACGCATATACCCACAATCAAAGATGCCTGAATCAGGCAGTTGGTGGAAAGCGATGTTGAAAGCACTGATGGCGTCACTGCAAGAAATGATGCCGCGACGACAAGGCCTCACATAATAGCTAGCACAGGTTAAACAGCTGTCGAGCGCCCGATATATGGACGCTGCAAAATGGGCAGGGAAAACTTTCACTTAGTTCGCGTCATTTCGCTCGTGGCCCCTCTTGTACAAATGTCTTGGCCACGGAGTTGGACGACCGCAGCTATAGCCTTTAAAACGACTCATCGAGCCTAAAAAGAAAGAAATGAAGCCTTTAACGCCGCAACTTACCTATCATCGGCGACTCAAACGTTGATATTATATACGAACATGAAATCACAGAGAAGGTGTAAGGTAACTATATTTCAAAGTCATTGAGGTCATTTGAAATGCCACGCTCGAAATACGGCTTTCATCGAAATGCTCCAACTTCTTTTAACAGTTCATTCAAATCGGTTAAGCGGTCATCTAATGAAACCCCTTGGAAGTTTCAAGTGTACTCGAATAGGGAAATCTGTTGGCACTGCGCTAGAGCTTAATCCTAATATACGCAACGCTGTCATTGCTTTCGGTGGGTCTTGCAAAACTAACCTAACTAAAACATCCAGAATTCCTGTTATATCACTTTCGCAAGTTTCAGGTCGTGCGTGATAGCTCATTTCTTTGGATGGCAGAGAAAAGGCTAAGCGAGCGAAAGCTGCCTTGGAGCTCCCTTAACACTTTGAACAACCATTTCATAGAGGTTATGCGAAGGTGGCATAAGCGTTTAGCCCTTACTCATTTCGCAGTCATCGGCAAGGCCGGAACAATCCTGTCGGAACAATAGCAGCTGCACTCTGTACGGCAACGAAGAGAGGACAAGCAAGAGCTAGGAAGCCCCGATAGCGAGACTTCCGCGCTCGTCAGACAACGCGCGCGGAATCGCGTGAATCGGTCGGCAGCAATTCCTCTTCAACGGCGGGTCTCATATGTATGCATATAATACACACGCATGGGGGAGCTGCTTTGTCCTCGATACCGACTACTTCCTCTCGCTCGCTGGCTTCTGGCCCGTTCACGGCTGAGGGTATGTAGCGTAGAGGACGACATCTATTCACAGGCGGGGAGAATAATTGCGCTTTAATCACCGGCCAAGACAAAAGAGGCGCGACGACTAGGGGACACGATGAGGGGGGCGATCATTGTCGGCGTTTCATTTTCTTTCTCGTTGTTTTGTTTTCTTTCCTTTCTTTATTTTGTTCCACGTTGGTGTGCCTCTTATGCTTCCGATTCTCTACTCGCACTTTTGTTTTTTTAACGAGCGTTTCCTTAATTCTGCGAGGAGAGAACAATGACGGCGACAGCACTGCAGCGCTGTCGATTGTGGCACCTCGCAGCGGCGCAGACGGGACAAAGGAGGCACGGTATTCGCCGGCGAGTCTGAAGTGCGGGCACCTAGCGCCATCTCTCCCCTACGAGATCGAGAATGTTTGAAGCGCCGGTGCAGAAACGATGCATCAAATACGAAAAAAAATGTCGACCGTCTAAGCCATACGCAGAAGCTAGATGTAGCTATGCGAAGTAGGGCTAATTGCGGCGTCGACGCGCGCTAATTACCGCACTCATTTCTTTTTATAAATCGTTGCCACTGCTACGATGGAGCACGTGTACGCAATTCGCATTGCAGTTGCAGGCGTTCCGTTAGCCCTCGCTGGCAGAGACAATCACATGGTGTCATTATTCCACAACAACAAGCGAAGAATGAGAAGAAGGGGAGCCGAGAGGCCCAATTTTCGTTTGTCACAGCCACATGGAGCCAACAACCTACGGAACGAAGGAGAGCAGAGCAGAAACCAAGTGGTGTTTCCCTAAAATGTCTAGATAACAAAGAAAGGGGAAATGAAAGTGGACGTAAAGAAAAGAACACTTGCTGCAGGTGGGAGTCGCACCCACAACCTCCACAGTACACGTGAGTTGCACTACTAATTGTGCTACGGCGGCTGCTGCTCCCAAATCCCCATTCCGGGGTGTTTGTGTATGCGTACTATATGTGGCCTTGGAAATGTTTGCCGTTGTCATTCATGGCCCCTTGCGACGTAAGCGAGTACTCCACATTGCTCTCGTGATAGTATCCATGTTTTTCATACCCATGTGAGGCTCTTTGATGGAGGGCTCCTGATTAATTTTGAGTGTCTGGATTTCTTCAATGGTTTCCTAAATCAAGTACTTGTAAAGCCCATTTCCAGCCATAGCCGGTAGAGGCATATGGTATGAATACAATGTCCAGCGCCTCTATCTTTAGAGCGCACTGAAACAGCCTTCCACCAGAACGTTCTTAAAGTCACGTTTTTGGAACAGCGGCCACATAAGTGGTCGGCGCAAAACTCCCGTCGCAAGCTGCTGCAGTTCCTATTAGTGCGCTCGCTTGCGTGGCTATCTATGTCTGGTCGTGCTGTACATCTTCAAGCGCGCGCCCAGCGATGACTTTCTTCCTGTCACCCTTAATTCTACACCTTTTAACGCGACAGCGTTAAGGGCCGGTGTTGGCGTCCGGCGCCGGGCGTCGCGTGAGCGAATATTGCAGCAAATTTTCTATCTGGCACTACAGTTCTTCTATCATTAAGTTGCTCATAGCTCGTCTTACAGTCATTACAACGTTATTCCTCGGAATTTCGAAAATGACAGCCCACAAACAGGTGTGATGAAACAAAACACCGACAGCACACGCCTTTTATGTTAAATCTTCCTAGACTGGAATATTAAAAGTGCGAAGCAAAAGTTAAGCAAGTGTTACACGTTTGTAACACGTTAAGGCAAAAGCCTGGTTGAACACAAGCACACTTTTTGTTGCGGTTACCATACGTCGATGAAGAATTGTGGACTGTCCATCGGAGCGCACGACAGAACTCGCCAAATTTGCCGCACCTACAGGTAGTAGGCCAGTACCGTCAGCACCTTTGCAGAGGGAGGGGCAGTATGGGAACGCTGGCGTGATGAGCGGTGTTGGAGCCACCTGCGGAAAAAGACGACAACGACGAACGCGCGAGCAGTGGCGAGAGCGCGTCTCTGTGACCACGTGACGTGCGCAATCAGGCACGCACTAGGCACACTCCTAGTAAGCCGGAACCGTGGAGCAGCCGTGGCTTCAGGGAAGCATGCTCGCCTGGCACCTCGGAGGCCTGGGCTCAATTCCTACCTAGAGCAATCTGTAGCAAATTTTCTTTTCTAAGCCACGAATTTGTTTACTGGAACCTCCCTGAGAAATGTGACGTCAATGCGAGCATTTGTTCACGTGATTTTGCTCTTTGCGAGGTCGGCCATTTTTCGTGACGGCTCAGCTTCGCCAAGGTCACCGCCAACATGGACGCACCTAAGCCTTTCGCCGTAATAACAACCTCGGCCCATGCAAGAGGCCGTGTTCCTACCGGAAACCTCGCCTCCGTGTATGGAGTTCGCCGCCAGCATGTCCCTGTAAACATTACGGTTACATAATGTGCAGTTGCCGGGAAGAGCGAGAAGCAGTCAGGGATCTTTGAATGCTATGGCGTCGCACACCTAAAGGCGAAGCTTAAGCGTGGAACTGCTTCAATGCTTACCCCCCCCCCCCCCCCCCCAGCTCATACGTAACACTTCTTTCGCGGCACATAAAAGAATCACCTAGATGTAACGCAAACTCTTCTAGATCGCAGTTTTATACGCCTACAAGAACCAAGAACTACTTCTTCAGGCGTCAATGATAGCCACCGATTTCATTGTAATTCTTATTTTTTCAAGTAAATCTTGAAACCATAATACTTTATTCCCGCGATGCACAGTCGTAGATAGCCCCCTTGTGCACTTGTAGGCTGCTGCCGGAAACATCAAAATCCTGCACGATGGGTCTAAGGACCCTAATCTGCCGAACAAACGTGTAAATGCGATCGAGAAAAATGGCGCGACGGGTAACGTGTCGGGTCATTGTGGTATGGCTATGGAGGCACGCGCTACCTGAGCTGTAACTTTGAAAAACGCTCACGATGTTTGCATTAATGGCGCTTAATGTGAAGCTTTCTTACCAAGCTGATTTGGCAGCCCAGCTTTACAGACAGCCCCCTTTCATGTAACATCCCTCTCTTTCCTTCTGTCAGATTCAAGATTGCTCGCTGTCCTTTTTATGCCTATAATAAATAAGCACGGTTAAGGTTTTCCTGCCACGCTCGTCACACATGCTGGACGCGTGCAAAAGCACTGAACTCATCCTCACTTTCAGAGATCGGAGGTCCTTTTCCAAACGGAATCTAGCGATAAGGTCATGCGAGAGTTCATCGTAGCTCTAGCACAGTGACCCAGCCCATTAGTGCATTAAAGGTAGTCTCGGTCGTAGCGTTGTTGATGAGGTTACGTAACATAAAAAAAGCCAGCTAATCCCACGCCCCGTGGGAAACGATGCTGAGCGAAGCAGTGTGCGGGGAGCATACCAAGTTAACGAAACGACCATGAGAACACTAAGACGCAGGCGGTTGTTTCATGACCTACACGGTACGCATGTCACGACATTCATGTCATGACCTATCATTAATGTTCGTCATAAACTCTTGTCATACTATGCCAATTTTGGTACACACCAAGTTAACGAAACTAAGAGAGCACCAAGACGTAGGCGGATAGATTGATAGATACTGTCAAAGTGGAAAATGTTCGCCGAGAAATGCTTCGAATTTAAAACAAACGAAAGTGCAGTAAGAACCGCGATCGCACTGCGCATGGGCGGGAGCAATAATGATTGAGGGAGTGTTTAGAGGCTTCAGGGGCGCAAAGGCGGCACGGATGCGAGGAAAGCTTCACGTAGCAACACACGCACGGAGCACGAGTAGTTAGCGCAGTGGATGCTGGAGCTGACGAACGCACACAGATACACGTCGTGTTCTGAGGCTCCGCATATTGTAAGGTTTTATAGACGGCAAAGAAGCAGACGGAGGCAAAAACTGTGGGATAATAATTGAACTCTTATTCGTGTAAACTTCTGCCCACCAAGACCACAAACGCTGAAAGCACAGCGATAGAGCCAAGCACGGTCGTCGACTCTGAACCCGCATGTCAAGGCCGCCTGCTATTGTTAAGTCCATGCATTCATGTACTCCAAGGTAACTGGTGCTCGCATGCATTCGAAAACATACAACGCCATTCGCGCTGCGCGCAATCACATTGGCGTTAACATTCAAGGGAGAGAAAGGGAGAAATATGCACTAGAAAGGTAGGGCGGTTAACCAGGACTGGGCTCGGTTGGCTGCCCTGCATTGGGGGAAGGCAGGAATTTTAGCAGAAATAAATATTGCAAATTACAGTATGCGCATCCTACGCTGAGAGATAAATCCATAACAGCGATTATACGGTGAAAAAGATCTCAGTGCTCTTCCACTCTGTGAAGACGGATGACCAGCGAAGCTGTGTATGTGAGCCCCTTACTGGCGAACTGCACCTCCGCCGCGGGTCGGTCCAGCATTGCACTATCTTCGGGATCGGCCGCCCACGTACGGAGAGTGCTCAACGCCTGCTTGACCTCCGCCGCGGGTCCGACCAGCATTGCACTGTCTTCGGGATCGGCCCATGTATGGAGAGTTTTTTACTTAGGACACGAACATTTTCTTGGACTGTAGTATAAAGTTTGTAAACAGGGATGAAGTGCCTCAGACAGGCTGGCCAACGTTTCGATAGGAGGACCTATCTTCGTCAAAGGCGGCCTCGTCATCCTCGGCGTGTTAGTTTTAAAGGGTTAGTGCAGTGACGTCACGTGCGGGTGTTGTCGCTGGCGGCTGGTTTTAAAGAGAGAGATTACAAGAGGAAACAAGCGCTGTCGTCCGACGTCTGTGAGCTTCATTCTCAAGACGAGGGGACAAGAGCGTGAGAGTGGGCACGCGGGGAGAAAAGAAAAGAAATAGAAGCAGAAAAAAAGGAAATAAAAGAAGAAAAAGAGGGGGGGAAGCCAAGGCGGCACCAAGACAGACAAAAAAGGGGGGAGTGAAAGAAAAAGAAAGAGAAAAGTGAAATCTTTAAGAAATACGGGGGCTTGGGAGCGTGTTGAGGATGCGAAAGGTTAGGAGGTATTCAGGGGGAGTCGTTGGCGGCATGTTTTTGAGGCATTAAAACGGCCGGTCAAGCGGTCAGCGCGCGAGTAACACAAAAGACAAAAAAAAAGGGAGAAAGGAGAAAACCCAGACACACACACACACACAAAAACATGAGTTGAAAGTGACTTGAGTAGCATAGTAGTAATACGTCGAGTAATTTTGAAATAGTTAAGGTGGCGACGAGGAGTCTGCGGTGCAATGTATGGGGTGACTGAAAGGCAGTGGCATGGTCTTTCAAGGGGCACTGCCCCACGCGCTTAACGTAGGTGTCGTTACGGCGGCATCCAGAGATGGCAATACTCTGGGTTGAGGCGCCGAAAAAGGCATATTGACTTCGGAATGTGTTGTCGAGGGGATTTCAAGAAGAAAGAAAAAGGATTAAAAAGAAGGGGGGGAGGGAAGGGAGAGGGGGGCCGAAACCGGTATAACAAACAGGAGGGTGACGCGCGCAGAAGGGGGCAAGTGTACATGGAAGAAGGGGATCGTACAGTTGGTATAGACGTAAAAACCTGAAAGAGTACATTAAATTGAGTAGTAGGCAGGAAAAAATTTTTTCGAAATGGAAGAGTAGGTGAGGTTAAGAATTACAGTTGGCTGGTGGCCTAATGTGTTTTGTGTATTGGTTGATGATATGAGAGTTTCAGATTTAAGTTACAGCTTTTAAAGATACTAAGTTGCCGCGTGCCAAATTAATTCCTGTCGGGTGTAGGCAATTAAACTTGTGTATGAGGTATGATTCCGTATACTTCCTTTCGCGAGGGGAACGGAAATTTGTTTGTAGTATATAGAGCCTGGCTTTGTCAAACATATGTCCATGTTCATTAAAGTGGCTGGCTACTGCTTTGGGTAAATTGTGTTTTGTGTCCGCGCGATGACCATTGAGTCTTGTATTAATTTGTTGTCCAGTCTCACCTATGTATTGTTTGCTACAAGCGGCGCATTCTACACAGTAGACTACGTTTCTTGATGTGCAGGTGAAAGCCGAAGTTACCTTGTGTGTGTAATTCGACGCTGTACTTTTTACTGTAGTAGTAGATTGAATGTGTTTGCATGTAGAGCACCTGGGGCGGCCACAGGGATTGGTTCCCAACTTCTTTTTCTGTAGTTTGGCGTGCACAAGAACATCTTTAAAATTAGTGTTGCGTCTATAGGCCACTCTGGGAGGGTCGGGAAAAACCTTCTTAAGTTTCTGGTTGCTGGTGAGAATCGGGTAGTATTTACTTAGGATGTTATTCACGTTTGGGAGTGCGTTTGAGAATTTAGTAGTAAGAAGAGGCGTTGTTGTTCTTGTGATCCTCGGGCAGGGCTTGAGGACCTCGGCTCGATCAAGTTTGGTTGCAGCGATGTAAGCTGTTTGAAGGTCACTGTTTGGGTGGTTCCTGTTTGATAGCGTTTCTTTAAGGTGATCGAGTCTATCTATGTAGTCTTGGTTTTCAACGCAAATGCGACGTAGTCGTGTGGCTTGGCCTTTAAAGATGCCTTGTTTGCAATGTCTGGGATGGTGGCTGGTATATTCTAGGTACTGTTGTTTGTCGAAAGGTTTCCTATACAGCGTTGTCTTTAGTTCACCATTGTCAATGTATATTGTTGTGTCCAGAAAGTTTATGCGCTCAGTTGAGGATTCTGATGTGAATTTTATTGTTGGGTGAACAGAATATAGAAAGGCTACATATTTATCTAGACTGTCTTGACCATGTCCCCAGATTATGAGTATGTCGTCTATGTATCGTAGGTATGTGTGGGGCTTGGTAGTGCAGCGTGATAGGAAATCTGTTTCTAGAATCCCCATAAATATGTTCGCGTAGGTTGGTGCAAAAGGCGTACCCATGCTTGTACCATGTATCTGTAGGTAGTAACTCTCTTCAAATTCGAAGTAGTTATGTGTGAGAACTAATTCAAGGAGAGACAGGTAGACTTCAGTAGAGTGTTGTGCACTGTGTTTAGACAGCGTTTGTTTTATCGAAGATAAACCATCAGGGATTGGAATGTTGGTGTACAGCGCCGTGACGTCTAGTGTTGCGAGAATTGTGTTGTGGGGTAGTGTGCCTTTAGTATTAATGTCTTCTATAATTCTCAGCAGGTGGGGCGTATCTTGTACAAATGACGGAAGTGCTTTTGGCAAGTCACCAAGGTAGTGGTTAAGGAATGTGGAGATGCTCTCTGTCGGGGTGTTGTTGTTTGATACTATCGGACGGCCTGGGATAATAGCAGTGTATAGTTCAGCGGATGGAATTTTATGAATTTTCGGAAGGAGGTAAAAACGTCCGGCAGTTTTGTTGCTTGGTTTAAGAAATTTGTATTCTGATGGTGTTATCAATTCATCAGCCAAAAGTGATTTCAGCCCGTTGGTAATTGTCACTGTGTAGGGCAATGTCGGATCGTTATCTAGTTTGCGGTAATGTTCTGGGTTGTTTAGTTGTCTGTAAGCCTCGTGCTTGTATTTTTCTATTGGCCAAATAACTATACTTCTTTTGTGTTACTCGCGCGCTGACCGCTTGACCGGCCGTTTTAATGCCTCAAAAACATGCCGCCAACGACTCCCCCTGAATACCTCCTAACCTTTCGCATCCCCAACACGCTCCCAAGCCCCCGTATTTCTTAAAGATTTCACTTTTCTCTTTCTTTTTCTTTCACTCCCCCCTTTTTTGTCTGTCTTGGTGCCGCCTTGGTTTCCCCCCCCTCTTTTTTTCCTTTTTTTCTGCTTCTGTTTCTTTTCTTTTCTCCCCGCGTGCCCACTCTCACGCTCTTGTCCCCTCGTCTTGAGAATGAAGCTCACAGACGTCGGACGACAGCGCTTGTTTCCTCTTGTATGGTACGTTCACACTGAGGAACCCGGCGTCTACAGCGAATGGAATTCTCCTGCCGCCGAAAATCGCGTAGTTCACACTGCTTGCGGACCGCGCCGCCGGAAAGACATACAGCGCCATCTGCCCCACAAAGTGCTAACCTCCAATCAAGCTCCGGATATCCCGGATGTTCGCGCGGCTCGAAATTGCGCAGTTGTCTCCGCTCGCGTCGAGTTCGTGTGTTTACGTTGCGCCAAGACAATGATGAACCCCGAGCAAGAAGAGGCAGTACTGCTCGGCCTGTTGGCAAGCACCTTTCTGGCGATGCATGACGCGCAAAAGCATTCGCCGAAGAGACGGCGGCAGCGGCGTTGGTGGGTTCGCCCAGCTCTGCAAGAGCGCGACTCGGCCGCCATCTTTGGAAGTTCTGTTTCGCGCTCCCCGATTGGTCAGCGCCGCGCGGCGGCGAGGCAATCCGGCGGCAGCTGCCGCAAAAATCGGTACGGGAGCGATCGGCGCGGAAGGGGCTATTCCGGCGGATCTCGCCGCCGCCGAACTGGGTTCCGCCGAACTGGGCGCCGCTCCAGACGCCGAATGTCTCAGTGTGAACGGGGCAGTAATCTCTCTCTTTAAAACCAGCCGCCAGCGACAACACCCGCACGTGACGTCACTGCACTAACCCTTTAAAACTAACACGCCGAGGATGACGAGGCCGCCTTTGACGAAGATAGGTCCTCCTATCGAAACGTTGGCCAGCCTGTCTGAGGCACTTCATCCCTGTTTACAAACTTTATACCACAGTGTGCTATTCCATCTGTCAGCCCCTTTCTTGTTTTTGGACTTGGACTGTAGAGGTATACAGCTTCGCTGTAACATGGTCAGGCTGTTGTTGACGCTTTGTTACGAACGGCCTGCAAGGGTACCGACCTACAAAATTTTCGCAGCCAGCCGCAGCTGCGGGGGTGGCGATATTCGGAGAACCAGACCTTGGTACCCTCCCAGCCCGCTGCGGCGACTCGCTTTGTGAGGACCACAATGCGCCGCATCCCCAGCCGTACGGCTCCATTATGTCTAGACGCAGTCGGCGGACTAAGTATTGTTAGTGGATTCGCCGTCGCCGGCACGGTTTGTTTGTACCGGCGGAACTCCTGGAAGATGTTTTGCGGCGCCGTCTCACGGGCCTTAGAAGTCGTCGGTGAACGGACAGACGCGGCGGCCACTGTCTGCGGAGTCAACTCTGGGATCAAGAGGCGCCTGCTCGGGGCAAGACACTTGTCTGCGAGAACTCTCTCACCTCGGTGTGGTTATTTAAACCTGTGCGGAAGTGAGCGTGTAAACCCTTTCCCTCGAAGGCGGGTCGGCGACGATGATTTTGGACGCTCCCATCGGTCGAAGGTTGAACGGCCGTTTTCCCTCACCTAGGGATCTAGGGAGGACAAAGTGCTTATAAGGAGCCGTTGTCGGCTCTTCAGGGTGCATTCCTCTTTCAGTCATGCTAGACTAATGAACTGTAACGTTCTCATGTAGATACAGGAAATAAATCCCATATTCCTCGTTCTCGTTGAGAACAAGTCTCTCCCTTCAACAACGTGCTCAGCGTGTATGAGTTGGACGACGGCATGGGCTAGCTACCATCGAATTCATGACCGACCCCAACCATTACAGTTTGTGCTCTTATCGTTGCGTCGTTGCACTCTTGCCTCGGTGTGACCCATCCCGTCGCAGTGTGTCAGTGGCTGTGCCGTCTTGCGGGTGAGCCCGAGGATGTGGGCTCTATTTCTGTCCACGGCCTGACTACGGAACGGCTCATGTATGTAGACTACGGCTGTCGCGCAATTGTTCCCACAATGCACTGCATAATATGATGCACTCCAGTACGACGCCCCTTTTGCACGTCGAACGTCCATCGGGAGATCCCAGCGAAGTTAATTTATTTTCCCTCTGATCCCGCAAATTGAAACCTGCTTTAGTGGCCAAAAAACAACGTTTTGCGCGCACTGAAAGCTCAGCGCGACATGCGCAAGTCCCTTTGCAGTCTCCTCTTGCAAGCGTACTTGTCATGCAGTTGTTAGCCCACTCGTTTTACTCTTGGAGCACATCAGCGCACAAACAAAACGTTTTCCTGTTTCTTGTTTTATATTTTTTTTTCTCTTCTCATGATTCTCTTTAAAAACGAACACCTGCAGATTATTATTCTAACCGGTCCCCTTCCCTTTTCGAATCTAATTAGCAAGCTTTGAAGGCCAGGGAAACAAACAAATGAGAGGCCGACTAACAGGAACGTCAATTAGTATGCGCGAGATTAAATGAAAGCAATTTGTCACCTCGCAACGGAAAATAAAAAATAACTGGTTTACGTATAAGCGCTCATTTCCATCCATTTTCCTCCCCTTACGCTTTCCTCTGTCTTCAAGTTCCTAAAGCCACAGCCTTTCCCTTTAGTATGTTTTTTTTTTCTGTTTCTTTTTTTCAAGACATCCCTTCCCGGTGCCAATGCGCGCGGACGCTCCTCTGAGTCTGCAAAATTAATGACTTCAATCGGCGCGCCTAGGCTTTCAGTTCTCAATTTAGCTCATTAAGGCGGAATTAAAAACTGTTCATCATTCCGGACGCGTTCTACATATTAAAAGCGCCGATGCACGAGAACACGCCTGCGGTGCAAAACGAAACAAAACGAAACGAAAATTGGGAAATCGTCATATCCTCGCAACTGTTGAAACTGTGAATGGCATATGCCGTAAATGCGCAACGAATATATGCCTGACGTCTCATTAGCTATTAGCGTTTTACGAACGCCGCACCGCGGCGGTTGATCGCGCGCGATAATTTCGGGACTTCCATTTCCCGCTTACCTCGTTCTTTTGCACGCCTTTTGGCACGTCCGCTCACGTGACCGAAGCGGGGAGAATTTCTCCACAGTTTTACAACTTACTGCTCGACTCCTTCGTGCGCACTATATGTACCAAACGAGAGCCGCACAGAACCGTTAAGAGAGACACAACGAGAAAAATAAAATAAAATTCAGTTGTATTAGGAAGTCAGCCTTCTGCAACAGCGAAAACCCACTCCTAGCGCGAAAACAGGACTCGCGAGCCGGAAAAGACGCAAGGACAAGATGGGTGGCGCCGCCGCCTCTAAGTTCCCGCAAGAGAAGGCTGTGACGTCACGTATTTCGACGGTGTGTGCTCGGGCCCAGCTAATTTCTTTATCGGAGAAGGCGGTCCGCATCCTGTTTAAACAAGTCAGAGACTGAACCTAGCAAGAACATTTACTGGGGCACCGCAGCGCCCTGAATGCGAGAAAATCATTTCGAAATTTGTGACGTCCCAGTGACCACTGAGCGCTGCGGTTTTCCGCGCGAAATTTAACATACAGAACTTTGACCTTCGATTTATTCTATAGTAATCAAGCTATTGCAGTAACACAAGCGGAAGTAGAGTCTTTAAATATTACTATATTAGCCTAAAGTGCTTTGCGTCATCCTATAGGGGCCTTTAAACAAAAAGCAAAGTGGGCATTGGGAAGTAGGGGTACGAAAGCACTCTAGATAAGTGCTACAGAGAACAAGGTTTGGAGCGATATACGAGTATTTCTTGAAAATTCAAATTCGCCACTTTCACGGTGACAGTTTGGTCATTAGAGGCGACAATGAAGGCCGTAATTAGATTTCCCTATTTTTATGCTTACAACCCTCGCACCGGTACATCAACGTGGCGTCATGGCTTTCTAAAGCACACGTGCTCTCGTATATGGAACGTTGTGTGGCGACAGAAGTTTTCGAAATTCTCTTCGCTTAGTTTTTCGATCCTCTAGCATGCAACGCATTCGATCTTTGGCGATGCGGAATTAACTCAGCCGGAGAAGAGGCCGTCAAAATCGATGAAGTCACGCTGAGGTGGTGGGGGAACGGCGTTTCCTCTCGGCTTTTCCGGTTTTGCGTCGTTCCTGGCTTGTAATGCCTCCTCTAACGACAAGACTGTCTGTTTTTGATATAGTGAAGGGTAATTTACTACAAAGAGCATGAATTGTTTTGCTCTTTTTTGTCTGCTTGGAGTTTCGTCGTGCGGGTGTGAGCAGTGTGCTCAGTGTATAGACCGTTCCAACAAGTTTTGTAGTGGACCATTCAAGCAAGTGAACTGGCTCAGGCTCAGGAATACACACGTCTGGCTGGTGTCTTTTTGTTCCCGTTCTCTTAGTATCGCGCGCTCTAAGTTCCCGAAATGATGAACGGCAGGGCGAAGCAAGAACATGATAAAATAAATTCTACCTTCGAGATGAA
Organism: Dermacentor andersoni; assembly: GCF_023375885.2. Taxonomy (NCBI): domain Eukaryota; kingdom Metazoa; phylum Arthropoda; class Arachnida; order Ixodida; family Ixodidae; genus Dermacentor; species Dermacentor andersoni. Next base: position 210,543,886 of record NC_092815.1, on the reverse strand, counting down.
CGTTGCTAGCAAACTCCCGGGACGCGTGTCTAGGTGTAATTCGTTTAAGTGGAGGGATGAAGAAGAATAAGAGAAAGAAAGTGAAGCAAGGGTTGAGAAAGGCGCTGAGAAACTTGCGGCCTTGTACGTTTTTGGAGAGAAGAAAAAGAAACGAACGAGACAAACACGAACGGCTGTACTAGCACGTGCATCTTGCGCAAAGTGGATGCCTTTGCTAAGGAAACTAAGGAAGCGAAAACAAGAGCAACACGTGTGTACCTGAAAGATTTCACAGAGCGGAGAAAACAGAAAAGGCGCGTAAAAAAAGCAAAATCAGAAGCGCCGCCAGCTTGAGAAACCACCAGCTAAGCCGCGTTTAATTGCAAGCGTTGTTCCGCCGTCACTGCGCGGGTGCGGCGATTAACTCAACGCCAGGCAAGCTGTTAATTTCTCGCTTTCAGGGGAGGCCGCAGCGTTTCGCCGCGTCCAGCCCGGGGCGAAATTTCGTTACCGCTTCGTAAGCACTCCATGCGCGCCTTCTCTCCGAACCTCCTCCTCCTCCTCTGTACTTCGGTGGGCGCGAGCCCCTAAGTGCACCCGTTCATATCTGCATGCCCCAGAGTGTACGCGGTGCGAGCCTCGCGCTTTGTTGCATCAGTGCCTTCACTGGGCGCAGGTTCGGGCACCTATCGCGTATATTACTTGCGTACATACTACGTGGCCCGTACATGAGCGCGTGTACGTCTATGTTGCGCCAGTGCGTCTAAGCTTCGCGGTTAGGACGCACGTAGGCAGGAGCACTTCGTTCGCGGCAGCGGAGGCGCGGCGGGAAACGCTCGCCGAAGCAACCGCACGCGTCGGTGTTACAACGACGTCGTTGCGGATCCGTCATTCTCCTGACGTAACACGCACCGACCCGTGCTGACTCGGACCCGCAACATGTATCCTGTGTGAAATACAACACTACGGCGTTGGCTACGCCGCGGAAAAAGAAGAGGCATATCCGGGAATTCTGTGTTCTTTCTTTCTTTCTTTTTCCCCCGGAACGCGGAGTAAGAGGGATAGTGCCGAACGATTACTTTTACCGGACTTGGTGCGTTTGATCTGAGCTATAATTAGTCATACGTACGACGCATACCAGCTGCTGTAATGAATGTAAACGCGAAGCCGGTACCAAATAATTGCCAAGTAATTCTATACAGGGTGTTTCCGCGAACACTTTCAAAATATTTTAAAGGTTTCCTGTGGCAGATAGCTCAATTGTAGTTATGAGCCGGTTTACTCGAAGCGGCGGACACTACTTGCAAAAAAAAATGGAAATGAAAAATTGACTAATTAATAACAATTCACTAATTAAGTATTTAAGTAATTACATTATCGCCCATATTGCAATTTACAAATTCTAGCCGTGGAGTTCGCAAGGCGGATCTATACTGCAATTTCTAAATTGCAATATGGGCCACAATGTAATTAGTTAAAAACTTTGTTAGTGAATATTGTCACGTGGTGGTGACGTTGAATAACACAGTAGCAATACTGTGAACGACAAAACAAACTTTTATTGGGCGAACCTGTGCCCACAAAACAGGCTACACTTATAGCACAACGATAGCGGCGAACACGCTCGGCGATCGTCGAAAATCTGATCAGCGGGTCAAGCGCGTCGGCTTTTATACAGCAGTCATCGAATGTTCCAGACTAATCGCTGGGACCCGCATGCCTTCCACAAAGTTCTACAACATTCGAGTCACGCGATGAAATCAGATAACACAAGGTTCGGCGACAACAGACAGCCGGGTAGAAGCATCGATAACTTTCCAGAAACGTCGGATACATGCAGGCGCGTCCCTCGCTGTGCGATTACAGTTGTTAAGCGGCGAAACGTGGTAGGCCGATAAAGATAAGCACACGTGTCAATACCCCCCACTTAAAAAGCATCGACCCGATGCTGCAAACAAACGAAGTTAATAAACAAAAGCACTCGTAGCAAAGAAAGGAACAAAAATAACGAAGTTCGTCAGCGTCCGTAAAAGGGTTTAAGGCGCACCACGTGGACCACTTCAGATCGTGCGCGGCGCCGCTGTGAATGCGAAATGCCGTCTGGCACGACCTCATAGTCCAGAGCGCCAATACGTCGGATGACCTTGTAGGGTCCGAAATAGCGTCGGAGTAGTTTCTCACTGAGTCCTCGTCGGCGTATCGGGGTCCAGACCCAAACACGGTCGCCAGGCTGGTACTCGACGAAGCGTCGTCGGAGGTTGTAGTGTCGGCTGTCGGTCCTCTGCTGGCTCTTGATTCGCAGGCGGGCGAGCTGTCGGGCTTCTTCGGCGCGCTGGAGATAGCTAGCGACGTCAACATTCTCTTCGTCAGTTACGTGCGGCAGCATGGCGTCAAGCGTCGTCGTCGGGTTCCTGCCGTAGACCAGCTTGAACGGCGTGATCTGTGTTGTTTCTTGCACCGCCGTGTTGTACGCAAAGGTTACGTACGGCAGGATCGCGTCCCACGTCTTGTGTTCGACGTCGACGTACATTGCTAGCATGTCGGCGAGGGTCTTGTTCAGGCGCTCCGTGAGACCATTCGTCTGCGGATGGTAGGCAGTTGTCCTCCTGTGGCTTGTCTGGCTGTACTGCAGAATGGCTTGGGTGAGCTCTGCTGTAAAAGCCGTTCCTCTGTCGGTGATGAGGACTTCTGGGGCACCATGTCGCAGCAGGATGTTCTCGACGAAAAATTTCGCCACTTCGGCTGCGCTGCCTTTTGGTAGAGCTTTAGTTTCAGCAAAGCGGGTGAGATAGTCCGTCGCCACGACGATCCACTTATTCCCGGATGTTGATATCGGAAACGGCCCCAACAAATCCATCCCAATCTGCTGGAATGGTCGGCGAGGAGGTTCGATCGGCTGTAGTAATCCTGCTGGCCTTGTCGGTGGTGTCTTGCGTCGTTGACAGTCTCGGCATGTCTTGACGTAACGGGCGACGTCGGCGGTCAGACGCGGCCAGTAATACCTTTCCTGTATTCTCGACAGCGTCCGGGAGAATCCGAGGTGCCCAGCGGTTGGATCGTCGTGTAGGGCGTGCAGTATTTCTGGACGCAGCGCTGACGGTACAACAAGAAGGTAGCTGGCGCGGACTGGTGAGAAGTTCTTCTTCACGAGCAGGTTGTTTTGTAGCGTGAACGACGACAACCCGCGCTTAAATGCCCTAGGGACAACGTCGGTGTTTCCTTCCAAATACTCGACGAGGCCTTTTAGCTCCGGGTCTGCTCGTTGCTGTTTAGTGAAGTCTTCCGCGCTTATTATCCCAAGGAAGGCGTCGTCGTCCTCGTCGTTTTGCGGCGGGGGATCGATGGGGGCGCGCGATAAGCAGTCGGCGTCGGAGTGTTTTCTTCCGGACTTGTATATTACCGTGACGTCATATTCTTGCAGTCTGAGGCTCCACCGCGCCAGCCGTCCTGAAGGGTCCTTTAAGTTAGCTAGCCAACACAATGCATGATGGTCACTGACGACTTTGAATGGCCTGCCATAGAGGTAAGGGCGGAATTTAGCTATAGCCCAAATGATGGCGAGGCATTCCTTTTCCGTCGTAGAATAGTTGCTTTCCGCTTTTGACAGCGACCGGCTAGCATACGATATCACCCTTTCAAGTCCTTCTTTCCTCTGGACTAGGACGGCACCGAGGCCTAGGCTACTGGCGTCAGTGTGGATTTCGGTATCGGCGTCCTCGTCGAAGTGTGCAAGTACCGGCGGCGACTGCATGCGTCGTTTGAGTTCTTCAAATGCCTTGGCCTGCGGCGTTTCCCATTTGAACGCGACATCACATTTGGTTAGATGTGTTAGCGGCTCCGCGATGCGTGAGAAGTCCTTGACAAAGCGCCTATAGTAGGCACACATGCCAAGAAATCTGCGCACTGCCTTCTTGTTGGTTGGCTGCGGGAACTTTGCGATGGCAGCTGTCTTCTGTGGGTCGGGGCGTACTCCTGATTTGCTGATCACGTGGCCTAGGAACAAAAGCTCATCGTAAGCGAAGCGGCACTTTTCCGGCTTCAGAGTGAGCCCTGATGACTTGATGGCTTCTAACACTGTCGCAAGCCGCCTAAGGTGATCGTCGAAATTTCCGGCGAAGACAACGACGTCATCCAGGTAAACAAGGCACGTCTGCCACTTCAGTCCGGCTAACACCGTGTCCATGACGCGCTGAAACGTTGCAGGCGCCGAGCACAGTCCGAATGGCATGACCTTGAACTCGTAGAGGCCGTCTGGCGTGATGAAGGCAGTCTTTTCGCGATCTCTCTCGTCGACTTCTATTTGCCAGTAGCCAGACTTGAGGTCCATCGACGAGAAGTATTTAGCGTTGCAGAGCCGATCCAATGCGTCGTCTATCCGTGGAAGGGGGTACACATCCTTCTTCGTGATCTTGTTCAGTCGACGATAATCGACGCAGAAGCGTAGGGTTCCGTCCTTTTTCTTTACCAGGACTACAGGAGAGGCCCACGGGCTTTTCGACGGCTGGATGATGTCGTCGCGCAGCATTTCGTCGACTTGTTGCCTAACAGCTTCACGTTCTCGTGTCGAAACTCGGTAAGGGCTCTGGCGTAGAGGTCGAGCGCTCTCTTCGGTTATTATGCGATGCTTTGCAACTGGTGTTTGTCGAATCCTCGATGACGTCGAAAAGCAGTCTTTGTATCGTCGGAGAAGACTTCTGATCTGTTGTTGCTTACTCATAGGAAGACTTGGATTCACGTCGAAGTCTGGTTCGGGGACAATGCTCATCGGGGTAGATGCGGCTGAATCCGAGAGGACAAAGGCATTGCTGGTTTCCACAATTTCCTCGATGTATGCGATTGTCGTGCCCTTGTTGATGTGCTTGAACTCTTGGCTGAAGTTGGTTAGCATAACTTCCACTTGCCCTCCGTGGAGTCGAGCGATCCCTCTTGCGACGCAAATTTCACGGTCGAGCAGTAGATGTTGGTCGCCCTCGATGACGCCTTCTACGTCAGCGGGTGTTTCAGTGCCGACGGAAATAATAATGCTGGCGCGCGGCGGGATGCTCACTTGATCTTCGAGCACACTCAAGGCGTGGTGACTACGACAGCTCTCCGGCGGTATCGCTTGATCTTGTGACAGCGTTATCGATTTCGACTTCAGGTCGATGACTGCGCCATGTTGATTCAGGAAGTCCATGCCGAGAATGACGTCTCGTGAACACTGTTGGAGGACAACGAAGGTGGCAGGGTAAGTCCGGTCATGAACGGTAATTCTTGCCGTGCAGATCCCAGTCGGCGTAATCAGGTGTCCTCCAGCGGTGCGAATTTGAGGGCCTTCCCATGCAGTCTTAACTTTCCTCAACTGGGCGGCGATGGGTCCACTCATGACGGAGTAATCGGCTCCTGTGTCTACTAAGGCGGTGACTGCGTGGCCGTCGAGAAGCACGTCGAGGTCGGTGGTTCTTTGTCTTGCGTTACAGTTAGGTCTCGGCGTCGGATCACGGCTGCGTCGTTTTGAACTGAAGCTGGAACGTCGCGTCGTCAAGTCGTCTTTCGTCGGTGTAGTCTTGGCTTCCTGGCTTCGTCGGGACGGCGGCGCATCGTCATTAGGTCGTCGAGATGGTTTGTTGGTCGTCTTCGTCGGCGGCGGAGGATCTTCGTCAGTTCGACGAACAGCAACCGCACCTCCATCGGTTGCTGCTTTTAGTTTTCCGGATACGGGCTCGCTGACCGGCCCCGGGCTGGGCCAGTGTATGGTCGGCGCTGCGGCGACAGGTAGCGGCCTGGTGATGGCGAACGCGACGGTCGTCGAGAGCTCCACTGAGTAGCGGCGAGGTAGTCGGCGATATCGCGAGGGCGTTCACCTCGCTGCGGGCGCGGAGCATTGACGGCGAAACCTCGCAGTCCCATCTCCCGGTATGGGCATCGGCGATACACATGGCCGGCTTCTCCGCAGTGATAGCAGAGCGGACGGTGGTCGGGGGCTCGCCAAATGTCCGTCTTCCTCGCGTAGGTGCGCTGGGCGACGGGTGGGCGTGCTGGCGGCGGCGGCGGCGGACGACGGAATTGCGTCGTTGCAGGGCCCTGGCGTGGTCGCGGAGGGGGACCTTGACGGCGTGCGACGGCGGCGTAGGTCATCGCTTCTGGCTGGGGCTGCGGTAATTGAGGTTGCACCTCAGGAACCCCAAGCGATCGCTGAACCTCATCTTTCACGATGTCAGCGATCGAAGCTACTTGAGGCTGCGACGAAGGCAGGACCTTGCGCAGTTCTTCGCGCACAATGGCCCTGATGGTCTCTTGAAGGTCGTCCGAACCCAGTCCTTGGATGGCATACTGTGGCGTGTGCCCCTGGCGGTTATATTGCCGGGTGCGCATCTCCAGAGTTTTCTCGATCGTCGATGCCTCTGCAGAAAACTCAGCCACAGTCTTCGGTGGGTTGCGAATAAGTCCGGCGAAAAGGTCTTGCTTGACGCCGCGCATCAGGAAGCGAACTTTTTTCTCCTCCGACATTTCCGGGTCGGCGTGCCGGAAAAGACGGGCCATCTCCTCCGTGAAGATCGCGATCGTCTCGTTTGGCAGCTGCACTCTGGTTTCTAGTAGAGCTTGGGCTCGTTCTTTTCGCACGACGCTTGTAAACGTGTGCAAGAAGCCGCTTCGGAAAAGGTCCCACGTCGTTAAGGTGGCTTCCCGATTCTCGAACCACGTCCTGGCGGCGTCTTCCAATGCGAAATAGACATGCCGCAGCTTGTCGTCGCTGTCCCAACTGTTAAACTTAGCGACCCTCTCATACGTTTCGAGCCAGGTTTCCGGGTCCTCGAATGTTGATCCGCGGAACGTCGGAGGTTCCCTGGGCTGCTGCAGCACGATGGGGGACGCTGGCGCTGCCATTGGGGTTGCCTTGTCCACAATCTTCTTGGTCTTCTCAGGTAGAAGTCCGTGCTCCGGGGGCAGCTGTTGAAGACGGCGGCTAGCTCGATGCTCCGGGACTACGTTGGTGTTCTCTTTGCGGTCCGGGCTTGGATCACGGCTTGTCAGGGGCGTCCGGTACATGAACGAAAAGCACCTCCACCAGATGTCACGTGGTGGTGACGTTGAATAACACAGTAGCAATACTGTGAACGACAAAACAAACTTTTATTGGGCGAACCTGTGCCCACAAAACAGGCTACACTTATAGCACAACGATAGCGGCGAACACGCTCGGCGATCGTCGAAAATCTGATCAGCGGGTCAAGCGCGTCGGCTTTTATACAGCAGTCATCGAATGTTCCAGACTAATCGCTGGGACCCGCATGCCTTCCACAAAGTTCTACAACATTCGAGTCACGCGATGAAATCAGATAACACAAGGTTCGGCGACAACAGACAGCCGGGTAGAAGCATCGATAACTTTCCAGAAACGTCGGATACATGCAGGCGCGTCCCTCGCTGTGCGATTACAGTTGTTAAGCGGCGAAACGTGGTAGGCCGATAAAGATAAGCACACGTGTCAATATTTATTATTTAGTCGATTTGGCATCTCAATCTTTTGTACAAGTATTGTCCGCCGCTTCCAGTAGACCACCTCATGAACTAGAATTGTGGCAACTTTTAAAGATTTTCGGAGGTATTCGCTGAAACACCCTGTATATCATGTGCTCGGCTTTTGGCCAAGGCGCGAAGAGATTCGGGCCATTTGTTCTGTCATACTTTCCACTGAGCGCCGTGTGTTGTTGTCTGCATATCCGTCCTCGTTTTCATAGCGCCACTTGAGATCGCTCCTCTTGCCACCTCGAGCGGGAGCAGCCTGAAGGAGGAAACACTGCAGCGACGGCCCACTAATGCACTAACGATTCGAGCGCTCGTGATCACACGATCTGTGGAAACGGACTTTGCTAGATTGACGTACAAATAGCGGAAGCAGCTCACTCGCTGTCACCAGTTTGAAAGCCTAACTTCTCTCTACAATATATGAGCCAGTATAAAGTAATTGTGCTCAATGTTCAGTTAGTTCCCGCTGTATGTTTGTTTTTTTCCCCAGACACCAAGGCTATCAAGGAGGAAACTGGCACAAGTGATACCCTCATTTTATAACTAATACTGTTGGCGTACGAATTTTCGTGCGGCTAATTGTGGTGAACAACACCGCAAACCATAACAAATTTCGTACTTCAATATACGTACCTGCGGGCACTGCTCACAGAGGTTGTTATCAACACCAAATAGACATGCTAGAAAAGATCTTTTAAGGAGAGAACACGTAATACCAAACGCCATGATATGACAGCGGAAACGTACGCAGCTTTAAACAAAAGTATAAAGCACTTTTGTTGAACTTATTCTCCTGAAGCATGAACTTAGAAGACCAAATATCCAAAGCACCTCCTTAATTAAGAGGTTAGCCTTAATTATATTTAAGCTCATGAGAACCATAATTTCTTTCTGAGCGCGGGAACCGTCACAGCTGAAGTTATCGTGTACCGTGCGAACGTAAAATTTACATAGTACTGTCATACCACGTTCGTTACGTCTTTGTTACGGTTCTTCTGCAAGTACAATTTACGCGAAATTTTAGTTTTGCACGTGTTATAAAGATCAAAAATATTAAAGCAACAATAGAACGAATAAGTTGTTTACATTGCACGAAATGTTTGATACTGCACATAGCATCATGTTTTACGCTATGCTATTCAAGAGTTCACCGTAGCACTTACATTCTATGCGCCTCCAAATACAACAGTATTCGCATTCGGAGGCAGCCGCAGCTTAATAAACGAGGCACTCATTTGCAGATGTCGGAAAGAAAGCGCCGGTAACGACTGCGTGTTCCGAGAAACTGGTCAAATTTTCAAAGGTTGCTGGCACGCCGGTGTTCATACGAAGGGAGCCGGAAGAGACGCAAAAAGAAAAGACCAGTCATGACCTGACGTGAAGTTCTCGCACTTGCGATGGTGAATTCGTCGATTTTGACAGCCTTGTAGTTTGCGTTTCAATGACGAAGAAGGATTTCGTAGAACCTGAAAGGAACCTATAGACTGCACATACGAACTTCGGAGCTTACATACAACAAAGTGTTGTTTAAATAAAAGAATCAAAACGAGACAGTAACAGCCTGCCCACTATCCGTCGCTAACCCACCCGTGATGCTCACCTTCAACCAACGCGGCCCACGGCAGCTGCGGACGACCTATGTGCCTTCCCCCACGCTTTCGTTCTTGATGCCCTGAGTGAAGCTGCCAGCTTACCGGCAAACCAGGGAACGTGTGCGACGAAGTGCTCAGAAAATACGCGTGACCGCCGTTCTTCCCGCTAACCGCGTAGATAGGTATCGGTAAACACGCGCTAAGGTCTTTAGAAGCGCATCCAACGTGTCACATACAAGCTATCACCGGTAAAATAAAAATAAAAAATAAAAATAAAGAAATCAGTAGAAGGCAAGAATAAATTAATTTCAGCGGTGTAATAGATATGGCGTAAGTCAATATGTCGCGACAGGTTTTCCTTATCGAATCGGCTGACGAGAGGCGAGGAGCCCGTAGAAGAGGAAAGGGTTTTGACAGGGCCGAGCTAACGCAATGAAAGTAGATAATCGGTCGAGGAGAGTGATGCCGACGTCTCAGCTTGGTCCACCTCCGCTTCCTCACCTTGCGGTGGCTCGTGGACGATTGTAGCGACATGCAACGGAGCGTTCAAAACGCTGCCAAAACAGATGCTCAGTGAAGGAAGTTTTGCCGAAGCGATGTCAGATATGTGCCAAAAGGGGTCGGAAACATTATACTGCAACGCAAAATCTTTATGACACCTAAATGGGCCAATCCTCGGTGGCAGTTCTTCTATTCCTTGCGGAACGGGCAGTCTCAGGTATATATATATATAAAAAAAAAAAAAAAAAAATGGAAAGATGAACTTTTGTTGCGGATATTATTGCATCATTGTTGCGCGCACGTCGCCTTGATGGAGTGAGTTTTTGCAGTTCTGTGACGTCGCGTGACAGAGAGGAGAACTAGGCGTGGCCCGAAGTCATTTTCACCAATCGCGGAAGGCTAATGGTGACACCGGCGTAGAATCGGTAATAATTTGTTTTTCTTTTGTTCAGCCTAATCACACATAATAAGTATGCACCCGTCATCGTGAGATGGGGAGTTCTCGCGGTTTTCGTGACGTCTCGTGACAGACAAGTGATGTGGGCCTGCCCCAAAAATGCTTGACCAATCGCGAAGTGGTAGCGAAGGAAATAGAATAGAAACAGATTGGAGTAACATTACATACCTCCTGGCATGATTTGTCTACCACCAACGCTTAACCAGCGTCGCTACTAGGCAGAAAATATATTTTTTTAAATATGTGAGTTTTCTAAATATTTGAGCACACATTTTAAAACAGCGTTCAAATGCTACCAGAAACCAACGACTCTGCGTAGATATGTGATAAAGAAAAAAAAGAAAATGACATCTAAAGTTTTATGTCTTCAGCCAGCTGGGACACATTGCTAAGCTAGATTGCGTTAGCTTTGCTTCAAAATCAACTGCTGAATTTCCTTGCGCAGATAACCTTTCTTTTTTTTTCTCTCTCTCTTAATTGCTGTGCTATAATTTCGCGCTCCAACTTCCTCCCTTCACTACCAAGATTGCTGGCTAATCGAGTGGCTAAAGCTGCCAAGAAGTTATTGAGACTGCTTTCTTCGTTTTCAGCTATATTTATTTGATAACTCGAACAAACTGCGATTTCATTTAAAGCCTAGTTTTATCTTCTGAACTCCTTGCGATGGTAATTTCCTAACGTTGACGCTGAGATGATTGCGGGGGCACAACACTTTTAATCTGATGTTTCTTGTCCCATCGGATCACAAAAGACATAGATAGAACTTATTTTTTTCGATCAACATACCACCGAAAACTAGACATCGAAGCACCAGAAATTTATTTCCTCTTCCAAGGAAGCTGTCGCCACCCGACAAAGACGGCCCGTTGCAGCACCCCTGAAGTGAAAGACTCCCGAGGGCCTTGTAGCAAGGGTAACAGGGTGTTTGAAACGAGACAACCACGGCAACATCAAGGGCGGGTCAGCGAAGAAGGGGACGAAGCCGATTCCTTGGCACAAGAAGACACAGGGAAACAAAAAGAACAGCTTCGGTGCTCTTCGCTATCAAGAGAGGCGGAAATATTTCTTCTGCGTCATTGTTGGAGAACTCATTTCCCTTAAATGGGGGTGGGTTTGACAAACGCGAAAACACCGAGCTGCTTGTAAATATCCCACGTCAGTGACGCCCGTCTTCCTCCGCAAAAATTACGGCTTCTCGTCTGCGTATCCTGCTACAAATTGTACCAAGAAAAAAGGAAAGGGAGGAAAAAAATAGTAATTGCATAACAAAGTTCAGACGAGGAGTACATCCAGGCGCAGCTAATCTTCCCGTCTCAGCTTCAGTACATTTCCTCCTCCTCCTTTCGTTCGCTCGATCTTGGAAGGAAATAAAGATACGCTCAGCAACAGTCCTACGCTTTCTCTAAAGCGCGGTGGACCCCGACCTCGCAGACCCCAAAGTCGTGGGCAGTAGAGCCAGCCTGCTAGCGGGGCGTCGTGGTAAGCCGCGCACATCTACGTGAAATGTATCTATATACGCAAAGAAAGAAGAAAAGACACCCAGAAAAGGATCCGCCCTCTCCCCGCCAAACCAGGCCCAGCGATCCATTTTCCGGAGACGAGCCGCTTACAAAATTAGAATTCACCACTGCGTCGCCGCCGTCCTGCGAGCAAGCTCCTTGGCCCAGCAATGCTGGTTCCCCATGCATGAAGCGACAAGACCGCGAGCAGCATAGGACCCCGACCCTGGGTCCGCTGCCGCAGAGAACTAGCGGAGGGGTCAACGGCGCTTGGCGGGATCGGCGGTGGGGGGTACGAACGAAACGCCGTGGAACGAGAATCAAAGAAGAAGAGAAAGAGGACCGACTGAGGTCCTGTCGCGTGCTGTCTATCTCTTCTTCTTGCTGGTCGCGTCTTTATTCGAGCGCTACTATTTGAACCAGCTCGCTCAATGCTGTCGCCCATCTTCTCTCCCCAGAGGCCGGATCGCCCGCTCATCACGAAATGGCCTCGAGTCCCCGCGAGACTCAGAAGCAACTTGTTCTGCAAAGCGAGAGAAAGGGGCTCAAAAATACACGAGCTTTTTTTTTTTTTTCGAGGCGAGCGCGACACACGCGTCAGCACCGCAGACCCCCCCCCCCCCCCCCCCCCCCCCTTCCATTGTGCCTCAATCAAGCGCACGCTTGTCTCTAAACTAGTCTCTATAGAAACGCGGCCGCTCTGTATTCTCGCTGTCTCTTAGCCCCACGGTTAACGAACGCAGAAACATTTCTAACGAGGCGCCGGCACTCGTCCGCTTTTCACAGTTGATCGGCGCTCAAATTTGTCGCAGCCGTGGCTGCTGCGATTTACCCGGAAGCACAAGAAAGTAGAAAAAGCGACTTCGCTACACCGTCAACACCACGTGGCAGGACAGACAGGAGAGCCGCCTTGACCGACAAGGCCGTACAACTACTGTCCTGCCGATTTAAGCTTCGTGGAGAAACATACATGTCGCCTTGATAGCTGCTAAAAGCCACGCAGCGCCGTGCCTGTGCCACTTCACAACGCGAGCACCGCGAGCGTTTGGTCCAAAAATATGTCTCTCGCGCTTCATTTCTTTTTGTCCTTCTTTTTTCCTCGGCTTGCGCACTTGGATGATACGCCTTTCACGGGGTCACCGGCATACCAGATGGCCGGACGCGCCCTGCATGGCGAGATAGGCTAGTCGATGAAGTTCTCTATATTCCACCGTGGTGAGTGCATGCATGATGCTCCACATATGATACTATACGTTACACAGCACATGGCATAGCGTCGTGCTGTGTCCTTTAAAGAAAACGTCGAAAATGGAGTCGGCGCGTGTCCCACGGGTTCTGGCTGCTTATCGAACGAACACACCAGCAAAATCACACGAACTTTACTCATGGTGCATTCCGCATGTAGATTTGGAAAGACCCTTACGCTAGTAACAAACCACTCAGTTTTGCAGGAACTCAACTAAGAACTTTCCCATTCTGAGGCCATAAAAACAAGAGGTCCTGTGAAACGCACTCGACACTCGAGATCGGTAGCTCGATGCAATCATTCTAAATAAACTCAGTAGCATGCTTACCTACATCTCACGCAATTTCACAACACCAATGTGTTAATCATATTCAGTTACCACGACCGGTGCCTCGGTAACTCCTACGTTTCAGGCTCTACATATATGTCGAGCACACCGGGCATGGACATACAGAAGGTTTCGCTTTCCCAGAGGGGCCACGACTAATTGCGTGATACGACCATGACTCTCCTCCTCCGCCTTCGCTCCACCTCGTTTCTCCTCTCCTTCGCGCTCTCTCCGCGTCCGTGGCGCCGCCTACACTGCTCGAGTGTAGCAGACGACCTTTCGCAGCGTGAATGCACGCGTAGCAAGGCAGTGCGCATTAAGCGCTCGCGTTGGCTTTCTACCTCAGATTAACTTCGTGTACAGCATGGGATTTCTCTACGGAGGGTTATACAAATTCAGAAACTGCAGCATTCCTACCCTGTTTCGATAACTATTAAAATAAAGCATCTAAACGAGTGCTAACGCCGTCCCATGACGGCAAGGAATGTATCGCGTACGCTACAATTAGGTACGCAACATTTGCCAAGCGCGTGTCATAAGATCTTTTTCTTTTTTGCGAATGGTTGCAAATAACACGTTTACGATCGAACGCTAATATCCCGGCTTCCGGCAAGCTCTCAGTGTTCTAAAAGATCCGCGCCGTCCATACCAGGTGAATCGCAGCGCGTGTCAGGTATGACACACGAAGACTGGCAGATGGCGCGGCCGATGTCTGCTCTGAAGGTTCCATAAAGTATTACACGCTAAAGTGCCGCCTACATGCTACCCTTGGTGCGTGCTTGCCAACCTTTTAGGCCGCGCCTATCGCTCATCGCGCTCTACTTACTTTTCTAGAATTAACTAACTTAAGTTCCCGTCTGATATAGCTCAGACACTATTTATTTTATTTAACATTCTGTAGTAGCGTGACCTTCAGTGAGCAGCTTTACTGTGTGTGACCTGTAATGTGTGTTCTACTTTATACTTTTATATTAGTCCTGTTGCTCTTTCCTTCGTCTTTCCTCCCTTCCTTCTTATCTTTCATTTCTGTGTTTTTGTCACCTCCTTTCTGAACAGTAAGCAAGCGTTGTGCCCCTTCCAGTGGCAGTTTCCAGCCTGCTCATCCCTTTCCCTTTCCTGTCAAATGTATATATGTTTTCATAACAAATAATAAGAATAATAAGAATAATAATAGGCCGCGCAAAGGCTCGGAGATGGGCGCTGGTGCTAATATGTCTCTCGTGCCTCAAAGTCGACAGAAATGCGTGCGGCAGATCATTGAGTTGGGACACTGCGTACAAAGGAAATGAAGCCAGTTTATATATATATATATATATATATATATATATATAATTCGTTCGCGAAGCCGGAACGCGGAAAAACAGCGCTTCACTCAGGCTCAAACAAGAGCACAGTGAGCTTACGTTCAGTAAATTAGGTCAGCCTTTCAGCTGGGTTAGTGACTAATCACGAGTAAGAATTCATCGTGCGTTAGCATTTCCTTTCGCGCATTGAGAGAGAGAGAGAGAGAGAGATAAATAAAGATAGAAACAAACCTAAACAAGCTTTAATGGTATGCTGGAAATGTTAGCCTGGATGTTTACGAAGTCAGGCACTTATTGTCGCGAACCGAGACGCACCGTGAGTAATTAGAGGTGCGTGCATTGCGAACGGTTGCGCTCGCTCGGAAATAACATTTGCGAGATATGACTTGAGTGAAGTTATGACCGAGCGAACGACTAAATAAGCGACGCCTAAACGACTAGGCGAACGAGGGGAGACCTCAAGTATTTCTTTTCTTTTTTTTACGAGTGCTCCACTACCGCATCTTAACCTCCACACACAAAAAAATCTCAAGCGAATTAGAACGTACGTCTCAGAGACCCATGATGCTGTCGTTCGGCGAAGAACGCGACCCCTAACTCGGTTTCAGGAGAGCAAGCGCTCTTTTCATCGGTGCCTTTGTACGGCAAGTCCACCGGCCCACCGCCGACGACGAACGCGAACGAAAAAGGCAAACAAAGTTATTCGCTGTAACGAAGGCAAGTAAGTAACCCCAAAAGGTAAAGAATTGCTTCGCTAAGATTACTTTTACGCTCGAGCTTCAAATTTTGTCAAAAGAACTGTGCTGAATCTTAAAAGTTACGTCGTATTCACGTTCTCGCACGAAGCTTCGCGTGCCCGCGAATCCAAGCCTGTTGGCGTACGTTGCCATTAAGCGCACCAAATAAGACCACGTACTGCTTATATAAACAAAGTACACGCCGCGCAGGAACTGTGTTAAAACGTGCACACAAATGGCAACATGCTCAGTCAGCTGTGTCATATCTACTAAGCTGTGGCCTGTAGCAAACTACGCAAGCCTCGACACGTACTGTACTATGAGGGATTCGCAAGTTACCTCGTATAGTCCTGTAGAGGATGTCGGTCTGGAATTTTCCCTCCCAATTGGCTGAACCAACGTCTCTCTGGATCCGTCGCGCTTACCGGACGGTATCGCGAAGAGGTTTTTGCCTTCGCAGAATTTACATTTACCCCTATCCTGCGCCAACTGATTCCAACTAGCACCCACAAATTTCCTAATTTCGTCGCACCACCTAGTCTTGCGCCATCCTCCACTGCGCGTCCCCTCCTCTTGGTACCCATTCTGTAACCCTAATGGTTCTTATCTGCGCATTACATGACCTGCCCAGCGCCATTTTTTTTCTCTTAATTTCGCTTAGAATATCGTCTATACCCGTTTGCTCTCGATCTAAACCACTCTGTTTCTGCCTCTTTTAAACTTAAGCCTAGCACTCTTCGTTCCATCGCGCTTTACGCGGTACTTAACTTGTTCTCAAGCTTCTTTGACAGTCTCCAAGTCTCTGCCCCATATGTCAGCACCGATAAAATGCATTGATTCTGCACATTTTTTTTTAATGATAACGGTAAACTTCCAGTCAGGATCTGATATTGTCTGCCGAATGCGCTCCAACCCATTTTTATTCTTCTGTAAATTTCCTTCTCATGATCAGCGTTCCCTGTGAGTAATTGACTTAGGTAAACGTACTGCTTCACAGACTGACTGGCGATCCTGAACTCTTGTTCCCTTGCCCAGCTACTGGTCATTATCATTGTCTTCTGCATATTAACCTTCAACCCCAATCTTACACTTTCTCTGTTAAGGTCCTCAATCATTTGTTGTAACTCGTCTGCAGTGTTGCTGAATAGAACATTGTCATCGGCAAACCGAACGTTGCTGAGGTATTCGCAGTCGACCTTTACTCCTAAAATTTCCGAGTTTAATAGCTTGAATACTTCTTCCAAGCACGCAGTGAATAGCATTGGAAATTGTGTCTCCTTGCCTGACCCCTTTCTTTATAGGTATCTTCCTACTTGTCTTGTGTAGAATTAAGGTGGCTGTGGAATCTGTAGATATCTTCCAAAGTATTTACGTAGGCTTTCTGTACTCCTTCATTACCAAAGCCTCTATGATTGCTGGTATCGCTACTGAGTCAAATGCTTTTTCGTAACCTATGAAAGCTATATAGAGAGGCTTATTGTACTCTGCGGATTTCTCGATAACATGATTAATGACATGAATGTGATCCATTGTAGAGTATCCCTTCCTGAAGCCAGCCTGTTCCCTTGCTTGACTAAAGTGCAGTGCTGCCCTTATTCTATTCGAGATTATTTTGGTAAATATTTTATATAATACTGAGAGTAAGCTAATGGGCCTATTTTTTCAGTTCTTTAACGTCTCCCTTTTTGTGGATTAGCATAATGTTTGCACTCTTCATATTTTCTGGGACCCTTGCAATCGATAGACCCTTCGTATAGAAAGCCACGAGTTTCGAAGCATTATGTCACCTCCATCTTTGATTAAATCGACTGTTATTCCATCTTCTCCTGCCGCTTTTCCCCGTTCCATGTCTTGCAAGGCCCTTCTGGCCTCATCTCTATTTATAGGAGGAGTTTCTGTATCCTGTTCATTATTGTTTCGAATGAAGTTCTCCTGAGTCCTCTGGGTACTGTACAGGTCAGTATAGAATTCTACCGCTGCTTTTAGTATGCCTTCGACATTGCTGTGATATTACCCTACTTATCTTTCAGCGCATACATCTTGGTTTTTTCAATGCGAAGTTTCCTTCTCACTGATTTCAGGCTGCGTCCATATTTTACGGCTTCTTCAGTCTTTCTCAGTTATAATTTCTAATACACTTATTTTCGTTTTGTTGATCAGTTGTGACAGTTCCGCGAATTCTATTTTATCTCTTGAGTTGGACACTTTCATTCTTTATCATTTCTTTATTAGGTCCTTTATTACTTGGGAGAGCTTGCCTACTGGTTGCCTTGGTGTCTTGCCTCCCACTTCAATTGCTGCCTCTGAAGCCAGCCTCGTTATGGTTTCATTCATTACCTCTATGTCATCATCATCATGCCTCTGTTCTAAGGCTGCGTATTTGTTTGCAAGTGCCAACCTAAATTTGTCTGCGTTTACCCTTACTGCCTCTAAGTTGACCTGTTTCTTCTTACCAATTTTACTCTTTCTCTGTTCAAATTGAGGTGAATCTAGCCCTCACTAACCTATCATCACTGCACTTTACCCTACCTATCACTTCTACATCCTGCACTATGCTGAGATCGGCAGAAAGTATGAAATCAATTTCATTTCTTGTTTCACCATTTCCAGGTCCACTTTCTGTTGCTACGTTTCCTGAAAAAGGTGTTCACTATTGTCGGATTATTCCTTTCTGCGAATTCTACCAGAATCTCTCCTGTAGCGTTACTAGAATCGACGCCGTAGTTACCGATTGCCTGTTGACCCACCTGCTTTTTCCCCACTTTTGCATTAAACTCACCCATTACTACTGCATACCGAGTTTGCACTTTTCTCATCGCTAATTCAGCATCTTCATAACCTGATCTACTTCCTCATCGTCGTGACTGGATGTTGGGGCGTAGGCTTGTACTAACTTTAATCGATACCTCTTATTAAGTTTGATTACGACTACTGCTACCCTCTCATTATTGCTATAGAATTCGTCAATGTTGCCCGCTATGTCCTTATGGATTAGGAATCCTACCCCGTATTGCTTTTTATCAGGGAGACCTCTATAGCAGAGGGGACATGGCCGTTATTTAGCAATGCATAAGCCTCGCCATTTCTTGTAATCTCACTAAGGATGATAAGATCCCAAGCAACGCCTGATATTTCCTCAAAGAGTCCTGCTAAGCTACCTGACGCCGCACTTGCCATAAAACCTAGTTCAGGGCGTTCGCAAACAACGAACACACCGCACACTGAATAGCAAAGGCGCAAACATGCTCTCCTCGCCAGCCAGTTGACGCTTCTGAAGCATAAATGGCGGTGGAGCGCGACTGTAAACCAACGAAGCCAGCGCGAGGTCCACGTGACGCCAGTAGGCCAATAGCGATGTCGCTTCGGGCGCGGAGAGCGCGCGCGAGGAGAAGGCGGCACGAAGTTTGAGGGACTTTAGGTTGCAACGGACTGCCAGCACGACACCATTCGAAACTTATCAAAAGTACTTTATAGCTGCCGCTGCAAGACAGAGCTCCGACTCGCACATTGAAATCAGGCATGAAGCTCACTCGTCAATATTTTATACAGGTACAGACATACCAAACATTTTACGATGGTAGTGAATAACAATGACACGCATTCACATCCACTCGCATTTTGCCACGCTTACTCACCGTTATGGCTGTTAGATGAGTGCGACCTCGAGTGAAGTCCACTCATGAGCGAGCATGCCGTTCAAGTTTTACCTCGAACACACCCATAGCTGCGCTTAAATAGATGCGGAACCCAGAGAACATGTTGACGGGCAACCGCTCACGCGATTTCAAATAATTCTATTGCATCTAACAGAAAAAGATAAATTCTAGTGCCTGCTTAGGGCCGATTTCGCACACCATCTTGAACTTTGCCATGCTTATTGCGAGTATTACGGCGAGACCTCCCATCGACAAGCTAAATATCGTCAGCGTCCCACCGATCCCTCTTGCGCGCTCACGGCCGACTCGATAAGATCGTTAGGTCAACGGGTTCGATACAGCATCGCGACAGCGCGGACGGACGCTTTATTTGCGACGACCTTCACCTCGCCGCCGAGCAGAGCAAACAAAGAATGACACAGCCTCTTCTGAGATGCAGGCGGTGGACACACACACACACGCACACTACGCAAACTGACTCGTCCCTGTAAACGGCGCACGTACGAGCGACGCAAACGGCGTCGTCCCGGTGCCTTCGAGTGTCGGGACTCGCTCTCTTCCGGTCAAACACGCGGCGAGGACCACTCGCCTGCATCACTCTGGTGTGTGTGTGTGTGTGGGAGTCGCTCCAAACCGGTCCCCCCGACGCCTGCTCACCGGCTACTCTGTGCGGGTCGGCCGGCGGCGGACGAAAGTGGGCGAAGGACGGGGAAATAAAAGACACCGGGCGACGTTGGGTGCAGTCAGAGGCAAAGGACCCCTCGGTCGCCTGGCAGACCTGGTGGCGTCAGAGAGTGCCGAGAGCGATTTTCGTGCCCGCTGCTCGTCCTCCGATGTTCCAAAGACAGAGAGAAAAATGTGGCACACTGGCGGCGAGAGCGGCACAGCGCAGAGCGCGTCCAATTTCCGGCCGGCGACGACCGCCGCTAAAGAGGCGCGCGACGGACAGCAAGCGCGGTATAGGCGCGAGCAGGGGGTGTGACGGACCTGCGCGCGGGACGTGCCGGATCATCGCCACGGGTCGGCTTGTAGGCACTCGCTAAAAGCGTGCAGGGTCGTGCAGGCTATAATACGTATGGCACGAGACACCTCGGGAGGAGAGCTTGGGAGAGTAGGCCTAGCGGGCAGGCCTTGCGCGAGTAATAAACTGGGAATCTATGAAATTCATTCGATCATTCTAACACGGAAGCGACATGCGACTGACCGACTGCCAAGCACCGGCTAACCCTTGCAGCCAATGACCCACCAGTGCTAAATTACAAAAGGAAACGCGGTCGAACAGGCCAGTGAATTTTGCTCTCGACTGACCGAGGCCCCGTTCAGCTTCCGCAGTGCTGCGAGCTTCTAGTGAAACGACTGTG
Source organism: Dermacentor andersoni (assembly GCF_023375885.2). Classification (NCBI taxonomy): domain Eukaryota; kingdom Metazoa; phylum Arthropoda; class Arachnida; order Ixodida; family Ixodidae; genus Dermacentor; species Dermacentor andersoni. The sequence goes on along the minus strand of NC_092815.1, from coordinate 210,523,717 downwards.
ATAACTGACTATCCCGGCCCCCTAACTCATTTTCTTCCTGACTTTGTTTTGTTTTTCCCCAAATCATCTTAAATGCTCATCTGTCTCCCTTTCCTTCGGGCGTCCCCGGGCCTTTCTAGGAGGCAAAATAAATAAATAAAAATAAACCTCTAAAGCCAGACCACAGACGCAGCGGTCCATGCGGTGCCAGCAGCCGCAGCCAGTAGTCGGGAGTCCGATATTGCGTCGTCTCTCTCGGTCGCTCGGAGACCGTTCTTTCTTCCCCGAGGCGCAAAATTCCCCGGCGCGCACGCGCGAGGCCTCCGATGGCGCGCGCAGCGCATACATTTAAATTTGCGAAAGCGCCTCCACTACTATATTGCGAGCAAATACGCTGCCAGCTCGTCCGTTTGCACGCCGCTTCAATGCCCTCTCCCATTCACCCTCGCCCCCTTCCCCCGACACCTCTCCTCCCACCGAAACAAAGCAGGAAATGCTGAGGGGAGACCTACGACGGGAAGATATGAGGCGGGTACAGCGCGGAGGTTCCTGAGGGGGAGAGATGGCGAGGCGAGGCGGGCAATATTTGTTCGCCAGCGGCGAGTCAGTGCTGCGTCAAATTCGCCACTGTACGGCGCATGCGCGATTGTGCATGAGCGCAGTCGCGTGCGAATGCGAACTTCTTGTGCGCTGACTATTCCTTTAAACTTCTTTATTCCTTTCTTTTCTCCTTCGTTTTCGGGCGAAAGCTGGTGAGGTGGCCAAGGTGGATGCGGAAAAAAAAAGTCGGCACATTCGGCGAAGCATATATTGCGCGCTGCGAGCAGGCGCGACGGTCGGTCGGTTCCTCGCGTGGCTCATTTCTATACCGCGGCGGCGTCCGGTATACGTGTAGCCGAGAGACGCTACGCTGTTACGTGAACCGAGGGAGGCCCGACTCCGCGCCACGGAATTCGTCCAGCGGCGCGAATGCTTGTCCGCGACTCACTCAAAGGACGGTCGACCAACTTCGAAATCGACCGGAGGGAGACAACAGCTCTGAGCCGAAAAACGTCAATAACGGGCGCGGCTTGGAAACTGGGCTGATCGGCAGCGTCAGCCCGCCTTTTCCGTTCTCTCCGACAATACGACGAGCCGCTAACCTAAAGTTGAACGTTGAGTGTTAAGGGTACCTTCCCCTGCTGTCCGTGAGCATATCGCTGGCATAATCACCGCATTTTTGTAAATATTTTTCGTTGCGGTAACGAGGAGTCGCAAAAGGAAAGAAAGAAAGAAAGAAAGAAAGAAAGAAACGAACAAACAAGCAAACAAAGAAAGAAGGAAAGAAAGAAAACAGTCACTGGACTTCAGAGCTTCTCTCGGCTCTGAACTTTTTTATTACGACAGCAGCTGGCTTTCGAATGGACACCGCCGTCCTTGCAAGAACAACTTCGTCGCGATGGGCACGAAGTTGCCTTCGTCCGCGACAGCAGTGTTCGTTATGGCCTCCGAGACTGACGCAAAGTGGCAGTCGCTCTCCGAGTCCGCGTCACGCATAGATCATCGACGATCGACGAGTGTACTCGTCACTATCATTGTGCCGAGCGTTTCTTATTTTGCTGGGCACGGGTTCCCTAATTATTATTTAGTTTCGTGACTTGCGTTGCGGCACTGTGGTTGTTCGCCGTCACTACAACGGCGAGGGCCTCGACTTTGGCACCCTTCGTGCAATTAGGCAGCACGCGAGAAATTTACGGCCAGTTGCGTGCCTACTCCTCTACTGCAAAAACTAGCGTCTTCCTGTGCCTTCCAGTGTGAAGCCAGTGCATTTTTGACGCTGAATCGCACTGGAGTCGCTGGCGCTCGCTGGGAATCACTGGGATACTGGCGAGACACACTAGTGAAGACCTGGGTAACACTGGAGGAGACGCTGGTTTCACTGCTATGACGTTGGGGCGCATTGGTTTGTACTGCACACGCGATAGTTCTCGCTGCAGTTCGGTGGCTCGTGCTGGGAAGTGCGCTGCTTTTACTTTCGTTTTTTGCATTTCCATTTTGACTGCGGGGATAGCTATATTCTTGAACGAAATTAAGCAAACGCAGATAATGCCTTATCTTTAGTAGTTTGCACTCAAGCGATGAATGCGAGTTGTCGCCGTTGTCGAAGTGTTCTGGTGTCGACATGAAGCCCAGAAATCGTTCAGACGCGTTTGAACGGACCCCAGGAAGCCTGCCGCTGATTGATATTATCGCACCGATAAAAAACATGAGGGGATTCGCGCTCTTCGACTTTCCCTAGTGTACTACTAAATAATAGGCGAAGGGTTCTGAGGCTCAAATACAGACAATTTAGCATTCGCCAGGTACCCGTGCCGAGATGGTTCCCTTCCACCAAAGCCTAAGCCTAGCGATACCACCGAGTCCGTCTACACGCTATCGGCCCGTCTGGGCTCAGGAATCAACAAGTCTAACAAGGATAAATCACCATAGTTCAGCTTTCACATCTGTTCCTAAATAAACCATTTTTCGTGCCTACAGTGTCAGTACAAGAAGCGATGACTGCCGATGTGACGTGTTATAAACATGTTTATATGTGCTGTTGCCGAAGGCTGCCAGCCGCACAGCCTACGTAGATATGTGAATATACGCAGACGTGTCGATTGCAAAGCATCATTGAACTAAGATATTGTTGCATATCCCTTGCGCGAACAAGAAACAGCTATGAACACCGGCAGTAACAGTCCATACAGGGTCCCGGTTCAGTGGTTCATTTAGGACTCATGTCGAAGTTAAAAAATGAATCGCAATAGAAAATCAATGTTGTGGCACTTCCAGCCATACTACTGAATACGGACAACTTTCTCCTTTCTGATACAGGGGCAAGCTTTAGTTGCGGGGCAATAGCGCATCTACCATGTCTGTGCGAGACATGTCTGTGTGAAACTGAAACTGTGCCTAGGTCTCGATATGGGGGCAAATTATTCACAACTTGTCATCTAATGGCGTGGCGTACTGACAAAAGAGCGTAAAGACTGCTCTTGCAATTACGGAAGATTTTTGTGCGGCTTTTGGTGCTAGCGTTAACTTTGTGAAAAAAAGTTCAAGTTTTCGGTTTGGACTATGGGCTAGAATGTCATCACAATACGCAGGCATTCAATAGAAAAAAAAATATCTGCGCTGTTTAGGTGTGCCTCTCTCACAGTATAGAGATAGCAAGGGAGAAGTTGGAAAAATTTAATGTAGGTTGAATTCGTAGCGAGGGTGGAATTTGTCGATGTTTAGTCTTGCTGAAGTGTGCAATGTGTTCTTAGCTTCCCGTCTAATGTATGTGCTGCAAGTACTGCTCTGCTCACGACTTCGCATTGAGGCACTGCATCGCGTACTTGCAACATTGATCTGGAGCTTGGGTTGTGAATCGATGCGGCGCGACAACCTGTTCCTCCCCCTCGAAGGTGTTGGTCTAGGACTAGTCTATCTCTTCGTCAGGCAAATTGCTTCTCGCCTGTTTTTCTTTCGAGACGGTGACCATCCGTTTTTTGCGTGAAATGTTGCGGCTGTGATTAGATCATTATCTTCCTAATATAGCAGTGTCATCAAATGCCAAACATGTCCCACAGGCTAATTGGGGCACTCTCAAGGAGGTCATTGACTCATTTCTTTTCTTGAAGGTTAGATTCAGCTTGGAGTGCATTTTCACTGCAAGTCGAAAAGCAATTTCTGAGGCAATGGTGGACTCGATTTTCCCAGATCCTTTGTATCGCGAACCTTATTTAAGTCGGCCTTATGAGGTTGTCATAGGCGAGTCCGCAATATGTGTATGCGTCCTGGAGTAAAAACAGTTTTCTTTAAATCGCATCCGGAAACACTCTGTGTTAAAAGCTGGTTAAACTTGAGGGGCTGCTTTGTACCGTGACCAACGAACTGTCGACTGTGTCCACGTGTCCAGATGATCAGTCACTGTTTCATAAATTGTAGGGATGCCATAATTTTTTGGACATTCTCCAACGGACGCTTAGAAAGGAAATTGTCAACGCCCCATAGTCAATTATGTTTCTAGCGTTAAAATAACAGTTACGGGCGGTCTTCGCTACGACATGTTCATAGTACTTGGTTTATACAGTCTGTGGAGACGTACACTGTGTGATCGCCGTGCCGAAAGCTCGCGATCTACAAAATGCTTATTTCGTGAAAGTGCTGCTTATGTGAGAAGTGTGCACGCTGTGCAGGAACCACCGCCTGAATGTATGCACTCGTTGGACGCATGTGTGTGTTTGCCCGAGCTTTGAGCATGTAGCTGTGTCCGCTCTGTAATACATCTTCAGTATTGTTTTCCATGTAATAATCTTAATAAAATGAGACTGTCGTGGCGTAGTGGTAAAGTATTGGGCCTGGGAACTGTAGAACAGAGTACCGAACCCTGATGGTGGCGTTATTATTTTTACTTTGTCCTCGTTTCTTTTCATTTTTTTTTTCAGTTGCACTAGAACGCTCTTTGATGCTTTCTGTATTTAAATAAATGTGTACGGTAGCCAGGCACCGCGCAGTTCTCGCGCTACAGCCGCTTTTCGCACCAGTGTCCAGCGCCTCCCAGTATGCAGCGCCTGCCCAGCGCCTTAGCATCCATCATGTCCCTGCGTACCGGATATTGGGTTTTGCAATAGTCTCCGAAAGGCACTAGGTAACGCCCGCGGCTGAAAGTGTGCTGCACATTCGCCTCCATATGAGCGGCGCTGACTTAACACTTCAATAACATTCAGCTGACAAGTCAGCGGTGTCCCTCGTTCATTCATTTACTGTCGTGCTAAGTTGTGTTACCCGCACCCATCGATGTGCCCAACAAAAGGCCGTGTTAACACTCGACAGGGCTACATCTACGACAAACACGCAAATACATTCAACGAAATGGACGGGAGGATGACACCGTGGTAAATGGTAATTGCTAATGGAACGCACGCGTAACGGGAACGACAGTGCGCTCGGCTTCCACTTCCTCCAAGTTCTCCAAGTTCACTTTTAGACAATCTTCGTTTGCCGTTGCCTTATTCTACAATTCAACAGAACAATCAATATACCGTGTGCCTTCTCTGACTTCATTGTCTGTTTGCTTATGTAAACGCGAAAAGAAACCGGAACAGCAAGGACGAGCGATCGTCCTGCATTTCTTTATTTCTTTATGTGTATTGCTCCTTCCATGTGCAGCAATCCTCCACTGGTTAACGCAAGAAGTATTACTACGAGAGACACGCTCACGCAGAAAACCTAGAGCTATTAATTGCAGTCGCAGTAAATTACGCGCAAGCGCTTTTCTGACTAAGTATAATACAACTACTACACAAATATTACGCAGGACACATATGTGTATACCTGCAGTACTCAGGGGCACGATCGGAGATCGTAGATCGTTGTTCGAAACACGCGTTCAGTTTGCGTTCAATTTCGCCTCACGCGATTGGCTAGATCGTGCCCCAGGTTGCGTCTTGCGTTAGCGAACGGCCCAGCTGACATACGGCAACCATTCTTCTTCGAGGGCAAGTTAAAAGAGACGTTCACTTGACCTCGAGAAAGAACGGTTTCCAGATGTCAGCGACAAATGTCGTCCCATTCGTCTGCATTTGCATTTTCTACGACATTAAGGGTAAGTTGACAAGAACTTCACTGCGAAGTTCATGCATTTTAAAAAAAGTCGTTGGCTCCTCAGCTTCTCTTGGTGACAGGCGAGATTCCAAGCTCCGTCACGCGCTCGCATTATAAATTAAGAACTCGTACAAATACACAATTTTCTCTCATTATTCTTATTTCTTCCAGTGTTTTATACTCTTATACCGCTATTAATTTATTCGTTGACTAATTTCTTTGTTCGTTCGTTTGTGTCCTCGCGTGCTTTCATGTTCCTTTGTTACCAAGATGCAACAGCCGCCTCCCTATAGACAAGGGCACGGAAACGAACAGGGTGCACTCACCCCGGGTGAAGACAGCCGCCATAGCCCGGTGACCTCTGCAATTGACCACACCGAGGACGAGGTTCCTCGGCAGGCGCTTGAAGGCGCGCACGGTGACGACGGCGCGTTCCACCGACACCAAGTTGGCGGCGCGCACTCGCACGCGCTGGAGACCCGCCTCGCCGAAGCGAAGCGAGGCATTGCGAGCGCCGCGCCCGGAAGGCGAAGGTCGCACTGGCGTCCACTGCTGTCCAGGCACCCTGTACGCGACCGTCGCGTTCGTGCCTTCTTCCAGAGTCACCCCGATCACAAACCGCGCTCCCACCTTCGCAACCCACCGAGGCCCACGAGTCCACACTCGTAAACCTTTCACCCTGTCCTGTGCAATCACACGGACAGTCAGGCTTGCTCCGTGCCGCTGGCCCAGGTCGTTCCAGGCTTCCGCGGTCACTGAATACGCGCCGGCAACGGGAAACAGGAACCACGCCACGCACGTCTTCGCGGGGTCCCGCAGTCCTTCCGCAGGCGCCACGACGAGGCAGGAGCCGCAAGCAGGGAGGACGTGCCACGAACAGCGAACGTCGGTGCCTGCTGTGTACGTAGCCAGGAGCGTCACGTTGCTTCCGGTCGCCAGGACGAAAGGTTGGCGGCCACCGCCAACGTCGGGGGCGCTCAAGTTCACTCGCAGTCCTCGAATTTCGTCCAGCGCGCTGACTGTCTTCATCGCCGTGGCTGCGCTGAGCGGGTTCTGCAGCGTCACCGCGATGCGGTACGTCCCGGGTTCCTGGAAGACATACGCCATCTCGTGACCGGCACCCCCCGTAGAGTTGAAGAGCAGGACCGACTCTCGGCTGCCGCACGTCGCTGAAGGCGTGTCGTCATTTTCGAGCCGGCAGCCCTTCGCGACCACTCTGCTGACGGCGTATGAAACGGTGTAACCGACGGGTAGCCGAGTTTCCTCCCGGAGGCGGCACCTGGTGGCATGAGGAAATGGCGAGCGTGTGCATTTGGGGCCAGCTAGGCTGCCACAGTGCAGACAACTGACGCAACAAACTCGCTAACTAATTTTAGTGCGATTAGAGTTCCCTACGAACACATGTTGCAATTACTAGAACGTGGGTTGCCTCTATAGAAAAGGCGTATTCAGAGTACTGTTAAATAGCACGCTGTTATTGAAGTGATACAGTACATGGCATGTCAAACAATTACGCATCGTGGGATTTTTGCCAGTGTTTTTCAGTGGCTACACTCTTGATCGGGGTCCACCTAAGTTAGACTCAGTAACTGGAACATATTTTGCAAATATGCTCCACACCGTGGAACGGAGTACACCCTCACACATCGGCGTAGCAGACAACGAGGCCGCTGACGGTCTTGCGCGCACAGAGTCATCATTCACACCAACGAAGGCGGCTCTCCAGGACATTACGGATATATTACGGCATGCATCCCCTCGCACACACATTACACCGGAGTATCACAGCGCGACGTACTGCTGCGTATCAGATTGACGCGCTGTTTTGTGAAAAACAGCGCGTTTATCCCGGTACAGTGCATAACCAGCTGGCCCCAACTGCAGCTTTGCATAGTGCACTTCATAGACTACCGGCCAGAGGCATTGCGCTTTCTGCAGGCTCACCTGATACTCGTGCGCGTTGGAACCATATCTGGAGGTAGGACCAGCAAGCCTCGGAGCCAAACGTCTTGTACCGACGTGAGATTGCGGTAGACGCCGATAGAGTCATTGTGCGCCGCGACCCACGAAACATTGTGGCCGCTGAACCAGGCGGCCACCATGGGTCTGAAGATACCCTCCCTCAGGTAGGTGTACGTCACACCGGCCGTCCAACAGTAGGATTCGACGCGAGTCGGGCGCAACCGCAGCGGCTTCGTCTGCTGTTCGTCGTCGCCGAAGTAGACGTCCATCACGAGGTCTCCGTTGCGGCCGTTAGCATGGTGTCCCGGAGCGGCCACGGATACGAATAGCGTAACCATGGCCGCCGCCAGGGGCAGTATAGTCGGAGTGAGCAGCGCTGTGCGGATCGTTGGCGCTGGAAGGAGGTTGACTCCGCTCCATTCTCCCTGCGTGTTTTCACGGAAAGGGCTATGAAAATCACGATATGTGCTTTTGAACTGTTGTTCGCGGAATGGCTCACACGCATTATGTAAATACGGAGTAAAGATTAACGTGTCGAGAACTACAAAGGTTCAATAGCCTTTAGATGAAAGAGGAGTTCGTGTTTTGTACGTAGTCTCTTGGAGCTGTGCAGAAGTGCATTAGTCTAGGCCAAGTATGCACAGGAGACTCGGATAATGAGGGGGACATCTGCACACGAATAAAAATGAGTAGCAGCACGTGCGGAAGGCACTCCAAGTCCCAAACTGCAACATATAAATAATGTGGGACGAAAAAGGACACGATCGGAGGTAGAACGAAGAAACTTCAAAAGAAAGTAGGGACCGGGCAATGTTTGATGGAGCGGAAAATGACAACTGTAACATTAAGATGCAGGAAAATGGCAGTCCATATATATATATATATATATATATATATATATATATATATATATATATATATATATATATATAGAGAGAGAGAGAGAGAGAGAGAGAGAGAGAGACAGAGAGAGGGCAGAAAGGAAAGTAAGAGGTAAGGGATGTACGGTTTTCTACCCTGCACTAAGACAAGTGGATAATGGGGTGAAAAGGGGGAAATAAGGTAAAACAGAAAGCCCTAGTCGCGCGCACTTGGAGGCGATGAGTCTATATCAAAGGTTGGAGATACCTGTCGACTTCAAGTATTGTAGCAATACCTTCGTTGTTTTCTGTGCCAGCGACGTACATGACTGTGGTCTATAGACCTTGGCTTCAGAAAACTGCCTTGGCTCTTACGGAATTAATGCTGGCCGGAGAACACGGCGCTGGACATCATAACGGAAACAAAAACACAGGAGAGAAAGGCAAAGGAAAGACCGGGAGGTTAACCAGAGATTAGATTACAAAACAAGGCAGCGCAGCTAATATTCTGGTACACATTAAGAGGAACGAGCTTACATGGCCTGCTCTTGTAATGCGTCAATCGCATAGGCGATCATTTATGCCACTACATGAAGGACGTGAATGTCAAGGTATAAGGGTAGCGCAATCAGTAAGCCAGATCATTAGATGGTGTAATAAGAATAGTATATTTGGCGTCATAGAATGGAGTCTCCCAACGCAAGATCGGGCGAACGGAACATTTCTACCAGAAACTCCGTTCTTACAGCGGACATGAAATAGGCATTAAATGGGACAGCCTAGGGAACAATGGACCGGGAAGGGAGAAAGAATTGTTATATCAGAAACGACAGTTCCTGGCGGTAAAACAACAACGAAAGGAGGAGTCGTTTTCTTAAAAGCAATGTATTGAGTAAAATAGGGGAACTTACATATAGCAAGTCGGATTCTCGGAGTCATGTTGTCCTACGACCTGTTTCCGATTTTCCTGTTTTCATTTTACTGCATGTATTCACTGGAACTTCATAAAATCTTTCAGGCAATTGGTGACCTTCAAAGCGATCTACCTCGGTGGCCACTGGGGGACCTCATTATTGCATGTGAAATTCTTACCAGGCATGAAGTTCGACTTTCTTAGTCGATGGGGTAAGTCCTGTTCAGAAAAAGTTCGACGTCGTACAAATCTAAACTTTGGGAAACGTACAGGACATTATCAAACACTACTTTCGCAACTCATTTCAGGTCACAAAGTATGTGCGCAAGTGAATGACTGTTATTCTCTTGTTAATTGATATTGAAAATTCTACCAACTTTTGTCGCCGGATTTTTAACAACATTTGATTGTTAAATGAATAGGCACGAATGAGTGGAGCAAGTATGCAAATAAGGAACACGTACGCAACATGACACACACAATAACGAGCATTTAACGTCCGCTTGCTTGAATCGATGTCCAAGATAGCGGACGCGACAAGACATTAGGTACAGTGTGCACCTCAAGTAAGAGTATAAAAACAACACGCGAGTGAATAAAACGATGCAACATGCAAGATAAAGATGAATCAGACATGTAAGGGATCATTGAGACACTACACAGTCAAGACAATGAAGCCACTCATGCTAGACGATACTGGATGGTACGTATACATGAATAAATGAACAACGAAATGAAAAAGCGAATCAAAAGCTGAATATAAAAAGAGATAAACAGAATAACTGTACGCGTCAATAACAAGGTACAATGTCAGTGTACCTTAAGACAAGTAATAAAGCTCTCAGCGTCCATTGCGCTGGAGCTCCGATTCATTCATTCATTCATTCATTCATTCATTCATTCATTCATTCATTCATTCATTCATTCATTCATTCATTCATTCAAACTGAGTTTCATTCCACAGCCAAACCGCATTTCGCAGATGCAGTAAGGTCAATCGCCCAGCTGTTAGAGTTCTTACGCTTGTTAAGAATGGCCGTACGGGCCAGCTTTCAGCCCGCTGCACGTGTTCCAAGCCCACCAGACAGGGAGCCCTTCCGAGAACTGCGGACGGCCGGTAGCCACGTGGCGCGCGATCAGCTCAGGAAATTGGTACTTGGCGGAGCCATCCGGGACAAAGCAGTTCTACGAAGCCCTCTGACGTCGGCACTGAAAGCTGGGCGGTACCGAGAACTGCGGATGACCGGCAGCCACGTGGCGCGCGGTCAGTTCAGGAATGTGGTACTCCGCCGCGCCACACCAGACGGAGCACAGTTCTACGAAGCCCTCGGTCGTTGACTCCGGAGCCTTTGTGTGTGTGGGCGTAAACGATACTGCGGAACGGCGCCCCTCTGTCGTCGGCTCCAGATCTTGGAATGTGTGAGCCTTTGTGTGTATGGGCTCGAACTTGTGTGCATTAGTGTGTGTGAGCCATAGTGCGAGGCGGCGGCAAGTTTACAATGCTTGGACGAACCTTCCCGACCATTCCTGCTCCGTCCCCGCCGAACGATGACGTCGAACTATGACGTCAAGCGGAGAGCTTATAAGCAGCGTTTGCCGGCTGCTAGGGTGTGCTCGTGTCGTGCTCGTTGTCGGGAGCTGAGTGCTCCTTGTCATGCTAGAAATGAACTAGTGAGCTGTGTGCTCGTAAGCCGTTTGCTGTATGTTAGTCTTGCGGGCTCCATATGGGAGTCGCGCTAGTCTGCCAATGTATCCTGCTTAAACTGTTAATATGTAAATAAATCCTGTTCACCGAGTTCCTGTCTACGACCTTCATCTCCTTCAAATGGTGGCAGCGGCGAGATAGTCCGACGACTCCTACATCTGGTCGACAGCGGTAGGACCGTCCGACGAATCCTACACGCTCAATACATCTGATACTTAAAACGAAGCTGTCCGTTCGGAGCAAACTCCAATTTGCTTGTTCAAGTACACTTCACACCAATGCCGAGGATTAGGTTAGTTGGTGCTAAATTGCTGAAAGTTCCAAGCGCAATAGACTAACACAAACTGTGAGTGTTAGCTTTTTTTTTTTCGCTTTTATTCTGTATCTGTTGAGTTGGAAACATTGGTAAAGCACCAGAAGTCGAAATGCTTTTACTAGACAGCCGCTGAACAAATCTGAATAAATTTTGTTGCATTTAAGAAAACGTATAACTTCTATCGACTGATACACGCAGTTTCGTGTAGTTTGTGGCCTGAAATATTTAACGGAAGTACCAGGAGGTTGAATTCCACAAAAAGAATAATACCAAGAGGAAGACAAACGAAGCATGAAATTTGAAACTTATCGACTCTGCACCAAAAGAAGATATCAGAATTGTGTGAATCGTAGCTCTTAGATCCTCTACAGCGATAAAAAAATTTAAAAAGCAACAACGCACATGTTAGAACATGCGTGAAACGAAGCTTTAGCGAAGCCGTAATTTCTTTGATTACCGACTAACAGCGCTGCGTACTGTTTACTTTCACCCTATGCAACGTGTAATCTCCTGAAACGTTTATGCCTACCAACCACAAAGGCGACAACTTTATTCTCGGGCGTATTTTTTTTTTTAATGATTACTGCACTGAAGCGCTAACAAAACTCCAATTTAGGCGGTTGCACAGTATGAGACGCACACGTCGCGACGTGGCAAGTACGAAGCCGCTGCATGACATTTTTCGAGGGAAGAATGGTGATGACAGGTGTGCGCACAGAAAAGTACAACACGTATCAAGCAACATTAAAGGGTTTCGTACCTCTTCTGCCACTGTGGCACCTACCCATCCTGGAGGATTGGCCAAGGACGGGCACACACTTAGTGGTACATATCGAATGGCGTAATCAAAGAAAGTAAAAAGAATAAGTTAAATGTTCTCCACTATTTCGTTAAGAGGTCGGTGTTTTCTAGGGATATCTGCGAAGAGAAATTATTTGTTCATGTTGCACTTAGAATATACAGGGTGTCCAAACCATCTTGCACCAAGATTTAAAAATAGATAATCAAATTATTTATACTCAGATACTCAGAATTGCCGAGAAAGTGACTGCTTGTGGCACTTTGCGCGTATTCGCAGGCTTCTTTCACGCTGAGAAAAACACTTTTATATAGCACGTATTGAGGAACAGAAAGCTACATCGGGAGTTTTCCGTGTCGCTCTACAACTTTCTCATCCATACTTTTCATCTAATTATAATATTTGAGAAGGTGATTAATTCATTAAGACTAATCACGTAACGGTGGAATGCAAAAAATTATCTGAGCATATCCAAGCGACGGCAAACATCACCACTTTGGTTCTGTACAGCTACGTGGCATTCGCATATCTTTAAATCTTGGTGCATGATAGTGGGGACACCCTGTACATTTCTTTAACGCGAAACAGGGACGTGCGCCAACTTCTGCGGCTTTGCCGGTTAGCAGGCAATGGTTATGTAAGGCCGTTCGCTGGCACTTATATTAGCGCCCGCATATCCTCCCTAAATGCATGCACAAACATTCGCCGAGATACTGATCGACCCAACGGCGCGGGAGAACAGGCAATGAAAGGTTCCCTTTAACAACATCCAGGTTTTCCGTACCAGCGATGCGTCCTACCCGGACATCCAACAGAAGAAGTGGCGGCCGGTGGTCCTCAGTCGGGGGTGGCAATCCCCATCGTCAGCAACAGCAACGCAGCCACCAGATATAAACTGCGGGCGGCCGTCGACACAGCTTTGTGGGCTCGGCGACTGCGCATCTGCACAGCTCGCTATACCTTTTGCTCTTGCAATGCAAGTTAGTCAACCATGCGCTCTCTTTGCTAAAAAATCTAGCAATTATTTCCTGATGCAGTTGCCGAGCCCGCACTGCTGTGCCGCCATTGCTGTCGAATGTGCTCATATTGTTCATGCCTTGCTGATTTTGGCCGGTGATGTGGAAATAAACCCGGGTCCTAACATTCCTGAAAACCTACTAACCGAATTGCGAAAACTAACCGCCGGTCAGAACCAGATGATCACTGAAATTCATGGTCTTAAGTCGCAACTTACTTCTACCGATAAAGCAATTACTGATCTAAGCAAACGAATGAATGATCTTGAGAGTCACTACCAGACGCTTTTGCCCATTCGAAACGAAGTGGATGCAATGCGCACCACGACTGAACAGGCTATTTTTCGCATTTCCGAGCTCGAAGCACGTATCGACGATGCCGAAAATCGCTCACGGCGGGACAACCTAATTTTTTACGGCATTCCTGACCCTTCCAGCTCGGAAACCACTGCCGACTCCGAAAGATTGATTGTGGAACTTTGCCGCGATAGGTTGCAACTAACCATCGACCCTAAAGAAATAGAACGTGCACATCGCATCGGTCGTCACTCCCCCAATCACTCTCGCCCCCTCATAGCAAAATTTACTTTCCATAAAACCAAAGTTAACATCCTTTCGAGTGGCCGAAAGCTTAAGGGCACTGACTACAGTATTAGCGAGGAATTACGCGATCAGTACGAAATTCCCGAAAACATCTCGTTGCTTTCGCAAAAGGTAAAGGCGTTCCGTTTTCACTCCGCTTTAAGACTTTGCTCATGGGTTCAAGAAGATACACCTTTGATGCCGCCTCGAGTAGTGTCAAAGAGTTGTCATAGCAGCTACATCACCCCAAACAGAAAAATAACATAACACCGACTTACTCCAGAGATAGCGCTTCGCTTTCTGTAATATACACGAACGTGCGCAGTTTCCTCCCAAAGCGTGAATTGGTGTCGAACATAGTTTCATCTGCCGGTAGCAACATACTATTACTAACTGAGACATGGCTGAGCAGCGCCCTTACTGATAGCGAAGTTCTAGCCGACCTGCCCGGTTTCTGCCTCTATCGGAACGACCGCGCAGGAACCCGTGGTGGTGGTGTGCTAGTCGCTGTTCGTGAGCAGTTGCCATGCTCGCTAATTAACGTCACATCAGATCTTGAGATGTTATGGGTCATAATGCATACCTATCCAAAAAATGTGCTACTTGGTATCTGTTACAGACCGCCCAGTGCTACTTCTGATTTCTGCCATCAACTTAACAACGTCATAAGCGAACTGGTAACCACCCACCGAAACGCGCAAATCCTGCTCTTCGGTGACTTTAACTTCCCACAAATAGACTGGCGTACCATACAATCATTCTCGGTATCCGGACACACAGAGGCCAAAAATTTTGTCGATTTCTGCCTTAACTTTAACCTTTCCCAGCTAGTAACTGAACCAACCCGGATTTCGCAGCAAACTGCTAACGTCCTCGATCTCGTACTAACCGACCACCCTGACAGCCTTTCATCCATTTCTTATTTACCTGAGATCAGTGATCACAAAGTCATCCATGCCACATTTTCGTTCAATTTGTTGGCACGGGATACCTTTAAGAAAACAATATGTCTATACGACAAAGGAAATTACGGAGCTATAACTGAAGCTATGAATACATTCTTTCCTATATTCGAATCAACTTTTCAAAACCATTCCGTTAACAGCAATTGGACGCGCTTCAAAAACAAACTAAGTGATCTTGCACATAAATTCATTCCTAAAGTCACCTTTCGTTCTTATCAGCAAAAACCATGGTTCACAGAGGCCTTAAAACGCCTAGAAAACAAAAAAAAAAGCGTCTGTATCGCGCCGCCAAACAGAGAGGACGCCCATGCGCATGGGATAAATATTATGAAGCCGAACAGAGCTACGTCGACGCACTGCGTCACGCTAAACACTCCTTTTATCACAATAATCTACCAAACCTATTAATCAATAACCCGAGGGAATTTTGGAGAGTTATAAACGATAGCGAAACGCGCACTATTAAGATAACTAACGAATCGAACGAAATTATTAATGATTGCGATTGCGCCGACGTGTTCAATTCGGCCTTTGCTTCTGTGTTCACTAACGAATCTAATGCGCCTCCCATTTCGTCATCGCTTAGTATAAACTCGTCAATGCCAGCCATTGCTTTCAATGCAGACGGTATTTGTGCGATCATTGACAAAATCAAGTGTTCATCATCTTCCGGCATAGACGAGATTAACCCAAAAATTTTAAAAAACACTAAGCTTATTTCTGCAGCCTATTTGTCCTTGATATTTGCCCAGTCTCTTTCTTCAGGTTCCATTCCAGATGACTGGAAAATTGGGAAGGTCGTTCCAGTTCACAAATCAAGTAACAGAAACTCGCCTCTTAACTACCGCCCCATCTCCCTAACAAGTGTCCCCTGCAAAATCATGGAACATGTCATCTACTCTCTTATCATGAATTTTCTTGACTTGAATCACTTTTTCCATCCCGCCCAGCACGGATTCCGCAAAGGTTTCTCCTGTGAAACACAGCTGGCCATTTTCCTGCACGATGTTCACACTAACCTTGACAGTAACATACAGACTGACGCAATTTTCCTGGATTTCTCTAAGGCCTTCGATAAAGTTCCTCATCAACGTCTAATATTGAAACTTACAAGACTTAATTTGCATCCTGATGTTTTGAATTGGATCATTGAATTTCTTAGCAACCGCTCCCAATCTGTCATTATAAATAATCACTGTTGTAATCTCAGCGCTGACACCCGTTGTTGCAAATGGGTCGCAAGCCCCAAGGGTAGCGTTGGCCTGGCGGCCTGGGGCACAACTGGAAGCATCCGAAGGTCCCGGCAAAGCATGAGTCGAGTGGTAACAGAACAACTTGTTTATTCTAGCATCGCAAAGGGTGGGCGGTCAGGTCGACCGAAGTGGAGAGACGGGAGAGCACCTAACTCAACGGAAGAAATCGGAGCCTCTCTCTTGGCGTCCGGGGGCAGCTGCTTTTATACTCTCGCAGTTGAGGGGAAGGAGGAACGCCTCGTCAGAGGCGCACGTGATGCGGGGCACGGACAGGCTGAGAGACATGTTGAGACGAGTGCATTGACGCATCCGCCGAGCCGGCGCCGGTCAGACCTCCTCGCTTCACACTTGGGGAGCTCCTCTCCCCGGCTGCCGCGCTTTGACAAGCGTGGGCACCACCATGCACACACACACACACGCAGACCTGAAGACACGTGGCACTGAAACATGCCTGGACGCGCTTGGCGGGGAGGCGTATCGGCGGCGCTGAACGGGCCGAAATGTCCGCCGCTTTAAACGAAGCCCCGGCGTCCGTTGCATCCGCGCCGGCTATACCGCGCGTCGTAGGCGAAACGTAACAGACCGCCCCGCCGGGGGAAGGAGATCCCGATGGTCAGGGGACTGCATCCGCTGTCCGGAGGGATGTCGCTCGATGATGCTCATAACCGAAGTCGGGCGTCCTTCGGCGTTTCTTGAGCGCAGCGCACAGAGAAGGCCTCGCTCTCTCGTTCAGGTTCACACAGGACACTGCAAGGTGACTTCGGGAGAGTTGCCATTTTTCTCTCGTTCCCAGCAAGCGTTAGAACTACGCCGAAACTCAACCGCTCAGTCAGCAAGCACGACACAACCCTCACTAAGCCATGCCAGGCTCTTTCCCCTTTTATACCACTGCCTAGTTCCTTACAGTAGTCTAGCAGCACTCAGAACGCGTCCACAAATTGGAAAATTGCACTAGAAAGCACGTCATCACTTTCAAACACTAAACAAAAGCAATATGTTAAAGATCCTGCCTCAGGAAGAAAAACATCAGTAACAAAACCACTCTGAGGCTGATTCCTACGTTAGGGGCTTCGACTTAAGCCATCGGCGTTACCGTTGAGACTTCCCTTTTTGTAACGCACCTCAAAGGAATATTGTTGCAAAGCGAGGCTCCAGCGCAGGAGGCGGCCATTTGTGGAAGAGATGGTCTGCAGCCATTGGAGAGGGCAGTGATCCGTCTCGAAGCATGCGAAGCGGAGATCGCAGCGAGCGACCGTACACTAGCTCAGCTGGCGAAAACCCCGTAGCCGCATGCGGCGCGGTCCTTAATGCAAACATCACCCCAGGCAGACACAGCTCCCAGTCAGTTTGTTGTGCAAAACACAATGCTCTCAACACGCGCTTCATGACGGAGTGGAGCTTCTCAACGGAATTCGACTGTGGGTGGCACACTGAGCTGTGTAACAGCTTTACCCCACACCTTTCGAGAAAAGTTGTCGTCAAAGCGCTAGTAAACACTGTGCCCTGATCTGATTGGATTTCCGCAGGAAAACCAACTCGCGCAAATATAGACAGTAGTGCATTGACTATCTCAACTGAGCTGAGTTCTTTAAGCGGCACTGCTTCAGGGAACTTTGTCGCTGGGCAGATCACAGTCAAAATGTGTCTGTACCCCGTGGTTGTTACCGGCAGAGGTCCCACTGTATCAATAACGAGCCGTCTAAAAGGCTCCGTAATGATAGGTACCAACTTCAACGGCGCCCTCGATTTGTCCCCTGGTTTGCCCACCCGCTGACAGGTGTCGCATGTCTTCACAAAGTAGTCTGCGTCCCGAAAACACCCTGGCCAATAGTACTCTTGCAAGAGACGGTCCTTAGTTTTCTTAACTCCTAGGTGTCCGGACCACGAACCCCCATGCGACAAGCGCAACAGATCCTGACGGTAGCACTGAGGCACGATCAGCTGATCGAACTCCACTCCCCTGCGGTCTAGATACTTCCGGTACAGGACCCCACCTCTTTCCACAAAATGAGCATTTTTCTTGGCGATACCTTCCTTGACATTGCAGCGTATGTTTTCTAGGCTGCGATCCTTTTTTTGCTCGGCTATCAAAGCCGCCCTGTTGACTTTATACAACCTATTAAGTCCGTCTGACGTAGGCGCGATGAGCAAATCTGCAGATAGCTCTTCTAACTTTCCCGTGTCGGGCATTTCCTCTCCAGTATCTGGTGCCTTTAACGCTACAGGCTCAATTTTATTCAGTTCGGGCGTGCTCTGAATATCAGCTTGCTGCGCCTCTGACCCTTTCTCATTGTTCGACAACGTCGGCCCCGTAACTACCGCCTTTGCAGCGAGCTCCCGAACCTTCGATCTGGTTAAGGTCTGAACGCTAGCCTCACCAAACAAAAGCCCCTTCTCGCACAGGAGGTGATCGGACCTGTTCGAAAATAGGTACGGGTACTGGGGGGGCAGCATAGATGACACTGCCGCCTCCGTCTCAAGAGCTCCGAAAGGTCCTTCAATAAGCACTTTTGCTACGGGCAGACACACGCTATGAGCTTCCACGGCTTGCTTGATCCATGCACACTCGCCCGTGAACATATCGGGTTCTACGTAAGAGGGGTGAACTACATCCATTGTAGCTGCGGAATCGCGAAGCACTCGGCACTCTTTCCCGTTCACGAGGAGGTCTCGCATGTAAGGCTCGAGAAGCTTCATGTTCTCGTCAGTGCTGCACAATGACAAAAACACGACTTTTGTTTTTGTTTCTGGACACTGCGCCGAAAAGTGACCCGGCTTCTGGCACGTATAACAAACGCGCGCTTGCCTCGTCTCGAACCGCTTTCTGCGTTCGGCTTCGGCTGCCGCCGTCTCCTTACGTTCGGTCGGACTGCTTTCACTCGCATCCGCACTACGCGTGTCCCCCTTTGCTCTCATGGGCGTGAACTTCGGCCTCTCAAACTTGGAGCCGAATTCACCCTTTTGACCGTCCTTAGCTCCGCGAGCCCGACGCGTCACAAACTCCTCGGCTAGCTCAGCGGCTCTAGCCACCGTACTAACGTCTGGCCTATCCAAGACCCAGTACCGCACGTTCTCAGGTAAGCGACTATAAAACTGTTCCAGCCCGAAACACTGCAGAACTTTCTCGTGGTCACCAAACGCTTTCTCTTCTTTGAGCCACTCCTGCATGTTTGACATTAGCCTGTAGGCAAACTCTGTATATGACTCACTTCTGCCTTTCTCATTTTCCCGAAACTTCCGACGGAAAGCCTCCGCTGACAGCCTGTACTTTTTTAGCAGACTCGATTTCACTTGGTCGAAATCCTCTGCCTCCTCTCTCTTCAAGCGAGCGACTACGTCGGCCGCCTCGCCGGGTAACAAAGTGACCAAGCGCTGTGGCCACGTTTCCCAAGAGAACCCCTGCTTCTCGCACGTTCGCTCAAAGTTAACCAGGAACAAACCAATGTCCTCTCCAAGCTTAAACGGCCGCATCAGGTCAGTTATTTTGAACGATACTCGCTCTCCTGCACCGTGTGCCTGACTTCCATTACGAGCGCGTTCCATTTCTACCTCGAGACGCTTCATTTCCAAAGCGTGTTGACGGTCGCGCTCCTCCTTTTCTTTCTCTTGTTGCTCTCGCTCTTTTTCTTTCTCTTGTTGCTCTCGCTCTTTCTGTTCTTTAAGTTCGCGCTCCTGTTTCTCTTTTTGCTCTTTAAGGTCGCGCTCCTGTCTTTTTGCCCTCTCCTCAATGGTCTCAAGGCATTCCGACAGCTCGTCATCCTCTGCTTCTAACTCAAGAATAGCCCTCAGCAGTTCTGGTTTTCTGAGTTTGTCTGAGACATCCAGACCCAACTCTCTTGCAAGCTCCAGCAATTTCGGTTTGCGCAACGACTTCAAATCCATGGCTGCTCTGAATGCTGCTTTCTCTACTGCCTACTATTGTCTTGCCGCAAACTAACCCGGCAGCAACGACAACCACAATTACCAGCGCTGTTTCTGACACTAACAAAAGCCTGGCAAAACTCAGAAGAAGAAAGTCCCGCACTCACCAAACCTCGCAGCCAAGAATTCAGCGCAGTCGTTCCGCTGCAGGCAACCAGTCATCACACAGGGCTCGTTGCACTGCTTCCGGATGGTCGTTGTGCTGCTCAGCATACAGACAACCGCATATCTTCGCTGCTGGCCTCCGTTGTCGCGATCTCACCGCTGGCAAACAGTTGTTGTAATCTCAGCGCTGACACCCGTTATTGCAAATGGGTCGCAAGCCCCAAGGGTAGCGTTGGCCTGGCGGCCTGGGGCACAACTGGAAGCATCCGAAGGTCCCGGCAAAGCATGAGTCGACTGGTAACAGAACAACTTGTTTATTCTAGCATCGCAAAAGAGCGGGCGGTCAGGTCGACCGAAGTGGAGAGACGGGAGAGCACGTAACTCAACGGAAGAAATCGGAGCCTCTCTCTTGGCGTCCGGGGGCAGCTGCTTTTATACTCTCGCAGTTGAGGGGAAGGAGGAACGCCTCGTCAGAGGCGCACGTGATGCGGGGCACGGACAGGCTGAGAGACATGTTGAGACGAGTGTAGAGACGCATCCGCCGAGCCGGCGCCGGTCAGACCTCCTCGCTTCACACTTGGGGAGCTCCTCTCCCCGGCTGCCGCGCTTTGACAAGCGTGGGCACCACCATGCACACACACACACACGCACACTTGAAGACACGTGGCACTGAAACATGCCTGGACGCGCTTGGCGGGGAGGCGTATCGGCGGCGCTGAACGGGCCAAAATGTCCGCCGCTTTGAACGAAGCCCCGGCGTCCGTTGCATCCGCGCCGGCTATACCGCGCGTCGTAGGCGAAACGTAACATCACCTATCTAACCCTGTGCCAGTAACATCAGGCGTCCCTCAAGGATCGGTTCTTGGCCCTCTATTATTTTTAATATATATTAATGACTTACCTTCACATGTGTCCTGTAATATCCGAATGTTCGCCGATGATTGTCATTTATCGAACTGTACGTAACACCAGCAATCAAACAGCCCTGCAGAGAGACCTCACCAACATACTAACATGGTGTGACGATTGATTAATGAAACTTAATGTACAAAAATGTAAAGTTATGTCTTTCACTCGTAGCAGTAATCGCCTGGTATTTCCCTACCAAATTAGAAGCATGCCTCTCGAACTAGCAGAGTCCTATATATAGCTAGGTGTCACTGTATGCAATGATCTGTCCTGGCATAAACATATTTCTAACATCATATCATCTGCTAATAAAACACTAGATTTTTTAAAACGTAATCTCCGCCAGGCACCTCAAAACGTAAAACTGCTTGCCTACAAGTCCCTTGTTCGGGCAAAACTTGAATATGCATCTGCCATCTGGAGCCCGCACCAAACATATCTTATCACCTCACTTGAATCTGTTCAGAACCGCGCTACTAGGTTCATTCACTCACAATATTCATATGATGTCAGTATTTCCGCACTTAAAACACAATCCGGACTAACATTACTATCTAATCGCCGACGCATTGCTAGTCTTGAGCTCTATCACAAGTTCTTTTTCAGTACCCTTCATCATGCGCCATACATCGTTCCTGCGGCACGCATCTCTCATCGCACCAGTCATCCGCAGCAAGTCGCACGGCCGCGTGCCCGAACCACTCATTTTTCCGCCTCGTTCATTACTCGAGCAGCTAAAGACTGGAACGGCCTTCCTGCTGACATTGTTAGCATCACTTGCCTGTCTTCATTCCTACAGCGTGTGATTGATCACTTTGAATATAACTTATGAAGTGTACCAAATGTGGAACTCATGTTAAACCCACCCCTTATGTAATACCCCCTCCGGGGGTCTTTAAGGACAATAAACTGAAACTGAACTGAACTGAACAGCTCAAGTGAAAACATTACACTGTTTACGCAGGTTTTCACAACACCTTTGATCGACAGGTCAGACGTGCACCGGCTAGGTATAACCAAGCGCGTCAAAAAACAACTTGTGAAAGCACATGCATCAACGTGCTGGAGCATTCGTCTCACAGGTTCCAGCGTGAAACCCGTGGCCTACCTTCCGCTCAGCGGCACGTGTGGATTTGAAGGCGCGACATTTCGCAGAAAGAGCTATTACTCAGCGAGCTACGACATTTATTCCCGACCGCGTTAACGCATAGCTAGCTACACAAAGCGCTCGAGGACGCCCCGGGAGCGCACGGAGAGATATACGGTAAGAAGAGTTAAGGAAACAAGAGGCAAAAGAAACGAGTGAGAGACAGGCGAAGCAGTACCGCATGGGAGCTTACGTCCCTGGCAGCAAAACAGCGCCCTTCGCTCGGCCGCCAGTTGTTTTTTGCCTTTCGCTATTCGACGTCCAGACTGAGCCGTGTTTGCGCAGCTCTGTCCGGCTAGAGAGGCGCGCGCCCCGCTCTCCGCCTCGCACTCCGCAATAATTCATCAGGGAACACGCGCCGAACGCAAACAAGAAACCATCTCCCGAGTGAGGTCCGACGCACACCGCAACACAGGCTCTGTCCTTCTTGGTTTTTCTCGCGCGCCTTGCAGGGGGAATAAGGAAAACAATCCAGGCGGGAGTGAATGAAGTAAAAGAAGCGAGGGAACGGGTGGGAACAATAACACGACTGGAAACAAGAAGCGAGTGGCAAAAGCGAATGCATGTGCCAGAAGCACATCCGCGCAAAAGACACGTAAGAGAGAAAGGCGGAGGGAACTCCGAGCCGTACGCGATGCACGGCCGCTTATGCCTAATGCGGGCGCGGGAACGCAAGCCACCGCGCGGGCGAGGGGGTGCCCCACACTCTGCCTCTGTATGCATTCGCCGAGAGTGAAAGCCGCGAGCAGGAATGGGGGCCGAGGGAGGACGTGAACGAGGGGAGGGGTGCGTATTTTATTCCGAATGAGATAAGATGCCACACTTCTCCTCCCCTGACACGTCCAAGTGAGCGTGGCGACGTCAGCAAGAGCCGGAGTGGGGTTACGACCCCCCGGGTCAACCTCTTCTGCACTTGGGGCCAGAGGAAAGCTCGGGCGGGCGACGGGGGAATGGAGAGTGGGGAGGGAGGAGTGAGGCGCGGGAGGAAAGAGGTTGACACGCGCGGTTGCAACGCGATGCTCGCCGCTGGTTCTTCCCGGCCCTGCTATCTTTCTCTCACTCTTTGGCTCCTCTCTCCGTCTTGCTGAACCACCGCTCTCCTCTTCCCTGATGCTGCGCCGTACTTTTGGCGGCGGAGAAGTCATCGCTGTCTCGCTCTCGCCGGCATTCGGCGCATGTTTTCACCGGTGCAGAATGCGAGACGACGAGATGCGCGTATGCATGTATGCATGGAGGGGGTCGTCAGCCGGCTGCCGGTGCCAGATGCGAGGCGACAGCGCCCGTTGTGGCTAGAAAGGGAGCCCCCTCTTATATCATACATATATATATATATATATATATATATATATATATATATATATATATATATATATATATATGCGCACGGGATATACATCCGTGCGAACCTTTTCGCACGCAATGTTCATCGCCGCTCCTTTCATTCGCGCTCTCTCTTTTCTCTCCTCGTTCCTCCCCGCCCTTTTTTTCTCTTTGCAGTAAGCACAACAGGAACGCGCCCCGTTATCTCCCCGCACGCGGAAGCGCTCACGACAGGGATGGCGCCAGCGTTTTTCCAGGCCAAGTGCCGGCGGTGCCAGCCAGTGCCCGACAAAAAAATGCCTTGCGACAAAGGAGTGGGAAGACCACTTGCTGCAATTCGGTATTCCTTTCAAGTCACGAGGTAATTATTTCATTCGGGCCCATAGCGTCGCGCTTCAGCAACAGGAACGTATTCACGACTATTTACGGGTGCTTCCGCGACATAAAAGAGAACAGAAAGTGTTAACACGGAATTTTCCCGAAATTAGGACTGAATCCTCCTCAAAAATCCCGACTGTATAGGATGTCATCTCGATACCTTCAAATTTGGTTTTCTTGCTCAACATTTTCCCATTGAATTGAAATATTTCTTCTTCAAGAATTCATCTCTCTGTTCCCCTGTTTTGTCGCCGGCCAATTTCTCGTTGTGTGGAAGTGTCATCACTCGAAAAGCGAGCAAGCAAAGCGGAAACTGGACCAGCAGGAGACATGATTGCACTTTGTGGAGGAAGGACGGTCGCACTACGGCTCACATTATTATTATTATTATTATTATTATTATTATTGGCGCCCTTT
Organism: Dermacentor andersoni; assembly: GCF_023375885.2. NCBI lineage: Eukaryota > Metazoa > Arthropoda > Arachnida > Ixodida > Ixodidae > Dermacentor > Dermacentor andersoni. Next base: position 210,499,557 of record NC_092815.1, on the reverse strand, counting down.
GATACAGTAAACGTAAATAAAGTAGTAGGAGACAGGCTGGCTATACGTCTCTTGAAGAAATGCACAACCCCCTGCAGTCAACACATATAATGTTCAGTGAATCGGGCAAGCAACCGCGCAGCAAGTCTAGGCAGCGCTATTTGTAAAGGAGTCAGTCGAGCTACGACTTAAAAAAGGGAGTTTAGGTGCAACAAAAAAGAAGAAGAAAAAAAAAACAGTCAGACCAACGTCCGCGTCATTGCGCACAATACATTAAGCTGCGTGTCTGTGCGTACGTTCATATACACCTGCCTTCGGGATTTTTTTTTCTCCCCTCATCCTCGCCACATTGTTTTTTTCCGCACCATTATATTACGATTGCCTGTTGTCACGAAACTGCGTGCCTTCTGACGAAAGAAGTGTACACGGACTGTCTACATAAACACAGCGCCGCGTTATCGGGTATGATATATGCGTGCAAATGGAAAAATACGACTCGGTGTTGCTGCCATAGTACTGCGGCAGTGACTGGCTGTGCGACTCTAAATGTGGTGTCGTCGTGGACTGAATACTACGACAACATTAGAAAAAGAAGAAGTAGAAGAAAAGAAGTTCAGCGTGAAGTTGAAAGCCCACTCCGCAGCAGACTCAATATCCTTAACGGGTTCATTAAGCGAGCCTATGCACAGGAGATCAGCGCCTGGGTGTTACTTCAACTGTCAATGATAATTTCTTGCATTTCTTGCAAGAAATTGACGAATCTTTCTTTACGCTTGCCACCAGGAACAGCCATAGTAAAAATCGGCATACTTCTAGTCGTCACTAGACAGCATCGCCGAGGAGAACTTTCATTACGTTTCGTTTTCGTTTCATCACTTTCACCTGCGGCAACGGCCCCATCCGCTGCGGTGGCTCGGACGGTGGACGGCGTTCTGTTGCTGAGCACGAGGATGCAGGTTCGAACACCGGCCACGGCGGCCGCGATGCCAAGAAAAATAAAAAAATGCAATCAAACAGAAAGGTTCCCGAAGCAAAAGTCCAGAATGCACACACCTAGGCATGCGCGGCGCGGATTCTATCGAAACGAATGATCAAGAACACCTTAAAGGCGAATCCTTGTTAGCGAAACCTCCCGGACTTCACTGATTGTTGCTGTTGTTTGGTGCTGCGGATGCTTTCTTGCGAATGGCTCATACACAGGGCAGCACTCGACGATGCAACGAATCGGCTTCTGTACAAATGTGCCGGTGGACGGCTATGCTCTGTCCGCGACTGCAGGCCTACGCAGATCCAACGAACATTTTGGAATCTATGTGAAGCGACGCCTTCGAGAAGCGGTTAAATAAACGGTATGCGGCTGAACTTGAAAAAGCGGGTACCAGCGAAGCACAAAGGACGCGCACACAAGGAAAAGGCGTTAAACACGTCGGTGTCTAACGCCTTTTTCCTCGTGTGCGCGTGCTTCGCTGGTAGCCCCTTTTTTCAAGTTCATCATACACCAACTGGCCCAAGAGCTTGCGGGTATGCAGATGTTTGTTTTCGCAAGCCCGTTTTGCCTCAACAGAGGTTACGTGCCTGCCCGGCCTATCAGTGTCAGCCCAGTTTACTACGGCACAAATTACAGGGCCGGCCCACCTTACTCGGTAAGAAGCCGACCGAGTACATGCACAAGCTACATCACGAAAAAAAGAAAAGCATGGAAAGCTTCGATTCGATAAAGGAATTGTGCGCTTAAAGGTGCGTGCGTATGTGTCGCGCTGGGCATATTTAGGCACCGTTTCTTGTTTCACTGTATTATTCCGTAGAGAAGATAACCGGCACATCTTAAAGTTAGGCACTAAGCTTGTGCGAATATTGGATATTTTCGAATATTCCATCAATGCTGTTAGGTATCTGTTTCGGTTAAATTTTGATGTTTTCAACTTTGAATTCTCGATATCCAAAATTAAGTTATGGAAGTGTTCGAAATGAAAGAGTATAGGTATTTTCCCGCTTACAAGCCAAAAAGAAAAAGAAAGTCCACGCGTATAACCCGTTGAAATAACTGCATGCAAAGCTCAAGTCTTTGTAAAATTAGTTTCCATTCGCGGATGCGCGAATGGGCCCCGTCGTATCTCCGGCCAGCGGCTCTGTTCCCCACCACTTCGGCGAGGCTGGTGGCGGAGAACTTGAGCTGAAGATGGTTTCACGGCAGTGCGGTAAGCGCTGGCCTGAAACTCCACCTCAAGGCGAAATTCGCATATAACGCGCAGCTCAGTTTTACCGTCAAGTATTAAACATGTTTGCTGCGTGTTGTACGCGCAAAAATACGGCAAACGTTAAGACGTGTATAATCCACAGCCTCGGACTTCTTGAGCTAGTCGCATCGCACAAAGACGAGGCAAAGACAAATTCATTTACAGTCGCTTCCAGAGAGCCGTGCTACCACAATGAGTACATCGGCGTCAACGCGTCACCAAACAGTAATTTGGTGGCCGACTACTGGCGAAGCAGCGCTGGTTAGTCCTAGCAGCGAAGGCAGGCGCGGCGGCAGACGGCAGACCAGCACAGACATTTCGTCGCTCTAGGACCCCACATCATACGCGCGGGCTCCACTGAGCACCGGAAGAGTGGCGAGAGTGACTACCACGCTCGTCAGTGCCCTTATTCAAAATTGTTTATTACATGCGCCTCGGGGAAAATGCCCCCCGAAAAAATAGCGAGGGAAAGTACACGATCTAGAAAATGTCACTGTCAATCCAAACGGAATGTGACGAGTACTGTCGGAAAAGTCAACAAAATGCAAAGCAACACACGTGTTAGCCGTACAGTGAAGAAAAAAAAAGTTACGACAGACCAACGCACTTGTTTGATTGACTGATTGAGTGTTTAAGCGATATATAATGCAGTGTAGTTCCATTCGAACTGTTCGCGTTTGAATTTATGACGGAGTATAGCCTCATTAAAACAGAAAATCGGCCGAATTCGTATAGGTTGGCCGTATTTAACGTATGTTTAACAATATTTAACTGTAGCGCAAAAATAGAGGGCGTAAAAAGACGGAGCCACATGCGATCGTTACTGTTACAAGTGAATATTTATTAGGAAACAGGTGAGCTTAAATAACACCATGAACGAACGCGCACGAGTGGCACAAGATGCAACAAGAATTTGTTTTTTCACGAGAAGCAGGAGATAAACAAAACCACGAACGATGTCATTTGCGGTCGACACACGATATGCCAGCCAGGTTTAGGTGTACAGAGGAATGACGCACACACGTGTCCGGTAATTTGTCTATAGCCTCAGCTTGCATTGAACAATTGCGCGCACACGAGGATCACCAACTCATTAACCACACGTTGGTGTCGCACGTGCCAAACTACGAGTAAAAATTAAATAGCCCCACGCCGAGTGTGCTTCAGGCCTCACCAATGCTCATCGGGGCAAAGCAAAAGCAAGCCAACACGCCCGAGAAGGACCGCTACTCGCACGCATGGCGACGGGAGACTAGCCGTTCGCCAGGTCGACAGGCAACGACATCTCTGTGCAGCGGCCGCAACCAGACCTCGGGAATAACAGCCAACTGATGGTGGGAATATTTGAAACGGACACGCAGCAGTAGGAGGACTACAGCGGTGAATCAAAACCTAGATAAGAATTTTGGGAATCAATTAACGAAGCCTTTCGTTCATAAGTGATGTTTGCCATTAGCCGAAAGCCGTCACTAATATTGTGTCCAAAAGCACGATTGGCTGTAATCTGTTCTAGCGTAAGAACTCTCGTGTGAACGTCGACCCTGTCCTGTTATAAATGGGTTACTGTGGAGAGGCTGAGGAAGAGACGGATGCCGCTACTGCGTCCATCTCTGTTCCACAGCAAATAAAGCGACATTCATAAATGAGTGATATCAAATGTAGTGATAGTAAAGAAGATATTGATGCGACGGATGCTCGATCAACGTCTAACTCTAGTCGACAACTAGACATAAATGCGAGATAAAAATGGACAGTCCTTCGCACTTTGCGAAGCGCAATCCATGTACGAGCATGGATGGAAGGTCCGAACAAATGGATTAGCTTGAGGTCAGTCGGTAGCAAAGAATATATATATATATATATATATATATATATATATATATATATATATATATATATATATATATATATATATATATATATATATATATATACATGAAGGCATACTGCGTCCAATAACTGGTAGATTTTCTTCTTTTAAGGCTCGTCAATCTGTACTGTCAAGAGCACATAAGTTAAAGGGGACAGCTTATAGCATATCAGAAGATTTTTCACGTTTCGTTCGTGACAAGAGACAGAAATTGTGGGAGTTTGCAAGGGAGCATAAGCAGCAAGGAAAGAAGCTTACTTTGAAGTTCGATACGCTGCACTTAGACGGCAATCGGTATCAACTAGATAGCGCCACAAGGGGCGTGGTCCAACAATGACCACTTTGTACGCCTAGAGTTGCACAGCCGCTTACCGTTATGGTTATCAACTGTCAGAGCATAAAGAACGAAATCGACGATTTTTTATGGTGGTTCGATCAATACGACCCTCAAACATATTGAGCACTAAGTCGTGGCTTGATTCTGCAATTGCGGATTCTGAACATTTTCCTCCTGGGTATCAATGCTTCCGTCGCGACCGAAGTGCAAGAGGAGGAGAGGTGTTTATACTTGTAAGTTCCGATATACCCAGTATATCGCTGGATTGTTCTGCTACTGACATTGAATGTGGTTTTGTATAATTTGACTGCAAAATGGGAAAAGTGCCGTAGTTGGTTCATATTATAGGCCTCCTAGCACATCGTTAGAGCAGTTTTTCAAATTGTCTGAGTATCTTGAAACGATTAAAGGGGGTCATATTTTGATAGGGGGTGCCTTTAACCTTCCACAGATAAATTGGTCATGCAGTAAATCAAGGTATACTGCCGGAGGCCGACTATATGCAACTTTTTTTTATAATCTGGACGATTACACATTTAAACAGTACGTCCGTGAGGCATCTCGAAATGACTGTAAGGTCATGTTCTTGACTTACTTCTTTGTAATATGCCTAATATTGTATCCAATGTCCATGTTTTACCCGGTGTTAGCGACCACAATATAGTTGTGGCTGATGTAAATGTTGAGAATATATGTGTTCCCAAAGTTGCCAGAATGGTGTATGCATATAGTAGAGCAAATTATGACGCAATTAATTCGGCATCTGAAACTTATTTCCCGTTTTTGATACACTAGCAAACGAACGGAATACTGAACAGTTATGGGGCGTGTTCTAAGAAAATCTATTTCACCTGCGTGAAACATTCGTTCCCATTCGAGTCTTGTCATCTAAACGCACTAGGGATAAACCATGGTTTAACACTCAGCTGCGTACTCTACTGCGACGTATAAGGCGAATGTACAGGAAATGTAAAACAAATAATTCTTTGGAAAACAAGTGTAAGCTAAAATGACTGAAACTTAATATTCAAAGTCTAACTAAAGTAGCTAAGCATTCTTACTTCTCGAGGCTTGGTAAGAAGTTCGTGAGGACTCGAAACAGTTTTGGAGATGCGTTCGTCTCAATGGAAAAGAAAATACATCTATTCCTCCTCTAAAATATTCTCACACAATCATTGACGATGATGCGTCTAAGGCAGCCATTTTTAGCAATTATTTTTCGTCCGTGTTTAGTCAAAGTTGTTCGCGCGTTGTTAACACGGTTTTTTCGACTGAAGCAGAAGTGATGCCTGAGGTCACTTTTAGTGTGCCTGGTATTCGAAAATTGTTAGAAAGTGTCAAACCAGCTAAAGCGTATGGCCCAGATGATATTCCAGCAGCGATAATAAGGAACTGTTGGGCAACGTTACCTTTGTACTTTCACTGTTTATTTCGGAAGTGCTTAGTTCAGAAAGCACTACTTCATGATTGGAAATTAGCACGTGTTACACCTGTTCATAAGAATGGACAAAGAAATGACGTTGAGAACTACAGGCCGGTGTCTTTAACTAGAATAACATGTAAAATATTTGAACATGTCCTTTATAGCTGTATAATGACACATTTGGTTAAGCATAACCTTCTGCATCCTAGTCAACACATATTTCGGCAAGGTTTTTCTTGCTCAACGCAGCTTGTTGAGTTCACGCATGATTTGGCTCTAGCAATAGATAAGCGTAAAGTAGCTGACTGTATTTTCTTGGACTTCAAAAAAAGCATTCGATGTTGTTCCTCATGACCTTCTTATTAGTAAATTACGGGGCTATAAACTGAACGAATCTGTTATTGCATGGATAGCCGAGTATCTCTCTCTCTAAGACAGCAGTCGGTCGTTCTCAACGGCTGCTCTTCCGGATATGTTCCCGTGACCTCAGGAGTTCCTCAGGGCTTAGTTCTGAGCCCTCTTTGTTTCTGCTGTATATAAACGATATTACTATTGGCCTCAAATCTTCGTTCAGAATGTTCGCGGATGACTATGCAGTTTACTGGACTATAGAGAACGAACGTGATTCCGAATACCTGCAGCATGATTTGAATGTAATAGCATCCTGGTGTGCCCATTCAGAAATGTCGCTGAATGTTAAAAAGTGCGTTCACGTAACCTTTACAAGGAAACGTTCATACCAGTTGAATACGTATACCCTAAATAACGCTGCTTTAAGCACGGCCAGGGAATATAAATATCTAGGAGTTCATTTAACGACTGATTTGAGGTGGACTAGGCACGTTCACCACACAAAAGTTAAGGCTGCTCGTGTTTTCGGTTTCTGAAGACGGAATTTCGCCGATCTTCCATCTAACTTAAAAGAACAACTGCATTTCACTCATGTGCGCTCATTGTTAGAGCACGCATGTGTTTGCTGGGATCTGTATAACAAAGAGCTGGCCGATACGCTGGAAAAAGTACAGAATAGGGCAGTGCGATTCGTACTAGGTAATTGGTATCGTCAACTTAGTATGACAGAAAGCGAAAGTAAACTTAAATGGGCCGACTTGAAAGATCGTAGACAAAACCTGAGGTCGAAATTTTTTCATAATATCTACCATTCCAAAACTGGAATCGATAAGGAGAAGTAAATCCAAGCGCCGTCCTAGATATCGCAAAGAAGGGACCACAGTCTCAAAGTAAATGACTTTTCCTTTAACGTTGACGTCTAGCGCTATTCATTTTTTGTTAGATCTATACGAGAGTGAAATAATCATCCGCCTATGATTGTATCCATTGTCTCTCATGATGATTTTTACCGCGCTTTGTGTGATTAGTTGCTTTGTTAGTGGTTTCAAATATGATGCTTATCTTTATGTATCCCCCTGCTGTAATGCCTGCAAAGGCGATATATGTATCATATATATATATATATATATATATATATATATATATAAGATGTCAAGGAGCGTCAGGATCTCTCTTGTTGCATGTCACCTCTCCAGCTTAGGGCGCAACTGGTCGTCTGGCCGTAGCAGCTGTTACAGCTACACTCATAGGGACCGACTACGGGGGCGCTCCGGGGCCCGAGCCCCCTCCAGAGTTTACCGGCGGGGGCTGAGCCCTCCCGGCGATGCCGAAGCCTACCCCCCCCCCCCTTCTCCCCCGCCACCTAACACGTCATTGCCAGTTTTGTGACCCACATCATTTGAGGTTTCTTTTGACTTGGCTCAACCTTCTCACTTAAAATTTTATTGTGGCTAATAGCTTACTGTATCACTGTTGGCGCGGACGTGCACGGATTTTATTTCATACTTTGCTTTCTTTCTGTAAAGCCTGACAATAGGAGAACACGCGCATTAGAAGCACCAGCGGCGGCTGCCTCCTCCGTATTTTCTCACTTCAACATTATTTTAAATTTCCACTGTAAACACCATGCACATACACAATATATTTAAATATATACACAGGAAAAGGTTTATTGTACTTTTAAAGCGAACGAGGTAGCCAATTAACAATTATTTCTAAAGGTATCGATAGCTTATGCCTAGATAATGAATACGTTGCTGTATGTTCACCTCGCTTCAAAATGCTATGCGTGCTTTTTTGACCCTGAGAAAAAGACGTGTAGACTTTAGTCACCCCTTCGGCAGGGTCTTTCATCAACGGCGTGCGAAATGCACGTGAATGATACGTATCTCAGTATCGCTTCTCTTTCTGATAAGCAAAGCTAAATAATCATCAGAAAGGACACTCTAATAATATACAACATTTATTAGGAATGTAAACTTCATTACTTGCATGCAGAGGTCATAAATATATACAGGGTGTCCCAAGTAATTATCATGCACTAAGATTAAAAAGAGCAATGTGTTACTCGAAGAAAACCTAGTGCATATTGTTTCAAGAACGGTGGAGTAGCTGCCAATATTTTTTTCGTTACTGAGATTTAATTAGGTAATTGTAATTAATTATCTAACTCGAGGCGTACTATCATAATTATCAAAGTGTCAACGAGGCATTTGTAGGTACAGCCAAGGGACATCTAACTGGGGTATTTTCAGCGACGTACTCATTGCGCACTAACTGTTTCCGACTGATAAGTAAACACTGCGAACTATGGCGAATACCACGTGACTGCGCTCCCACCCGCATCATGAAGCAGCGCCCTCCAATAGGCTCCTTCTGAGTTGGCCAAAACAAAATGAAGGAAATGAAAAAAGATCTCCGCCCAAGCACTCCGTACAGATGGTTAACCACCGAAGATGAACCGGCGGCCCTGGCGTTTATCACTGAATTAATCCCGACGGTTCATTAAACGACGGCTTGGTAGGCTGCTGTATCGTCGGTACGTAGTTGCTGCTTGCGCACGGCTGCACGAGCCTGTTCTTGTGACCAGGCTGCATCATCGGGACGGCGTAGACGAGCTCGTTCTCGGTTCTGCTCCTAGCGTTGCTGATCGAAAGCTGCCTGCTCCTCGGTAGTATGTACGATGCGTAGCCTACCCATTTTGGAGCCGCAAAGAAACGGCTGCGCGCCCACTAGGCTGCGACAGAAAGCAACGATGACACTACTGATGCAGCCAATCGCGTGCCTCTCTTTCAATTTATTTATCGTGCATTCGCGTGGGGTCGCGTAGGAGGAGTTTTCTGCGTACAGGCGACAGACAGACGGACGGACAAATCGGCTAGCCATATACAGCTTCGCTGTAAAAGATCGTGATCGAGCTAGTGCCTTATCTGCCGCGCCTCAACCGCGCCTCGGTCGCGTTTGGTGTTAGTTGGAAACAAGCTGTGATAGCTGTTGTTTTAGCGTAGATAAAGTGCACGGGTGGTTCTTTTTTTGTGTGCCACAAAATCTATCACCGCGAAAGTAAATTGACAACGTCGGAGAAAATGTTTAAAGGTGAGTTTTGTTTCGTCCCAGTGGCTATGTCTTTCTGCAATTAGCAGGAGGTAAAAATGATCCTTGACTTGGGAGCTGTAAATGACAACAGGAAGGCCGCAAATATATATATCGGGCATGGAAGTGTCGCGGTAGACTAAGCACGTCGACTACCATCAGAAATGTTGAAAACTTGAGACAAACCGCCATTTTGAAGAAACAGCGGCGTAGGACTCTATCCGTGCATAGGACTCCAACGCACGCATGTTCTAGCATTTATGACCTCAAACCCTCATGCTAACGTACGGGACGTGGCCGCCCAGGTACCAATTTTCAAGTCATCAGTTTGGAGGATTCTAAACGACAGCCTTTCACACGCGTACCGCCTTAACCAGCACGAATGCTTGGAAAATAGGGACCCGTAGAATCGTCTATATTTCTCGAATTGAATCCTAACAAAAGCCGATGAGTCACCGGACTTTCTGAGCAACATCATGTGCACAGATGAAACCAATTTTCACAGAAACAGCCAAGTAAGTTTGTAAAATGCAGAGTATTGGAGTGACTCCAATCCACACTCGGTAAAGCGCACTCGGCACCAGTACCAGTGGTCGTTCAATGTGGGATGCGGAAATCCCGCCGGTGCTATAATCGGTCCCATCTTCTTCGATTACACACTGACTGTACAGCGTTATGTGACGAAATCCTTGAAGGAGTGGTGGATGAGTTTCTCAGCGAAGTCCCGCTGTGACCTCTTTCGCTTCTCTAGTATCAGCAAGATGGAGCACCAGCACACAGCAGCAGCCGAGCACGAAGCTGCCTGGATGCGACTTTTCATGCACGATAGATTGGAAGGCACGGGCCTGTAAGTTAGCAGGCTAGGTCACCTGACCTCTCTCCACTCGATTTCTTTCTTTGGGGTTATGTGACAGATCCTACTTACATGATCGAGGCGGATGTCAGCTCAACTCAAGGCAAGGATTACGGCTGTCTGCAGTAGAATTTTCGCGTTGGTCATCAAGAAAACCACTGAAGATGTGATAAAGAGGACTCAGTACTGCGTAGTTGCGGAAGGAGACCTATTCGAACACATCCTCTGGGCAGTAGCAGCTGCTGTTCAACGGCGCTTAGGAATTCATAGATAATAAAGACACATTGAAATATCCCGAAGGAACAGATCATGATTATCGTGCGACCTAAGGGAGGCCTCGACGTGTCAGAAGCCGACGTAGTACTGCTCGCTCAAGCCCTGGCCATGGCGGCGGCCCTGCCTGAGCATCAAACGAAGGAAGACACCGTGTGCCCAAACAAGGTACAGAATATTTTAATCATCGCCACTCCGCACGCCGCTAATGCAAGGGCCTACGCGAGACTAAATAAAATCCATACTAAGTACGGCGCCTACGAAGTCTCGGCGTACGTCGCCGCCCCCGAAGATACGTGCAAAGACGTAATAAGGCACATCGACCCCTGTCACGATGAAGGTACGCTTAGAAACATGATTGTGAACGAAAGAAATCCCACAGCACTAGAAGCCAGAAGAATCAAGAACTCGCATGTAGTCGTGATTCTATTCAGAGGCATGCGTGTGCCCAACCACGTGATCTGCGGCACGGCCTTGTTGCCATGTTCTTTATACCGACGCCAAGTCGACGTTTGCCATGCTTGCGGCCACGTAGGCCACCGTGCCGACGTTTGCATCAGCAGCGAGGAAGAGAGAAGCAAATGCCGCGGTTGCGGAAAAGCAAAAGCGGACGATGAAGAAGAACATCAATGCACCCCCAAGTGCGAAGCGTGCGGCGGGCCCCACGTCACCGGAGACCGAACGTGCAAAAAGCGCTATCAAATTCCATACATCGTACGACGCCGACGCCGAAGACGCCGACAAAAAGCAAGGAAGGCACAACTGGACGAAGAATCTGACGTCACCGACGCAATTGGCGACATCTCGTTGGCCGCCCCAGCTGCGCGGAGCGGTTCCATCCTAGGTACCCGATCTCTATCCCAAGGGCGCTCACGCTCGAGAAGGAGAGAACCCAAACCGAGGCAAGGCTCCTCCAGATCGAGATCCCGGTCTCGCTCCCAGTCCGTCAAGCGGGCCACGTGGGCCGACAAGGTCAAGGGAGCGACGCAGCCGTCTGGCAAGAAGAACGCATCAAGCAAAGAAACGACAGGTGAGGCACAGTCAGAGCATAGGATCGATCCCCGTATCCAAGCGCTCGAAGCGGAAAATAGGGAACTTAGACGCGAGCTCGCAGAGCTTAAGGAATCCTTTAACAACATAAAGGGAAAACTTATAAACCGGCATGAGGTTAGCAACAGTAAACCAGTCCCGTTAGCCGGGCAGTCGAAACGCAAGGCGCTCAACCCGGAACCATTTAGCGACACAGAGGAGGAAGAAGAGGGCGACATAACCGCGGTCAACGAGACCCCGTCCGCCGCCTCGGCTTCCCCCGTCAAAAACGAGGGTAAACTGGAAAAGACCCTGAGTAGGATTATGGAAATGCTCTCCGCCATAGAGTTGAGAGTAACGCTAATGGAAAGACCTAGGGCTCAGCCCAAAAGTAGACAAACAACACATACTGAACCGCTCCCGACAGGATCAAATCCCGACGGGGGCGCCACAGGTTTCTAAAATTTCACAGTAAACAAGATGGCTAACACAAATAACAATACCGTTAAAATTTGGCAGTGGAACTGCGCTAGCTTCCAGAGGCGCAAGGCTCCGTTAGGTCAGCTCGTCAGATCGGTGACAGACAAGCCACAAGTCATTTAGCTGCAGGAGACGCTCGCGGAGAAAGAGATTACTCTGTCGGGGTATCGGGCAGTAGCGTACAAAGGCGAAGCGGGGAGAGGCATCGCCGCCTTGGTTAAAAAGAGTGTCTTCCTTGTGGAGCACACCGTTCCAAAATATCGTAGCGGACTAGAAACACAACTGATCGAGCTCGTGCCCAGTAGATCGAGCAACGCGAATGTCTTTATTCTTAACGTCTACAGTTCGCCTGCAGATAAGAAAAGGGACCTTAATGCACTATTCCATACCGCAATCAGGGCAGCCAGAAACGCGCCCCTCTTAATTGCGGGGGACTTCAACGCTCCAAACACGGAATGGGGATACGGCTTTAACAGCAAGAAGGGCGCAAACTTAGCCGGATGTGCAACCGATTTTAACCTCATGCTTGCTACAGATCCTAGGTTTCCCACTGCAGAAGGGGTAATTCGGTCAGTCGAGACACAACGCCAGAGCTCACATTCTTCCGAAATGTCGAGGGCACGTGGGATAATCTCCAGGAAGACTTGGGTAGTGACCACTACGTTCTCGAAATCGCGGTGCAGGTCAAACCCAAACCTCCGGTGAAATACGAATACGTCGATTGGGATCTTTTCCGGAAAATTCGACCCGAAACCGCCCCCTCAAGCGAATCCTTCAAAGAACTAATTACCAATCTTAAACAGGCCGTCAAAAACGCGACCAAAGAAATCAGCACAAAACTTGAAATCCCCAAAATGGACTCTCGGTTAGCGCATCTCCTGGAGGCTAAACACGCTCTTGGAGAGAGGTGGAAAATACAGAAATTAAATCGCCGACTACGAGCAAAACTAACGTCACTAAACAAGGAAATAGAGTGCTATTCTAAGCAACTGGCCCTGCAACAGTGGGGCGAAACGTGCAACGAAACGGACGGTCGCATGAGAAGAGGTAGTAAGTGGAATCTGCTTAAAAGCCTCCTAAACGATAAACAGTCCCGGAATGCGCTAAATCTCGCCGTCGATAGGCTCATACATAAGCAGGTCACCTCGGGCCTCACAAACGATGTAATTCTCAACAACCTGGCGCGAACTTACCTTACCCGTCAAGGAAGGAGATTCGCAAGGCATAAGCGCGAGAGCGGCTTACACGGGGCTAGACAGGCCAGAATTAGACGAACCTTTTACGATTTCAGAAATCAGAGACGTACTCTTCAACCTAAATGGAAGATCGGCCCCGGGGCCAGACGGGATCACCAACAAGCTCATCCGGAACCTGGACGACAAGGCCATCGAAATCCTAACGGCAGAGATAAACGAGGTGTGGAGCTCGGGGCAGGTCCCGTCGGAATGGCGCACCGCCAAGGTGGTGCTCTTCCCCAAACCGGGGAAATATCTGCACCTAAATAACCTGCGTCCCATCTCTCTAACATCGTGCATTTGCAAAGTGGCAGAACATGCAGTACACAATCGAATCGTCGAACACGTAGAAAACTACGAACTATTTAGGCATAATCTAATAGGTTTTGGAAAGGGACTCTCCACACAGGACGCAATGCTGCTCCTGAAAAGATCTATATTCGATAACGAGACGCGGGACGAACGAGGTATCATTGCACTCGACCTCGCTAAAGCCTTTGACAAGGTGGCTCACGAACACATCTTCAACGAAATTTCCCATCTCAATCTAGGGCGGAAATTCTTTAATTTCACTCTCTCGTTCCTATCGGAAAGGAAAGCGTTCCTTCGACTGGGCACGATCTCGGGCGGTCCGTACGAACTGGGCAACTGCGGAACCCCTCAGGGCTCGGTCCTATCCCCGCTACTATTTGTTATCGCCATGCATAAACTCTCTGAAACGTTGGCCGCACTCCCAAAAATAGGCCACGCAATCTATGCAGACGATATCACAATCTGGTCCCCGGGGGGATCTTTGGCTGATCTAGAGCAATCTCTCCAGGCGGCCATAGATGTAACGGAAGAATTTCTTACATGCACGGGTCTCAAGCTGTCACCGACTAAATCCGAACACCTCCTCTACAGACAGTCGAGGCAGGGCGTTAGGAACCTCGAGCCTCTGGAAACGCTGCCAGTCGAAATTACAACACGAGAAGGGCACCCCATTCCGAGGGTGAACTCCATCAAAATTTTAGGACTTTTAATCAACGCCAAAGGCTGTAATGCAGAAGCTCTAAACAAGCTGGGCGCGCAGGCGAAAAATATACTAAGACTTATAACTAGAATCGCAAGCAAAAGGGGGGACTCAAGGTGGATAACCTACTCAGGGTCTTCCAAACTTTCTCCATCAGTCACATTACTTACACGGCACCGTACCTCAAATGGAGCAAAATTGAAAAGAACAAACTCGACACGCTCATCAGGTCCGGCGTCAAAAGAATACTCGGGATTCCACAATCCGCTAGCACATTAAAACTACTTGAACTCAGAATTCACAAAACCACAGAAGAATTAATTGAAGGACAGTTTATTGCACAGATCTCCAGGCTTTCGTCAACTAAGCCGGGAATCAAGATTCTTGATGAAGCTGGTCAACTCCCTATACAGGCACCGCTCAACCGACACCCCCTGTCTAAATTAGCCCGTGAAGGTATAAAGGTTGAGCCCGTGCCGAGGAATATCCACCCAATATATAACGAAGGTAGCAGAAGAGCGCGGGCTAGAGCCATCCATCGACGAATCGATCCTTACGGGGCAGATGCATTCTTCGTTGACGCCGTCAAATATGGCAGCGAAGACAGGTTTGCAATCACGGTCGTTGATGCGCGCGGAACACTCATCAGCGCCGCATCAATCTACGCTAAACACGCGAACGAGGCGGAGGAAACCGCGATAGCCTTGGCTCTTCAAGCCGCAAAAGGCCCGGCGTCCATTTTCTCCGACTCACGCACGGCGATCAGGGCTTTCTCGTCCGCTCTAGTTTGTAAACACGCAGCCGACATCGTTAACAGACGCTTTCGTATTAATACGCGAGAAACTGCAGGTCATACCATAGCATGGTTCCCGGCCCACATGGACGATGCAACTAACCGAGCGGGTTGCAACCCTAATGAGCGGGCCAACTGCCTGGGGCGTGAATTCACGAACCGCGCCCTAGCTAGCGGTCCGGCTCTCCCGCAGGACTGCCCCTTCAAAGATAAACTTACAACCTTTCACGAAATTATGTCAGATTACAGACACCAGCAGGAGAAAATTCCCTCCCCCCAGCCCGAAACTGAACAGGGCTCAGGCTGTTACTTTCAGGCTTTTACAGACGAGATCGTACCTCAAGCCGAGAGCGCTTAGTTGGATAGACCCGAACTTTCCGCAATCGTGCTCCAAATGCGGTCACGCGTGCTGCTTCTTCGAGCACATGCTCTGGCTGTGCCCGTACAACGCGGGCTCCGACTTTCATAACAAGTCCAAATGGGACGCCTTGCTGAAGAGTTCGGATTTCCCCAACCAACTACAGGCCGTCCAGAGGGCCCGCGACGTCGCGGAGAGTCACCATCTCTCTGTCCCGTCGTGGGCGGAGCCACCAACTTGATCGGGGAGCCTTCGATTCCCCCCACTCAAGTTCCTCAGGACACTCTAATAAAGTTCTTGTCACTGTCACTGTAACATTCAAATCTGATGTATTTGGTTGTTTGTTTTTTGTGCAGGCGCCCATATTGCCAATTGGGCTCATTTAGAAGTGGCTATTTACTTCTTGAGCGCATCGGTTTTCCCTTTTCTCTGCCTGTGGGTCGCTTCCCGGTCTGTTTATTCAACGCCTCCTATTTCGCTTTTAGTTGATGGCATGAACCTGTTTTTGCAGCACGTATACTCTCTCATTCAAACTAAAATCCTCACTTTAATTTGGCTTTGGTCCAAAGCAAGTTTCTGGGGCGAAATATAACTGAGCGCCCACTCTGTGGATGCGGTGCGAGCAAAGCCGGGATTTTGAAACATACTATGCCTATTACACTGCTTTTCGCGTTTCGTGCGTGGTAAGAGCGGCGCTTCGGCCGCGTTATCAAGAGGCTTTTGTTACCAATGTGATCAGTCGGCCTTCAGAGACGGATAATAGGTGAGACGCAGAGAGGAAGGAAGCTTCTTTTGTTGGTGCTCTTTCCGTACGATGATTAAGGTTGCGCTGTCTCACTCTATCTGATGCTTCACAAGTAGCTAAAAGATTTGCTTCTGAAGAAAAGGACCAGCTGTAGAGCTTCCCGACCCAACATTACCCTTTCCTTTACTCACTCGACCAATATCTCAGATCCAGACTCCCATCCAACATTCCTCGCCATTTGAAAACTCTATATATCATTGTCTTCGCCTGAACTCCGCTTATGGAAACGGCTTACGACACCACTTCGGTCAAGTGACAAGTCCACACTGCAACAACTGTGGCTCAGTTGAAACAGTGGAGCATATCCTGTTTGAGTGTCGAACGTATGCCGACGATCGTGTGTTCTATGAACATTGCATGCATTCGCTTACAGAGACCTTTGTCATTTGACTGTGTCTTAGGCCCTTTAGCCTGCCACACACAACAGAGGCGTGCGATGAACTTTTTATTCACATACTTAAAAAAACATTGGTCAACTCAACAAACTGTAGTTCTACTCTGTCACGCTCATGTACCTTTCACGCAGCGAATTCTGTCACCTCATTGTAGGACGATGCATACACTGAAGGACTTTGCTATATCACGCCGTTGCGCATGAGTCACAAAAGTCAGTGGCCACTGTTTTTTAACTTATTCCTTCTTTTGCGCCTCTCCCCTTTCCTCTTTCTATCCCCAATTCCCTTCCCCACGCAGAGTAGCATGTCAGCGATGTCTATACGCCGGCTAAAGTCTCTGCCTTCGTTAAAGGGTTCTCTCTCTCTCTCTCTCTCTCTCTTCGAGTTTGCAACAGGCAATGCAGTTGCGTTCAATCAGCTTATTTGAGGGCGCTGCTTTATGATGCGGTAGGGAACGCAGTCACGTGGTATTTTTCATATTTCGTAAGGTTTGTTTGCCAGTCGGAAAAAATTGCACGCAATTTGTACGTCGCTGAAAACACAGCCGTTAGATGTCATTTGGGGATGCCTGGGGGTGCCTAGAAATGCCTAATTGACACTTTGATAATTAGGAGAGCACTCGTTGAATTAGATAATTAATTGCATTGTCGAAATAAATTTCAGGAACGATATAATTACTGGCGGCTACTCCACTGTGCTGGAAACAATATGCACTAGGTTTTCTTCGAGTGACGCAAATGCTCCTTTTTCAAAGTCTTGGTGCATGACAGTGGGGGCACCCTGTATAATTCACTCAGTAACTGAAATGATGCCAAACCGGATTCACTCGAATCCACAGCAGTCATGAGCGGGAGAACCTATACTCGGACTCACGGAAAAAGAACAAGGAAGGCAGAGAGAGGCTGTAATTTCGGTGGAAAATCGAAGCAGTATTTATGACAGCGAAGTGTACGGCAATTACAGGAAGGAAGATTACACCACCGAGAGACGCCAGATTCCTGGTGGTGGGAGAGGGCGCAGGCTGTGAAATTGAACTGTCTCCTGCTATGAGGTCTTGTAAATACTCATACGAGGCCGTCACATCAGTGACCAATTCTTCGAGATCACACGAAGTTGCTTCGAGTGCAATATATATATACATATATATATATATATATATATATATATATATATATATATATATATATATATATATATATATATATATATATATAGGCTTCGGAAGACTGATCCCCCCCGCCCCCCGGAAATATGAAAACTTTCCGCCTGTGGGCTACACTGAAGCACGGTGTCTAAATGCGAACGTAATCCAATTCTGCGAACGTGTGAAATTCCATCGTCGGGCCCAACCCGAAACGAAGGCTGCTGGCACAGTTTCACTCTCTCACCAGCTTTATCAGAATCGCTCGTCATTCGCGACCTCTTTTCTACGGCCAGCCCATCGCATCTTTCCGCGCCTAGATCATAATCTTAAAGTTCAACTTCAGTTCGCGTTTGCCAACCTCCTCAATCACTCACCACTATTTCTTGCCGTGCGTCATTGGAACAATTTGCCACATGATGCTGTCTCCATAATAAACCATGACTCATTTGTACAAAAGCTGAATACTCTATTTACTGGCCAATAATAATCATGTTCGAATTCCAATGTTTACTGCTTTTTATTATGTTTCCTTTCATACATGCTGATTTTCATTATATGTCAGGCTCTATTATTAGTGTTGCTGTTAACGACTACACATTTTCTTTACTTTAACCTCCCCATGCAATGCCATGAGGGGGCCTTATGAGTATCTGAATTTAAAAAAAATGAGATGTTATATTTACCAGTACCTTCAAGTGCAATAAACTCAAACGCCCTATTCTTGTAAACAGCAGTATATAATGATAATTACGTTCTTGATATCCAAAATACTCTTTCCTTCATATTAATTTTTTTTCTATACTGGGCTGGCCTGTTCACTCTTACGTTGTTTCGCAGCGAAGCTAGTATTGTAACTAGAGGCACTCGGAAACGTTATGCGTGTTAGATAATTAAATTCGCGGAGACATCAGTGGTGATTCAGCCAGTTTAGGATGTGGAGCAATTTTTTGAGCAGCAAAAATGTCGTTCTGGAGCAGTTTCGGGGCAGCCACGCCAGCATTTTGGGGCAGTTTCGGAGCAGAAAAATTTGTATTTTTGGAACATTTGGAGTAGTATAGCAGTATTATATAGCGATTTGCCGAAACCTGTTATCACTGTACAATCAGCTAGTGCTGCTCACGTTAGTTATTATTGGTCTTTGTGTTGTTAACACAAAGACTGATAATACAATCTGATATTATAGTGAAAGCGCTAAAACAAAAAAAAATGGAGCTGGGCAGGCCATCTATTGCGTAGGGTAGAAAACTGGTGGACCATTAGAGCTACAGAATGGGTGTCGAGGAGGCAAGCGCCGTCGTGGAGCATTCAGAAAACTATGTGGAGTGATTAAATTAGAAAATTTGCCGGCGCAACTTGGAATCAGCTAGCGCAAGACAGGAGTGATTGGAGATCTCAGGGAGAGGCCTTCGTCCTGCAGTGGACACAGAAATATGCTGCCGCTGCTGATGATGGCGAAGTGGTAATTAATAAAGCAGGTTTATTTTCCTGCTTAGACGCGTTGAAACGCCTACAAAATACAGGGCTGGAAGCAGCCAAGCATGCTTTGGGGCCCCTCTGGGAGCAGCAAATTTTGCACTTTGAAGCAGGTTTGGAGCTTGAATTGTCCATTTTAGAGCCGTAAACATGCGATTTGGAGCAGCTTGGTAAAGGTCAATATAAGAGAAATACAGGCACATAAAGAAACGGTGTTCCTTATTTGACGTTGCAGAACATTATTAGGTCTAGTGAGCTTGGAATGCGGGAGGGCGTACCTCCGTCTTGAGAGTTGATAGTGAGACCTAA
This sequence comes from Dermacentor andersoni, assembly GCF_023375885.2. Taxonomy (NCBI): domain Eukaryota; kingdom Metazoa; phylum Arthropoda; class Arachnida; order Ixodida; family Ixodidae; genus Dermacentor; species Dermacentor andersoni. Next base: position 210,480,108 of record NC_092815.1, on the reverse strand, counting down.
TCTCGTGAAAGGTGCTAAGTGGATCCCTGAAGCTCTCCGCGAACCCACCTGCGAACCCGCCCGGACCGCCGCGGCACGTGGTTTCTCGCGCACGGTTATGGGCAAGTTCGTTGACGTTTGTAACTGACGGATGAACCCCTATGCCCATGTGGGCCGGAAACCAGGTAATTGTGTGAAAGCCTACTGTACCCCCAGAGCTGAGGATAGCGGCAGCCTCCCTGGAGACCACCCTCGAGGTGAAAGCCCGGACGGCAGCCCTGGAGTCAGTGAATATATCAGGACGCGAAGGGTCCTGATTAGTGTATCAATATCAAGGCACGATTGGAGAATTGGGAATATAGAGCTATCGCTACCTGCTCTGCTACGGAGGCAGACACCTTCTTAACGGAAGCTGAGTTGAGTACGCGTCCCCGATGATCAACGACTACGGCCGCAAAGCTATTGGAGTGGCCATACTGTGCCGCATCAACGAAAGCCACTTTTCCCGGGGATCTAGCTGCGAAGTCAAGCAGAGAGCTGGCGCGTGCCTTTCGCCCGCAAAACATTTCACTGCGGATGGACGTTACGCGGGAAGGACTTCACCTCGTAGGTATCCTTCATTTTCTTTTTCAAAAAGGACTGCCCGTATGATGGCATGAGCCTGGGCATGCACAACACCCTGTTGGCAGATGAGGGAACTAATGCAAAGAGGGAGGCAGAGACGTCGACGGCGGATACGCCGCAGCTGGTGGTTAACGTCACTAGTCTTAAGGCGGACGCGACTATCCTTGCGGACAGAGCAGGGAAACTGGAGGAAAGACAGGATAGGTTGGAGGCTCGGGTTGGCAAGATGGAAACCAGACTACATAAAATTGAGGAGCGCTTTTAATGCCTTCACCAACGAATTGCTGGCTTTCGAAACCTAGGTTATGGGCTAGTTTCAGCACCTCTATACTTTATTGTAGGCACGACTGCCTACCGTAGTCGGCCAAGCGCCGATGTTATTCAACCAAGTGCCTCATCATGGCTCCTCGCCAACAAATAGAGTATTGGCAGTGGAACTGCAGGGAGCTTCCGTCGCAAGCGGGGGAACCTCCAGCTGCACATGTAAAATCTGGATTGTGAGCCGGACATTACGGCTTTGCAAGAGGCTAGTGGCTCGGTGAAATTACCGGGATTTAAGGCATTTACACCGCCAGGGATTGATCCAGGGGGCATATCGAGCGTCTTCACGGCCGCGTTAGTCCATCGCAACACCACGGCATTTCAGCCTGCCACAGATGGCAGCAGGGAGGACTACGTCCTGCTAGAGATTGTGCCCAAGCGAAAGGATGATACTAATCTTTTTATATTTATGCATATGGTTATCCAAAAAATAAGGGGTTGGCCTTGCACAGCTCCTGATGAAGACCCAACGGCAAGCGCTCAGCTTATACTGGTGGGGAATTTCAATGAGCCGTATCCGAAGTGGGGTGTTAAGAACGGCCAGCTGCAGTGCAAGTTTGCCAGCTATTTACGCCAGCGGTGGTAACCTCATCATGGAACGCCGCCGCCAACCTCTAGCCACGGCGTGACTAAGTCGACTTTGTGTCGGGAACAATGCGCGCATCCTCCACTCTCCGTCGCTTCAGCTAGGATGCGTTTGACGAAGCAGGCTTTGTGCTGAAACCGCCGCCGTTACGCTCTAGCCTCGTCGCCGTTGCGAGAGAAGGTAGTTTGACGAAGCAGGCTTTGTGCGCAACACGACAACGCCGCCCTGATCTGCTATGAGTGGGGGAGTTGCCGCGGGAACGCCGACAGGGGCTCCTTTCCGCGTTCCGACCAAGACGCAAGACAATGTGCGACCCGGAACGGCTGAGAGTTCTACGAAGCCCCTCTGACGTCGGCTCCGGACCATTACACTTGTGTGTATGTGCGGCACGTGTATGTGAGTCCTCATCCTCCTCCAACAGCCCTCATCCTCCTCCAAGTCGACAGCCCTCATCCTCCTCCAAAAGGGCTGGTCTACGGTGACGTCGAACGATGACTGGACGAACGTTTCCGTCCGCTTGGAATGAAGGGGGGACCAAGTGCTTATAAGCAGCGATTGCCGGCTGCTAGAGGGTGCTCGTTGTGTGCTCGTCGTCGTGAGCTGCGTGCTCGTTGTCGTGCTCGTTGTCGTGCTAGAAATGTACTCGTGAGCTGCGTGCTCGTTGTCGTGCTCGAAATGTGCTCGTGAGCTGCGTGATCGTTGTCGTGCTCGTCAATGTACTCGTAAGCTGTTTGCTGTATGCTCGTCTTGCGGGCTCCATTTGGGAGTCACGCTAGACTGTCGATGTATCTCATGTTCAACTGTAAATAATATGTAAATAAATCCTGCTCTCCTAAGGCCCGACGAAGAGCCAAGGTCCTCCCTACAACTACGACCGCTCCAATCCCTACATCTGAATGGCAGCGGTGAGATCCGTCTACAGCTCGTAGATCGTCCGACAACTCTAACAAATGGTGGCAGCGGCGAGATCGTCCGACGAATCTTACAGGGGTTGCATCTGAGCCAGCCCAAAGGGCAATCGGCTTTGGCACGTAGCCCAGGAGCTGTGGTGGACGCTCTCGAACAACCCTCAAGATCACACGAGGATAGGCAACAGCGTGAGCATTGATACCTCTCCAGACCACACATTTCTGAAGGGTATCCGGGATGCAAAGTGGGTAAACACGGGACAGGCACTGGGAAGTGACCACTATATCCTGTCCACGGTGTTGAGCACTGCGAAGCATAAAGGCAAGGTAAAGGGGCCTACAGTGACGGATTGCGACAGATTTCACAAAAGTAGGGCAGAGACTGCGAATAGAGAAATCGAGAACCTGGAAGCATGGGTTGAGGCGCTCAAGCAGGATGTAAAGGGTACCACGGAAGAGGTTCAGATGGAGGAGGGGGTTTTACGGCTGACTATACATGTGGGAAGCGCATGCAAGTCTCTTGAGGAGATGAAGGAAACAAAAGCATAATCGTGTCCTCCGAAGGAGGATGGTCAAGCTACAACGAGAAATCGAAACTTACACTTTGGACTTGCAGTGCAAGCAGTGGGGACAGATTTGTGATCAGATGAATGGACAATTCGGATGCAAAAAGACATGGCAGCCGTTGATGCACCTTTTGGATCGGCAGCACCTAACTCGGCGCAAAGGGGACAAATGGCTAGATTAGTCCATCAATATCAAGGCACGATTGGAGAATTTATACTGGAACTCGGGAATCGTTACATACACGGCGGGGCAGGCGGTTGCTTGCCGCACTGCTCAGTGGAGGAAACTTCGGAACTAGATGAAGACTCCACAGTGGCGGAGGTGGAGTTTGGAGTTTGCCATGGGGCAGCTCCGTACTACATCGGCCGCGGGTCCGAACGGGGTTACTAATGAAATGCTGAGAAACGTGGATTTCAAGTCAGTGGGGACGTTCACGGACTTGATGAACAAGTATTATGCGGCCAGGGAGATCCCGGCACAGTGTAAGCATGCTAGGATTACATTTATTCCTAAGCCAGGGAAGAAGCTCTGTATTGAGAATCTGCGCCCCATCTCGCTCACGTGCTGCGTGGGCAAATTGATGGAACACGTGGTCCTCAACAGGCTTCAGGCGTATGCAATATCTGTCACGGCGGCACACTCTGGGAATCCTGGGAACGAGGCGGCTCACATGAATGCTCGTGGTTTCGTCAGCCGAGCAGGTGGGCCGGTCGTTCCAGGGAGGTCCACGAGATATAGGCTGGTGTCATTCCACGACATTACAAACCATTACAATCTGGAGCGGAGGATTTTTCCGCTCCCAGCCAAGAAGTTGACTAAGGCACAGAAATGCATATGGAGAAGGTCGCAGACATTAACGCGACAGCGTTAAGGAGCTCGTGTCGCAGAAAAGCCGGTGTCGTCGGCGGCGATGGCCGTGAGCGAAATGTCCTGGTAGGCAATTCATAAATAAATACTTGCAAGATGGGCTGGGTGGGAATCGAACCAGGGTCTCCGGAGTGTGAGACAGAGACGATACCACTCGGCCATGAGTTCGGCCGGTGGTTCAAAGCGAGACAAAGGTGCCTTTGTGAATGCGGTGTTGCCTTAGAAACGTGCCGAAGAAAGTTATACTGCGGTGTATATCGGTAGTTATGAGCATGTAAATTACAGAAGTCGCAGTTAAACAAGTAGCGAAGTACGTTTCCGCTACATTTCTTTTGCGCTTGGCGCACACGCAGAGCCATCTTGCGGCAAACACAGAAGACCCCCCCCTCGCAATGTACGGCGCTGCCCCGACAGGTGGCGCGCCACTCACTCGCTTCTCCCCTTCGTCTCGTTTGAGCGCATTGGGGTCGTGCGGGGACCGGTGCGAGGATGCCCCAATACCGTTGCGTTTAATAAGTTCTCTCGCTCTCTCCCCTTCCAACTACCAGCGTGCGTCACTCGAACCCTCGTGTTTAGGCGACGCGGCTCCTCTTAGCGCTCACAGCACGATTCTTAGGTGCAGCGTCCGATGCAGGACGCCTCTGATGTGATCGCTGCGCCGTAGCGCGTCTGGTGGGAAAGCGTCCCTTGCCATGTGTGCCGTGCTGCTGGCGAGGAGTCATGAGTCTGCATGGTGCTCCTGGAACAAATAATTAGAAAAAAGTTGTGCTGTGGACTTAGAAGTGTTGTATATGAAAACTATGTCTTTGTGTTACTCAAGAGCGTGCCGAGCGAATGAGTGGGAGTAGGACCGGTCACTGCAGGTCACGCCACTAAAGAATGTCGAAATAGAAGAAATAGCGCGTGAGGTCCCCGTCACCCGAAAACAGAAATAGGGTGCAAACGTGAAACTAAGATAGTTTCTTCTAGAAAAGTAGGAAGAGCCCGATGTGCCTGACAGCAACCACTGGGGTACAAGCATTCGTTGAGTGTCGTACACCGCAGGTCAAGGAGGTGATAGTCCCTCACTACAGAAAGAGAGAGAGAAAACATTTACTTTTATATCGTTTGAAGCTGTCGCTACGCGACAGCTTCAAACAAGAGGCGTGCGCTCTGCAATGTAAGCGGAACACATTCCAATATCAGGTGCTGAAGTGTCTCGCAGCAACCGCAAGACGTACACGATAGACTGGCCACACGTCCTTGTCTGTATAATCGTCCGCACACGTTCACACAGCCAGCCCTTAGCTTGAGTAGTAGCGCTCTAGATCGACAAGGCAAGTCTCGACCGCGGACACGGCGCCGGAACGTTCCATTTACGACGCGTTGGTCTGGATGCTGCTTGAGTGTGAGTCGACGAATCAGCAGACGAGCGTCATCAAGCTTGCATGAAATTTCAGGGCAGACACAGCTATGAGCGCAAGTTGAAGCATGCTGATCAGCCTCTTCATTTAAAGCGATCACTAGGTGTGAAGGTATCCATTGAGCAACGAGAGATACCCCATGTGATGCAATTTTGTTAGCAGAACTGGTAATGCTGCGCACAACTGTACAATCAATCTGACGGCGTTGTAATCTGCTAAGGTCAGCGCGGGAGTCCGTAACGATGGCAATATTCGACGCCGTTAACTCTTCTTGCACGTATTTCAGAGCAATATTAATCGCTGCTAGCTCCGCATTTCTTGACGAGGCCGGATGGGGTATGTGAAATATACGTGATGCTTGAGTCATAGGGCAGAAAAAAGCTGCAGAGGCGCCTTGACCGTCGCTTTGTACATACTCACCTGTGAATACTTCGATATAATCTGGAAATCATTCGAACATGTGCGACTCAGCAGATTGGAATATTGGCGAAACAGGCACATCAGACTTTTTGTGTATGTCAGGGATTATGACATAAATGGGAAATACGTGTTTGATGATACCTTTCAGAGGCGGAGGCGTAACTGAAGTAGCGTGTTCAGAAATGGCAGCAATGTCATAAATAATGTCGCCATTTTTCCATGCGAGAAAACAGCCCGTGAATTAGACGATCAAGGAGCGATTGACCATTCTATGCGCGGTGCAGACGCTCAATATGACAAGGAGCTCGCTGCTCTGCTTGCAGCCTCAGGGTGCGCTAACTAATGCGCTTCAGTGAGTAATGATTGTGCGTCATGAGGTAATCAACGTATTAGTCGGAGCTCAACGCGATGATCTCGTTCCAGTTGGGCCATCAAGCTAGGTGGCAAGTTCAGGACTACACTAACTAGTAATAATACTACAATATAATAATAATAATAATAATAATAATAATAATAATCTTTATTGCACAAAGGAATACAGAATACAAGAAACGGGCCTGTCAAAGCCACAAGTTGTTTGAGGGACTTGGCTAGGCAAAATCAGCGGACGAGCGTGCAATATTTACTTTACCGTAGACATATAACAAGATAATGCAGGAGGATTAACAGTTAGGAATCTTAACACGAACAAGAAGTAAAACATATAGCAAGAATGAATAATCGGCACCAAGATGTACATTTTTTAGAAATGATCAACAGCATTTGTTACAAATGTTGAAGCAACCATGTTACAGCGAATAAATCATGTTTTTCAATGCCTTTTTATTGCTTTTTATTCAATGCCTTAATAATATTAATAATAATAATAATAATAATATTAATTTACAATTATAAGTGATCCATGTCAGGCGCATAGAAGCTAAGTTATCAAAGTGTACTACTTCGTCTTGACCGCTCTTTATTATTCCTTGTTGCGACATATTTATGCAATATACATAAGCTATAGCTTTTTCACTATGTAGGATTACCAGTTATTTGTTACGTCGTGAGACAAATATGTGCAGACAGTACGCTATATACATTTGATTATTTGACTATATATAACTTCGATTATTCATCCAAATGCATAAGTGCCCACCGGTGCTACCTGTGCTCCCCAAAAGTATACGGCTATAAGTAACCCTGAAATGGTTCCCAACGTGGATGTCGCGTAGCAACATTGCCATTCTGCCCGTGCGCTGTGCTCATTTACCATTCGTTCATTATTTTCTGTGCATAGTTAGCTGCAGTTAGGGCATAATGCTATTCCTGGTAAGCTCGACCCTTATGTACGACGGCGAATGAATGTGACACAACTAATGCGGCTTTCGTTTTCATTTCTTTACCTTGCTGTGCTTAAACACATTATTACATCCATATAAAATAGGCTCGCCATCACCATCAAGACCAGGGACTGAGAATTACAACAGCGATGACACGGACTAAGAAAAGAGGCTTTAGAGTTCATCTTTATTCTGCTATGTAATCGACCTAATACGACAACGGAAATGGCGCTTCTATAAACCAAGTAGTCGCCCCTATATTGCTGGCAATTAGAATGCAGTTGTCTTAGTAGCGGTCATTACGTTTCGTAGTCGGTAAGTGAGCGCATTAACGGGTACAACCATTTCGTGAGTCCCATTAGTAACGGTTAATAGTTTTAAACGCGAAGCATTTCTTGGCGAGCATTTGCCACTTTCCCGGTATATATCTATCTAGCCGCCTAGGTCCTGGTGCTCTGATGGTTGTTTCGTTAACTTGGTATGTACCAAAATTTGCATAGCATGATAAGAGTGTATGACGAACATAAATGATAGGTCATGGCAGGAATCTCATGACATATTCGTGTCATGCAGGTCACGAAACAGCCGCCTACGTGTTGGCGGCTGTTTCATAATGAGTCGTGACATGAACGTCGCGACATATGCGTGTCATGTAGGTCATTAAACAACCGCCTACGTCTTGGTGGCCCCATGATCGTTTCGTTAATTTGGCAGGCTCCCCGCACACTGCTCTGCATAGCATTGATTCCCACAGGGCGTTATAGATCTGCGGGCTATTTTTCTTTTTCTTTTTATTATTTTTTTAGCTGATACCGTTACTACCTGCAAGTTACTACACAAGTAGTCCTTACTGTGGCAAACTGTTGGTATCTTAGAGTTAACCGCAACGACAATAGCATCGTCGTGGTTGTGTCGATTGCGTGCCTTTATATATTGATGAGTAAATGTACACTGCACGTGTGACGGGTTGCTCCCCTTGATTCCGAATAAGAAGCATTGTATCTATAATTACATATAGCTGTTCTATCTATGGTTACCTGCATTAATTGCTCTGCAGATGGGTTCATAAAGAACGTCCTAATAAGACAGAGGCGCACATAAAGAGGACACGAAGTGGTCGAACAAGGCATGTCTCTGGAGTCACCATTTCGACGTAACTACAAGAGAACTGGCTCCAGCAACACCACTTGTTCGATCACGTTTGATCACAAGGATCCAAAAGGTGTCTCAGTCTGTTGTTATTATTATTATTAGCTTTCTTTTCTGGTGGCGGCCTGTTATCAAAGTTTGCAATGGAAGAGACCAGTTGTTGTCGTTTTTGCGCGTATGCGAGAAAACGCAAAATACGTGATCTACAAGCCGCTGGGCGAGACTCACGGCTTTAGAGACGCCACAACGTTGTGAACTTGCGTATCATCATCAACATCATCATCATCATCATCATCATCATGATCATCGTTCATCAGCCCTTTTTCCTCCCCGTCCCTTGCCCCAGTGCAGAGTAGCAGACCAGAGCAAGCTATACCTAAGGCCGACCCCTCTTCCTTTCTGTAAAGAACTTTGTTTTCTCTCTCTTTTGCACAAGATGTTCCCAACAGAGCATGACACTTCATGCCCGTTTTGCAGACGATCAAAAGGCACTCTAGCACAGATCCTTGCAGAGTGCACTGAGCTATATTTATATATAGCTTAGTATATATACATTTTTTATTTTTTTGTGTCTGTGTGTCCACAAATGCGACAATGTGAGTTCGTCAGAGTACTTCGCAAGTGTGCAGACAATGAAAGGCAAATCTAACCTAGCGCGGGGAGCTGGGTATGGCATCTATAGAGAACGATTTCGCGAAACGGCAGTCAAAGAAGATCCCGAGTTCGTGGGCGGCGGTGTCTCGAACTGGCGCGATAATTATGGGTATACAGTTCTCGCGTGCCGACCGCTCCGTCAGCAGTCCAAAGAATTGCTTGCGGTCGGGTCTGTCTATTCCGTGCGCACACAGCCGACCACTTAGCGGCGAACCATGGCGAACCCACTATCCCCCCCCCCCCCCCCCCCCCCCCCCCGCTCCGAGCTTTCTCGCACAGCCCACGCGCGACACGTGGCCGTCTGCGGCGACAAACCGCGAGCGTCGGGGCGGCCGCCGAATGCGGTCCCATTAGCGGCCCGAAAGCCTCACGGCGAACCCCCAGCTGACAGCGGAGGAGAGCGAACACGAGTGCGCGGCCGGCCGTCGCCCACTTAGCGGCGCAACGAACCGGTGCAGTCCTGAACCGCGTCGCGCCAGTGGCGGCAAAAGGCAAAACGCCGTCGACGCGCTTCTACCTCGTAGCGTTCTGACAAATGGCACTGGCCGCCCCGCAAAGTTCCGGGCTGCGCTGAGAGCGACGACGCGGGCGTTATGTACGACACGTCCCCTTCGTCCACTTGCAGGCGCCGGTTAGCTCGGTCTATGCTCCCCGCACTGTTTTATGTACAGGATGTCCCAACTATCATGCACCAAGATTTAGAAAATATGCGAATGCGACGCAGCTGGACAGAACCAAGGTGTGTAGTTGTTTGCCGTCGGTTGGAGATACTCGGATTGTTTTTTTTTTTTTTGCGTTTCGCCTAATTACACACTTAGTTTTAATTAATTAATCAAGTTCTCAAACATTGTAATTAGATGAAAAGTGTGAATGAGAAAATTGTATAGCCACATGAAAAAATCGTTTTAGAGCTTTCCGTTGCTCAATACGTGCTACATAAAAGTGTTTCTCTCCGAGCGTGAAAGAAGGCCGCGAATACGCGCAAAGCGCCTCGAGTGACCAGTCGAGCGGCAGTCTTACGTGTACTCGCGGTCTTCTTTCGCGCTCGGGAAAACATGGGCCTCGGCCCTGCTTAAGCCACTGAGCCATCCTTTTCATTAAAGTTCATCTTTTTTCATGTGTGAGGTGCAGTGTACCTTGCCTTGGGTGTAGGTTGGCGAACCCCAAGTGGTAAAACTTCGCCCGGAGCTCTCACTCCACTACGGCGTCTCTCGTAGCACCCTGTGCAGTGTCGGGGTTCTAAACGCCACAATTTAACTGCGAGCAGCGAGAGAAGTTCGCGAAGCCTTCGTAGCATTGCCTGCGATGTCTGAAGCTAAGTACATATGTAATGGGCCCGAAATATTGGTAAGTTAATATGAGTATTGTTATGGTATCAGGCCTATTGCATATATCAACCGGAGTGAATTGCAGAAGCCAATAATATTTTTAAAAATATTATGGGGATTACGTGCCAAAACCACTTTCTGATTATGAGGCACGCCGTAGTGGGGGACTCCGGAAATATCGACCAGCTGGGGTTCTTTAACGTGCACCTAAGTCAAAGTACACGGGTGTTTTCGCATTACGCCCCCATGGAAATGTGGCCGCTGTGGCCAAGCCAATAATATGCAACGTTGGCGTAAGGTGTCAGGAGGTGCACGTGCTGCATGACGCCTGGCGATCAAGTTAGGTATATATTCCGCAGTAAACTGTAACAACACCGACACAGTGTATATTAAGAGGCCCGACTCGTTTTGCGCAGGGACCATGGGCTAGGACACGAAGTAAGTTTACATCATTTACAGGAGTTGAACAGTTAACTTTAGGAATCACTCCATGACAGACTCCGTCTTGACAGACTTTGTATTGTATCTGTCGCAGTGATGCGCGTATTCGCCTGCTCCCTCACTTGTTCACTCTGGCTTTTAGAGGAAGAAGAAATATTCAACAGAGGGATACGTTCAGGCCTAACGTTCAATTTCTGTAAAATCCCGATAAAGGTCTGCGCTAAGGTTTTTCACGGAGCAAGAAACCTTTTCGGGTGTTCATGTCATCACATTCCGTGGTGCTGTCCCCCAAGGACGCAGCTGATTCGCCAGATATCATCGCGAAGGCACTTGAAGCACGCTTTTCGTCGCAGTGTAGAAGCTTTATAAGGTTTAAAAGTTAGGCATCAAAATATGTGGAATTTACCATGACGAAATTATCCGTTGTCATCTTAACTGCATTTTGATTGGCTCCTGGCGCAGACCGTATTACAACTGCCGTGATTAAACTATTGTTTAACTCAACCCAAAACGAGCTTTTTACTTTGTCAACTGCTCACTACAATATACTTGTCTTCCGAGCTCTTGAAAAATTGCAAAAATTGTGTTTTTACTTTAAAGTTAAAACCTCGTATATGTTCTATATGGCATAACATTAGGCCAATTTCGCTTACTTCTAATCTTATTAAAATAATTGGCAAAGTAATCCACATGTTCGGCTCAATGAATTTACTTCTCATAATACTCTCTGCTCGATGCAGAGAGTATTATTACAGAATGTTCGATATGGTCGGCTCATGTTGATCTAGAAAGCAGCATTAGACTTGCGGGACTGTCAGGAGACATCTCAGCATTAGCAACTTCAGATATTTCAAAGCACTACGACAATGTCCACCATGGCACTCTAATATGTAGATTATAAGTCTTTGTTGTTCCAGACTATATTGTACCCTCCAACATGTGTTCCTTTTCTGATGAGTACATATAAACAGACGAGAGGCGTACCACAGGGATCAGTCATTTCTCCGCTTTTGTTTAATATATAGCTATCTTGTGGCCCAGTTTCTCAGGACGTTCAAGTCTGTCGCTATGCCAATGACACAACTGTTTCATCTTCACCACGGGGCATCAATACCTTTATCAAATTTAAAATCTTATTTGTCTAAGCTAGAGTCCTGGCTTGACCTACGGTCTTACTGTCCTAAATTTATCAAACGCTCGTTACTTCATTTTCCTTTGTCAATTAAGTCCCGTCCTTGTTTCTCTTCATTATCGAATTGAGTAGATACCGCACGTTACCCGTTTAAAGTAATCAGGGATTACATATGACGGTAAGTCAAACCAGCAGCAGGAGATCGAGGCAAATGCTCGTAAGCAAGAACGTGCGATGGGGCTCTTGCGCAGCAACAAAACTACATATGTGCGTAAAATACATTACATACTGACGATCTATAAACTTCACGTGCACCCCATTCTTGAATTCGGCTGCGTTACTTTTTCAGGATGCGCAGCTTACAAACTACGGCCTCTAATATTAGTTTAAAGGCAGGCTTTGCCTCTGTGCCTCTGGCTGCCGAGCTTTGTGACTAATAATGTGCTTTGTCTAGAAGCTCGAATTATTTCGCGTGATTCCAGATTTGTGCAGCCTATTGTCCTGACTTTTTTGTAGCTCTACGATGTAGCTATATTCCGTTAGCAATCCGTTTTCATCGCTTCTCCTTATGCGTTTTTTTTTTTTTTAGAACATATTGGGGGCGTTATCAATGCCATCATTTTATTTTCGTCCAGGCACTGACACCAAAATTTAAAATTAGTCTGCCATGCCTAATTTTTCCAAGTGCTAAGTCGTGATTCTGATGACATTCTTCCAAAACATGCAAAATTTCTACGTGTTCTTATACTTGAAGGTTTCTTTCAAGGTCATCTCGGTTAACTTCGTTCTCAAGGTTTTATATCTGCTGATGAAACTGGAAGTTTAGAGAAGGCCGGAGTCGGCATATTTTTCCACTCAACTTAACTGGTCTTTTGCTCTTCGTCTGCCTCATTATATCTGGATATTTGTCGCAGAATTGCGGGCAATTATCCGGGCCATCAGAAAATTGGGCGGTCCGAAATCTAAAGTAATAAATGTTTCAGATACGCTTTCGGTAAGTACACATTGAGCTCCCAATGGACGATCGCACTTGCTAAGTATATTTTCGACACTTTTACCGGACACTTTCCCTGATGTCCGCTTTGTCCCGGTCGCCGGACACAGTAAAGTTTTCCTAAATCTGTCGGCCGACTCGCTCGCATCGTCATCACTAAATGGCCCAGTTTTAAGTGTTGTTTCTATTTTTATTTTGCAACAGGAACTACGTTTAAACGCGTTTAATTTCTAAATTGTAATGGATATCATCCCTAGTTGCGACTGATGATTTCCGACATCTGAAATTTCTACAGAACACGACCAATGGCTTTTCACGACAATGCGAGGTGACATTATCAAGCTTCCGTTGTGGAGTTCCCCGCCTAAATTTCTACCTTTATAGATCTCGTTTAGCTATAACTAACCTCTGCTCTGATTGCAACGAACCAGAGACTATTGGCCATTTCTTTCTTTGCTGCCGCCGCACCTCTTCTCTCCGCAGAAGGTTTCTCGTGTTTCCAAATCGTAATCTGGGCTTCGCACTTACAACATCTTACCTGTTGTCTTTTGGTGCCTGTCAATTAGATATAGGTCACTGGTTTATTACCACTGCTCTGCATGAGTTGATTCACGCGTCCGGAAGATTACAGTGCTAGGGTAGTGAGTGTGGCATAACTTGCGTTATTTCCTGCTCGCTGTTACGAATAAGCCGTACCAACCTTTTGTTATGCTTCAGTGGCCTAATGTTTCGTTTTTGACTGGTTGACTTTTGTCCCTTTTTGTGCTTCGTTGGGTGCGCTTTTCATTACTCCTGCACGGCCTATTCCCCTCGCGGCTATGAATTATATGTGGAGTTTACTACAACAACAGCAAAAAACAAAGCATCCGAACCTGCGCGGATCGTTCCTATAGTACTATAGAGAGCGCGATTTACATTAAATAAATGAACATGCTACTTATATAGCAGCTTCAGCGTTTAGAGTGTAGTTTTCATAACGATCCGCTAAAACCATTCCAGCGTGGCATTATCGGGTAGAAGACTTGCCGTGCTTTATGATTCGCAATAAAACGCACGCAGCGAGTAATTGGAGAGCATATAAATGCCGCAACCCTCTCGTATCCTAAATGACCGAGAGTACGACCGATAGACGCAGCATCAAGCTCAGTCAGTAAGCTCAATCGCATCTCACTTTTCCGAGCAAGCGTACGAACTGAAGTTGCCGCACGGCGTCGTCACAGGATTGATCGAGTCAGGGATGGTTCAATGCGGCGTAAAGAGGGCCCGAACTGATGCAGCAGGAACAGCGGGAGTCCCCTGGAGGCCCCTTCAGCCGGCGTGGCACCCTAACGAGCGTTCGCCTACTCTCCCGTGGGCTGGAAACGTCTGCTCGTTCCCTTTCTCCTACACGACTGCCTTCGTAGGAATCGTGACTCATTTCTGCAGTTAGGTGTCCCTTCTGTGGCCAGCCGCAATAACGCTTCAGTGAGAGCACCGTTAGGTTAGGTTCGGCGACCGCAGGTCTGACGCAGCGAAGCGAATAGGCGGAAGTGGCATTCTTTTTACGCGCCATTAGTGACATTCTGCGCGGTCGGCTCCTATCCCGACTCGGTTGCTCACGCTCGCGGATGCCCAGCCACGATGGGCCTGCAATGGGCCGCCACGCCGTGTGCTCCCCGGGGCCGTCGGCATTTTTTGAGAAGTTGCCCCCACAGGTCTGCTCCAAGTGCGCGTGGTGTTCGAACATTTAAACATCGGCTTCTAGCACCTTAGCACGTATTTTAGCCTTACAGCAAGTCTCTCAGTGAAGTGCGTCCGTGCGTCCAATCCTCAATGAGCGGCACGCGCACTGACAATAGACACAGCAATAAGCGCGCTGCGCTTATTGGCTGTGGCGTCGCTCTGTTGCACTCGAGGTCACGGGTTCGATTCCGACCGTGGCGGCCGCATTTTTGATGGGTGGGGGCAAAATGAAAAAAAAATAATAAAAAGAAGAAAGAGAACGCTCAGGCACTTATAGTTAGGTGCACGTTAAAATACCCCATGTGGGCAATATTATTTGATAGCCCCCCAACACAGCATGAGTCATAACGATATCGTAGTTTTGGTATGCAAAACCCAGGAAGTCAACTTTCCAAAGTCAAAGGCCTCTCCCACCGATCTCCAGTTACCCCAGTCCTGCGCTAGCTGATTCCAAATTGTGCCTTCAAATTACCTAATTTGATCCCACCTAATTCTCTGCCGTCCTCGATTGCGCTTTCCATTCCTTGGCACCCATTCTGTAGTTCTACTAGAACACCGGTTAGCGGCCATGTGGCTAACACGGCATGCCACGCTTCATTTTGATGCGCTTGGCTATCTGAGGGTATTTCATGCATGTACTTTGCGGGGCCTATCTATCTATTTTTTCAATGAATGAATGAATGTTTATTTCATCTTGAATACAATTTCAAGAAAGGTGCAGGAGCAAACGGCGCGCAGGACCTGACAGGGGGCCCTGTGTCAGGATCTATCTATCTATCTATCTATCTATCTATCTATCTATCTATCTATCTATCTATCTATCTATCTATCTATCTATCTATCTATCTATCTATCTATCTATCTATCTATCTATCTATCCATGTCTCCGATCGCTTTGAGTAGCGCATCAAACTGCGGTGCAGAGGGACCACCGTTCGAAACCAACCTTCGGACCAACACGGGTCGGTGCGCTCGTGGCACTGTGTATGCGTGCCGATCTTCGATGAACCTCTCGCCAACTTGTGTCACTGAGCATGTGCTACTCAGCGAGCGGCAAGCGAGGCGCGCCTCGCTTGTCTCGGTGACCACGCGCGGACTGCTCGGCACTGCCACTAGGTGGCGCAGCGTGTCCAGAAAGAAGCGCGAGAGTGCAGCCCGGCTGCCGCATGAGGCGTTTCTCAGCGTTCGCACGCACCGGCAGGCTGTGCATTTCGAAGGCCACGCGCAGGCTCCGCTGCGCCGCCGTCTAATGGCGCAACGTGTTCATATAGGCGAGGTGCGTGTCTTGCTGGAGCACAGGCCTAAAACGTGCGTTACAAGGGTGGCAATCCGGTAATTTCTATCGCTATATTGCTTCAATGCTAAACGCATTGGCGGCAACAGTCACCGTGAGGAGGTTTGTGCCGAATTTCTTTCCCTCTTAATGTCGAATACGATATCGGTTACACGCGTTCGCTCTGTAATCCACACGGCAGTCACGTAACGTTGCGCTTAACATTTCTCGTTTCACCGCTCTTTGCACGGGCCTTAACTTTTTGTCAGGCTTCTTTGTTAACCTCCAATTTTCTGGCCCTTACGTAAGAAGCTGTAGAATGTAATGATTGTACATCTTTCTTCCCAATGATAGCGGTAAGCTCCCGGTGATAATTTGGTAATGTCTGTCGTATGCGCTCCAACAAGGCTTGTGCGAATATTCGATAATTTTGATTGTTCGGACGAAAATTATCCTAATCAATATTCGCTTCGGCTCAAATTTCATGCATTCGAAGTTTTCTAAGTATTCGAAGCGAGCGATTATATGCATTTTTCCGCATATAAGCTGCACCCCTAAATACAACACCCCAGAAAGATAGCAAAACATTTCCCGTGTATAATCTGCGGCAATAACACATGTAACGGCCAAATCTTCGTAAAAACAGCTTCAATTCGCGCATCACGGGTAGTCCACGCCATAGCTTCAGCCAGCGGCTCTGTTCCCCACCTCTTCGGCGACGCTTACTGCGAAGAACTTTAACGGTAGCTTCGCGGCAGCGCGGCCATAACTGCCGTGAAGTCACACATAAAGTCGAATTCGTATATAATTCGCACAACGACAGTACTGTTAACAAAATATGAATAAATAAATAAATAAATAAATAAATAAGTTTTTGGTGCGGGCTATATATACGCACAAAAACGTGGTAAATATTAACACACGTATAATGGACAGCTTCAGCTTTGGTGAACACGTCGCATCGCACAGCTCATAACCAAGACCAGGAAACGACAAATTCGTTTATACTCGCCTACTGATTGCGCTGTGAATAGTTTTGCATCGACTCGGCCCTAAACCACAACATTATTGAGCGACTCCCGACGAAACGGCGCTGGTTAGGCGCAACCGCCGACGCGGCGGTGGACGGCAAACCTTCGCGGAGAGTCTGCCGCTCATGGGCGATCGGGCCCCGAATCGTTCGCGCTGGATCGACTGAGGGCCGCAAGAGCGACGAGTGTGCCTGCACCGTCGTCGAGCTG
The DNA here is from genome assembly GCF_023375885.2 of Dermacentor andersoni. NCBI lineage: Eukaryota > Metazoa > Arthropoda > Arachnida > Ixodida > Ixodidae > Dermacentor > Dermacentor andersoni. The sequence continues at coordinate 210,463,177 of NC_092815.1, read as the reverse complement.
AATTTGCGCGACGCAGCATAAACTGCCGGCGTCGCGCAGACGAGCTCGAACTGCACAGCATCGCGGCGTCGCACGACGGGCAAACGCGAAACGCTTCCGCGGCTTCAACCACTACAAAAGGTTTAGGCAGACTGAAGCCCGACAGTGAGCAGGAGCCCGTAAACAAATTTTCTCTGCTTCTGCAGTTGTGATAAACGTTCAACTTGCATTTCTGCCTGACAATATCTAAATAACGGCACTTTGAAAGTAAGCTGATAAACTTTCCCGCATAAATTTTGCGCTGTCATCAAGATGACGGCACGTGGCGGGGAACTACAGACTATTTCGAACAAAACGTTTTTCTGGTCCTCGTTTTTCTGGTCCTATTGCGCGCAAACGACCGCGCAATACATCTACAATTTCATAAATATGTGGTGGCAGTCCAAGATAGCCGCCATGCCAGCCTGTTGATTATACTCCGTTTCATACATCAGGTGCAACGTTGTGGAGGCTAGAGATACTTTTTTCAGTGGCTGCGTTCGCACTTAGAAATAGCTCGGTGTTTCTCGACCCGAGTTTGTTGAAAATTTTTTTTATACAAGTTGTACTGAATAAAAAAAAAAGAATTTACTTATAGGAACAAACAAACCATGTGATCATACAGCTGCTAACACGTTGTCTCAAATCGATTTGCTTTTCGTTGTTTCTTTTCGTTGCCCGTCGCGGCATCGTCACGTCCACGCTCGCGCGAGCAAATGCCTCCTGGCGCTCAGCGAAGCATAGGCGGGAACGCGCGGAGTGATACATTTTGGTGACCGGACTTCTTGCGTAGCTTCCACAGCGTTGCACGTAATGTATGAAACGGAGTACAGCTGCAGGAATATCACGTGAGGAGCATCACAGGAAGGGCCATTTGGTACGTCAATTTGACGTTGCGTGACGTTGCGCTGGGATGTCCTCGCAGAGATTTTCAACCATAATGTGTGGTACAACGAGCCGCGCCAATTATGCTAATGAGTAGTCATATACAATGGCGGCTGAGAAGCATTGTATATAGCCACATTTCCCCGTCGTTGGGCGCCATAACAATATTTTGTGCATAACGCGTGCCCGCGGCATTCGCATTGCTCTCAGGGTGTTGTAGGCATTTGTGTTTTGGGCTACCATTTTTTCGTAAACGCGTTTATTTGAAATAATGTTGCTCGAACATTACCGACCTTCTGCGACTTCTTGCACTTTCCAGTGCTCCGTTAGTATTTTAATCAAGACTAATGACATTTAACATCATCAGAATCTATGATAACAGCTGCTTTCTCATTTATAAAGCGAAACTTAAGCAAGGCGGCGCCTTGAAACTTCCTCACGCGCTGCGAGTAAGCAGCGAAGTGAAGAGATGGCCGCGCCGGCGCTTGCGTCGCGCAAGCGGATACGTGCGGCGCGCTCAACTATATCGGCGTATGTCGGCGATATTCGGCCGTTTCTCAGCCAGACGAGTCGGGGTGAGCCACTGGCGTTTCACGTGACAGTGATAACACGGCCTAAAACGTGCGCTCATCCCCACTGGTCGGTCACGTATGCTGTCTCAACGTATAAAACAAGTGCGTTGGCGCCAATATATGATGCCTCATTGGGCCTCTTCGATTATCGCCTCTTCGATTATCAGTCCTTGGGCCTCTTCGACAGTCCCGTACTGCTTGGGACTGCTGGCCCGCATCTGATTTTCCTGAACAGCTTCGGAAGCTCTGCCCACCTCTCCGATAGCTGTCAGAACCGCGTTCGTTTTTCACGGACCGAAAGTCGCGAACTGTCCGCGGGCTGTCGCAGCTGTCAGCAGATTTTGGCTCTAACAAGCTCAAGCAGCTAGCAGACAAGTATTGCTGAATGGGCAAGTTGGTACATCATATGTTTGTCTTGTTTTAGCGCAACTCAGTTCGAGTATGAAGGAAAAAGGACGAGTGACAGGATGAGCGCTAAGTTCCAGCTGGTTTTATTCCATGATCCTATTGCACATTGTATGGACCGCTCATAGCACACGTGTTGTTGTGAGGTTGTTGTTTTGATTGTTTTTGTCACGTGTGCTGTGAGCAGCCCATATAATGCGCAGTAGGGTAACGGAACAAAATCAGTTGGAAATTAGCGCTCATCCTGTCACCCGTCCTTTTTTCTTCGTACTCGAACTGAGTTGCGCTAAAGCACGACGAGCTATAGCAGACAGTTGTCTTAAAACGATGCGCGCGGCGTTTGCCACAATGTTGTAAAAGATGCCCTGTGCTTCTGCGTGCTTTGCGCGTTCCAGCCGGAAATGTGGTGCGCTCAGCTATCGCGTCCGCTACATCGGTGCTTTGTGTGCCATAATGCGAGCTTTTCAATATCCCTGTGATTGATTCAGCTTCAGAATTCGTGTTATTTACGAGAGAAGCACAGCGATCAGGCGCAAATGCTTGCTTCTCTTGACGCGTTTCGCGAGATATGTCGTGCTCGTTGCTATATGCGTAGTAAACAGGTGGACTTCGCTTTTCAGGTGAGTGAAACAGGTGTGCGAGGAAGCATGTCATACGGCATGTGGCTATTTCACGCCGGTAGCTGTGGTGGTATACAATGGGAGCTTCGCCGATCGCTGTTCACCTATGTTGATCCCTTCCGTTGCCAATTTTGAGCGTTTGCTTTTTGACGCGCAGGATTACTAGACGGTGTACACACGCTCGGTCCAAAACAGGCGTCGGGCCTTTTGTAAACGATCTCACGAGCTATGAGGATATCAGCAGGCACTTTTTTGTGTAAAGAGCGACGTGCCACAACCGCGATATTACTAATTTCCGTGCGGAAATTCCGCTTAAATTTCAGAAACAATGAGCTAGCTTAAATAGAGCGGCCAAGGTCCACGAAGAGCGCGACGTAAACTTCGCGTTGCGAAAACGTTCTACGCGCTCTATGCTGCGATTCCACTATGCAAGCTTTATGGCTGTGTCGGTGACGTCGCCTCTGAGACTGCCCCCTCTCAGAGGCAACGCTAATGAATTCGCTGAGAAACCGAGGGGCCCAATTTTTTATAGTGACTTCATAAGGAGCCAGCAAACAATGACACCAAGGACAGCATCGAGGAAATTATCTGCAGTTGTTAATTGAATTAAATAAATTATAAACAAATAGAAATGGATGTGGAGGAAAAGAGAAGTCGCCGCAGGTGGAACATGATTTCAAGTCTTCTCAATACATGTGCGATGCTCTTACTAATTGAGCTACCGCAGCGCCTTTTCCCCATCCACTTTCTGGGGTACTTATATATATCTACTAGAGTTAACCCTTACTGTTCATGATTTATATGATGTGATATCGCCGAAGTTCCATTTGCCAGGTGAACTACAACGTTTCCCACAAGTGTGTTTAACACATTTGCGAGAATACCCTCTCCCTACGCAGGTATTCAATGGGAAAAGATCTCTGCGGTTTTTGAGGGTTGCCACTTCTCCACCACCACCGCAGCCATCCCAACCGATGGGCAGAAGCTGTTTAAAACACAAACGGCAAGGCAGGAATGGAAGATGTAAAAATCATTTAATCGCGCTGATATTTGGAATGTGTTTCTTGTGACCTGCTTGACGTATGTGCTCCAGCGTTGCCCTGCTCTCGCGCTGGTCTTCAAGCAGTGCCCCATTTTCTTGCTGCTTCCATTAGAAATTTACGTTGCAAGTACATGCGACGAGAGTACACCGCTTTCTCCCTTTGAACGTGGTGGCCATCAGTCGGCTGCCTTTTTCTGTCGGACATTTTGTTTCGCGATGATTTTTCTTCCGTAAAGTTCAACACCCTTTGATTGGTGAAATGCTCAGCTCTGTCTGGTTCATTACCTTCTGCAGTTAGCTATAACACCGGCCCGCAAAGAAATGCTAGTTGAGTTTGTTGGTTTCCTCAAAGAAATCGTTCAAACATTTCCTAAACGTACGCTTCAGCGTTGAATATACTATACTCAGTGCTTCCAATAAAGCACTTCCTAGGAGGCTGCCTGTTAAAAATTAAAATTAAATTATGGGGCTTTACGGGTTAAAACCAAGAAATTATAATGAAGCCCGACGTAGAGGGGAACTCCGGATTAATTTTGACCCCCTGGGCTTCTTTAACGTACACCCAATGTCCAGCACACGGGCGTTTTTACATTTCGTCCCCATTGGAATGCGGCCGCCGCGGCCCGGATTCGATCCCGCGCCCTCGAGCTTAGCAGCGCAACGTCAAATTCACTACGGCGGGTGAGACTGCCTATTCCCAATTCTCCTGTATCGTACACATTAGCTTCGAATGTGGCAATAAAGATGTTAAACGACGGGTCCATCGAACGCGAATTACCTCTGGTGTGACAACCTTTTCCTATTTGTTACATTTAGCAACTCTTCTCGTTAAAAGTAGGCTGCGGGAAAGAGGTTTCGTGTCACGTTCGATCAACTGTCGTCTGTGTCAGCGAGTGGCAACTGCAGGTTATAGTTTCGTAGATTGAAGAGGTGCGCTGCTCTTGTGGCACAACCCGCAATGGACACATACTAGCCCCGAGACGTTTGACTGGCGCCCTCTCGCTTCTTTCGCGTGTGACGTCACCTGGGGCACTCCGCTGCCGCGCTGGCCGTACCGTGCGCGCGCTCGCAACGTGGAGGCTGCTTGACCCAGTTGGTCGACCTTGCCCCGCTCGGGTTTCCAGAACGTTGTGAGTGCGCATGTTTGTAGTATGGCACGCGCGGAGTATTCCGGAACACAATCAAACGAAGCCGCCGTCACGAACCACGCTTAGTGTATATTGTTACTGGTGTCGGCTTCAAGCCATCAGTCCGTACCACGTGTGTGTAAGACGTGGGTTTCCTGTCAAGACTGTTCTATGTTTGTGGCTATAGTCGGGTAGAACTTTAGAAAAAAGGGGAGGCCCCGCCCAGATGACGGAAGCGCGACAGCCGATTGCCTCCGCGAATAAAATAGTCCCGCTCAAAAAACCGGGCTTCTAAAACCCGTAATTCTCGGTATAAATGCATACTTTAGTATTTTGATGACTCGTTTGGTAGAGCTCTCGTGATTGGAATGCTACTGCATGTTCCGGTTCACGCGAGAAAAAAAAATCCCGGGCCTTCTACAATGCTGTTCGTCGTCTGCTTTTAGACTTCATTGCAAGGGACAAAAGAAGACAGAGCAGCTCTGCATAGCTTTTCCGCTGGTTTACATGCACATGACAATTTTACTACTCGCTTTCCGAGCTTAAAATGAATCAGTTGCTATTTAACAAGTACTTAAAAAACAATACATTTATCGAAACCGTTACAAACCTGGGGCGAGAAGACGATCGAGGAACACTCTAAAGACTAGGGAGGGTAACGGAGCAGTAAAGCGGCCGATTTACTCTTCAAAGCGTTGTTTTACTCTCACAAAATGTCGAGTGGAGCGAAATGCATGGTTCACTCAGTCAGCAAGCAGAGAGTGAAATGTACTTTTCACTCTGCCCTTCTTAGAGAGAGTAGAATGCCCGTTTTACTCTTGCGGCAATAGAGAACAAAACGTAGCGTAAGCTTCTGCTTCAACTGTAGAAGGCTGGCCCCGAACATGGCAATGTATCACTCATGCACGCTGAGCAAAGAACACAACGATTTGCTTCTAAAGGAGCAGGCACCCACAGTTCAAAGGAACGCGGAGCGAGCGCTCTACTTTTTCACTCGGAGTTGCTCCAGCGCGCGCGCGCTCAATGATCGCGGAACAGAACAGCACCGGAGAAAGGTGATCCGTCCAGCGAGCAGCAACGGAGGCCATCCAAGGCAAATCGTGCGTCAGCCATCTCGCGTCGCCAGAAAAACACGACAGTCCTTCGTCATTCGTTGGATATAACAACAAATCCTCCACTATAAGTGAATTCTAACTTAGGTGCACATTCTGCGTATATGACATGCTATCGCCAGGAGGTCGTCGCGGCGCTTAGCCGACGCGATTGACAACGGACTAGGCACGCGCGCTGTGTCTCTCAGGTCAATCGAAAAAGCCAGTCGTCGCGATAACTGCATGCGTTTGTATCACTTGCCGCTATCCGTATGAGATTTGAAAATCGCAAACGCTGCCAGAACCATGGTATGTTCTGTAAGACGTGAGGCGAGAGGACGCTTAATATGGTTTTTCGCCAGCCCATGATTCCGAGCCTATGCGGAGCGTGCTTAGCGTGCGTTTAGTGTGTTTGAATTTATTCGGTTTGGCAGTCTATTTCGCATGGAACGCTGTCGAAATAAGGAGTCACATAACAGGAGGCGTCATTTTGCTGGCGGCATGCTTTCGTTATATATAAGGCGCGCGCTTTACGGTGTCGCGCCCATGGGTAATCTGCGACCACTGAAGTTCCGTGCAGCGCCAGTGCTATAGTTAGAAACCTTGCCGCAAACATTGAGCTGCGTGCTGCAAGAGGTCAGTTGGGCGCGTTGTCTTGAACTTACTGAAAACGCATGAGGAATTCATGCTTTATGCAGAATAAAGTATAAACCCCATATAAGCGATCTTGCGAGCGACAGCTACAAGCCATGCGATGGAGATGGCCGTCGCGTTCGCTTGTCGCCTACAAGTCGTACTCCGTGCGAGCGACGATTTTGAGCGACGCCTCCCCGGTGTTGCCGGTATGAGGGCTGCAAATAGGCGTCGAAACTAGCGTGACGCGTGCTTTAGTAACTTAAGTTGATGTATTTTACTGTAAAAAGTAGCATAAAATATTTCCGAAGGTCTTGCAGTAGGTTCTTGTCCTTGCACATATAAAAATTCAAAATTGTTCAAATTCAAATATCAAAATCGTTCCGCGCGAAAATCGGTAGTATTTGAGCGATATACATCCAGTTCCGGCTTCGCGCTATGGCTAGTCGCTCATAGCACATCCGGACGAGGAGCGATGAAATTCTAGATTTCCAGAACCGAGAGATCTGTTCAAGCAACGGCCCGTTTTGTCGCTCGAAGCTGTCGGTCGTCGCCGTCGCGCACTAAATTTCTCTCATTGGGTTTAGCCCTAAGACACCTGTTTTTGCTCATATATTGAAATGGTGTGATGATATGTCTGATTTTATGTTTCCTGTTGCGGTTTTCGAGCACGGTGCGAATCTGAAAAGGTGCTTATGTCTAAGAACTCGGTGAACTGTCAAGCAGCGTGTTATGCATGGACATCGAATATTACGGCTGCTGTGTGGAATCACAATTGTAGCGGAGCTTTGCATACGCTTATTGTTTTGGACATGCCTGTGCATTTCCTAATATGAGTTGGCGTTTCAGAGTTATGTCATATGAACAGCTAAATCACCCTTCCTCTGGGGGTTACAAGCGTGATGTGTGCATCTTGCTACTGCATGGCAGATAAAAATGTGTATACCGCTTTAATATTTTTAGTGAAGAAATAAAGTATCAAAATAAAACGTTGCTTTAATTTCGTGTTACCAGTCGTCTGTCGTACACAAAACAAAGAGTTGGTCTAATAAACTAACTGCGGTCTAACTGCAACTTTTACATGCCTTCCAGAATGTAAAATGCTAGATACTACACTATGCTAGATTTCAAACTGCAGCAGTAGTCAAGTCTGTCAAAAATGAACACCATTGCGCACTTCACCAAAGAAAATAAGTTCATGCCTTTTAGCAAGCTTAGATGCAGGCCGCAGTGTACTTTTTTGTTAATATTGAAATGTGGGTAAGCTTGCCATAACAAGCCCTGATGCCTTTTCTTATAGGCACATCCAGTCATATCCACTGAACTGGAGGACCATATTTTCATCCCTACCGAGCATCATGTTTGCAGATATGATCCTCAAATTATGGCTTGAGGAGTGGCACAACCAGAGATGGTGCGGGGGGGACACTGGGCACGTGCTTAGGATGTGTCACAAGTGGTGTTTGCAACACACCAGACTAATGAGTCTTATCACTCTGACAATGACCATTATTCTATTTATTAGCAGGAGTATTTTAACATTGGTGCTGAACGAGAATAAACTTTCGGTTATTTCTTTTTCGTTTAATTCTAAAAATTGAAGTTAGTTTAGCAGTTGACTGTTGCAGTCATTTAGATGTTTCGCATGCAGTTCGGTAGACAGACTAAGAGCTAAAACTTTCTTTTAGTACCATAACCTTACTTCTTGACTGTCTTGATGATGTTTTACACCATGTCCTCGTGTTGACTTTTGCACACGATATTTTTCAGGCACCCGCTTTATATAACACAAGAAGGTAGCTGCAAGGATCCAAGGATGTCGGAGAGCGAGTCCAGCACGACTCCACGTGGTGCAGAGGAGCGCACGCCAAAGAATTAAAATACATTACCATGCAATTTGGACGAGAAAACTAGGATGTGAGTATATTGGATGTACTATTTAACTAAATGTCAACAAAGCTTTCAAAATACAGTATGTCATACCGAGATGAAAATTCTCACATGCTCTAGGGAGTCATCTTAACATGGTATATTTATGTAATGTCTCTCATGGGAAAGTTAAAATCAAGTATGTTCTCCGGAGACAAACACATAGGAGCAAGTGCCATTGAAAAGTTAGAAATGTGTTTAAAAACTGATTAGTTTTGTGAGAAGTGACTCCTTTTTGTCTTGCCTCTCAACAGATATATCCATGTGATAAAATAAAAGTGGTACAACGAAATTGCATATTTGCTTAGTGACATGATACATAGTTGCAATGAGCACAGTGCCTGTGTTCACTATAAGAAGCAACAGTTCATGCTTGGTTAGGTGCTCACATACATTTAACAGCTTTAATAGCTTACATTTAACAGCACGTGAATGCAAGGGGGCAAATTCAAACCACTGTGATTCTGTATTTTAAATGCTGAAATGAAGCAGACAGATTTTCATGTCTTCCCTTTTATATACTTTTTTAGATCTAATTTTAGAAGCATGGCTTCCTTTTAGGTTCCAGAAAGGGGAAGCATTGGGGGAAGAGAATCCCATGTTTGAGAAGTCATCGTTTACGTGCGTACTCACGAAACCAGTTCATTAGAACCACTTGTGCCTCCTGAAGCGAAAGCAAGGAGCAATTAAGGCCTTTAACTACGTACACCGCGGTGCACACCTTACGTTTTAGAAGCCGGAGAGACTTGGAACTAAAAATTATTTTAAAAATGTAAAATTGTGGTTTATCCTTCTGTGAAATAGTCATATGATAGCTTCTGGCTGGTATTTGATATTTTGATTAGGGTGACTCAATCTACTTGCCAACCAAGTATGGTAGTGGAGGTAGAGATGCGTTTCATGCAAAGAACTGAGAGCATCTGAGAATAACACTTGTTCATCAATTGGCAGATGTGAACATACCGTGTTAAGCAAAAGGCCCTTAGTTTCATGGCTGCTGTTGAGATAATTTTTATAAGGCAAAATAAAATTAAAGCATCTTTGCACATGGTAAATTTCTGGACTTATGATAGACTGCACAGTGAGGCTATGTATTAATCTTCCCAGACATATGTACTTGTTTTGAGAGGAAGATTCCGTGAAGTGCGATAATTTTTCTTACTTTACCACATCTTAACAACTTCAGTAAGAAAAATGTTTGGTTTCAGGTACTTGGTTCATTGTGCAAGTATATGCATAATCGCATGCAAAATCCACGTGTATGGAAGGGATATGTGAAATAGTATGGTGGCTTTCTCAATTTATGATTTGCTTATTTGTCTTTTCCGTGCACTTCCCTGCCTGTACTTATGCTTATGTCACCTTTGATGCATCATATTGATCACATCTGATTTTTGGTTCACATCTGAAGCCATGCTATACGTTCGTTAGATTACATTTTCAACGAGTCACAATAATTGATTATGTAATTATGCAAGCTGCTCCTCAGAAGTATAGCATTCTTACCGTAATGGGAATGAAAAGCTACCATATATGACAAGTAATTTGATGCGCAAGATTTTAATGCCAATGCTCCATGCACGTTTATACTCATTTGCTACACTAGAGAATATTGCAAATTTAATTTTATTTATTTGTGAGAAGGTGTAACGGATCAATCCCAACAGCACCAGGAAACTACTTTCATGAGGAGGCCAACCGAACAGGTTATATGATACGCCTCTGTACTGCTTTGAGACCGGGCAGGATATTGCTGCAGAACCAGGACAAGACATTTAGAAACAATGGGGTGCAGCCCATACATGAAGAAATTTATATGAAATATAAGCAAAGATAGCTAGACCTGCGGCCTCACATGAGAATATACAACACATTTCTAAATGCACTGTAGTCTCAGACAGGAACATTCATAAGCTGTACAGGATAATCAAATGAGCTGCAGTCTCAGAATATGGCATACAAAAAGTTTCTTGCACAATTTATCTACATTGCCTGCCCCATGCTTAGCAGCTCATCTGGTAACCTCTGCCATATAAGCGCATGCATTTTGTGCCAGAAATGCGTTTGCTGGCCAGTAATGTACCGCATCTTCGATCATAGTGTCAATATTTTGTGAGTTTGCACACGTTTGTTCTGTATTTGACTTTCCATTGTATACTTTATTTTTGAGAAGCTGGAGCCAATTGAAATAAAGTATATTTCTATACTGTAATACTGATGAAACTTTAGAGAACATACTTATGTTTTATTACAAGATCTGTTCTAAAGTTCATGGGCATCATTGTAATCTGACTTTGTGTTTGTCAGTATGTTTCTCAAATTATTATTCACTTTGTCTTGTGACCGATAAATAAAGATTTTGACCTTTTAAAAGAGAAAATCTTCACTTGAGTAACTCGGCGACTAGAGATTAAATCCCATTCACCAAGCATAAGTGCAGGAGCTGCTTATCAAGGAATCAAATATAGCCCACATTTAAGTATTGCGAATCCTTTCTAATGTGACCATGGATCTACATCGTGCTTTCACACTAATGGTAAGAGTACTAGCACTGTGTTCTGAAGGAGTACAAGCACTCTGGGGCAGTAGAAACACTCGGCTTAGAGGAGTAGTACTCTGTTTGGACGAGTAGAAGTACGCGGTTTGGAGGAGTAGAAGCACTCGGTCTGGGCGAGTACTACTACCCCTGTGGGGAGAGTATTAGCACTCTGCGAAAGAGTACTAGCCCTCCCTAGCGTTGGAGTAACAAAACTCTGTCAGGAAGAGTTATCCTACCTCTCTCAAAGAGGGTGGATCTACTCTCGAAAAGAGAGAGAAATATGGGACAAGCAGATACTCCCTCGAAGAGAGTGGCCGGAACTCTTTGTTTTTAGAGTCAACGAAAGATACAAAAATGCTGCATCCATCGTTTCAAATAAATACTCTTGGCTATATATATACAAAAATGCTTCATCCATGGTTTCAAATAAATGCTCTTCGATATATATATACTTTGAATTCCCACAGACTTATTTCCAACAGTGTGATATGTTTAGTTTTTTACCGTCCCTTCTCACGCTTTTTTTTTTTTTTTTTTGCAAGCCTGCGGTCTCGTCAGTTCGCGTAACGTGCAGCTGCAATCTTTTGTCACCGGATCACGGCTCAGAATAAACGCACGCGGCACAAATGGTGCATCGTAAGTTGGCTATAATACTTCCGGCACCGTAGGGCACCACGAACAGTTTGGGAGTACACTCTGACGAGGGGCAGACGCACACGACTGACGCGACTCGGTCCAGTTCGAAGCGTGGGCGGCCATCTTCTCCATCAGCGGGGTCACCGGCCTTCCGACTCGTGGCGTCGGTCCGGAGTGCGCGCCCATCGGTGGAGGCTCGCGTGCATCCACCTTGGAGGAGTAACCGGCCCTTTTTTCTAAAGTGGTAGGCGACTATAGAGATGGAAGGACTGGAAAAATACTCGGAAAAAGGGGGAAATGTCGGGATTTCCTTTCCTTTCTTTTTTTCAGCACTGAGAAAGTATAAAAAATAGCATGAGCCATTCCACTCTGTGAAAGTGGATGACCAGCGAAGCTGTTGAAACCACCACTACAACTGCTGAGTGTGGCATGCAATGCTTTACGGCTGTAAAGTAGTGATAGGAGTGCTATGGTAGGAATCGCAATTTTCACAGCACACCGCGGCCCATTGCGGCGCTACAGCGACATTTAAACCAGTCGTGAGGCTGGTTATTTTATATACGGAAGACTAGGGGCGTCACACCCCACGTTGAAAGCTGGCGACGCCATGGCAGCTTGCGCAACAGTAATACTTATTGGGAAACCTTTGCAGGGAGCGTTATGTGCTTCGCATTGCTATCACGAGCGCCTTATCATAAATTATGTGGCTCGGATACTTTCTTTTAGCTTGTTCTCTATTGAAACGTACGCTGTTCTGTATGTTGAATGCGCGATTTTCTATGTTTATGTCCTCTGCTTTCTGAAGAGGGGGCAGCCATTGTTCTCATTCCGGTGGCTGTTGCCAGCCTGCTCCTCGGTTTGCTGAGTGCTTGTAGCCTCTGCCTTAAGGGGGTATGAGCCATTGCACTGTTTGCTTACGGGAGTATGAGCCATTAATAGTGAGAGCTTTCGACATGCTGTTCTGTATGTTGAATGCATATGATTCCAAAGAATGTAAGCACTGTTCGCTTCCTATTGCTGAGTGCTTTTAGTCTCTGCCTGACGGGGCTACGAGCGATTACAGTGTTTGCATGCTTACGGGGGTGTGAGTCATCGATGATGATAGCTTTTGTTCACGGAGAACAAAGATACACGGAACACTAGCTTCGCTGTAAAAAGTTTAAAATTTCCACATACAGTTACACTTGTCATTCTCTGCTGTGCAGCATGCACTTCTAGAAGCGACGACGATGACGAGAAAACGGCCGCACAGTTTTCAAGTGTCTTCATTATATGATTCGCTATGCTTACATGCCCATACTATTCACCCGCCTATCATACAGGGTGTTTCAGCTAAATTTAGCCAGAGTTTAAATATTGACACGTGTACTTATCTGTATCGGGCAACCACGTTTCGCCGCGTAACAAATGTAATCGCACAGCGTGGGACGCGCCTGCGTGTATCCGAAGTTTCTGGAAAGTTATCGATGCTTCTATCCGCTTGTCTGTTGTCGCCGAACCTTATGTTATCTGATCTCATCGCGTGACGCGAATGGTGTAGAACTTTGTGGAAGGCACGCGGGTCCGAACGATTAGTCTGGAACATTCGACGACTGCTCTATAAAAGCCGACGCGCTTGACCCGCTGATGAGATTTTCGACAATCGCCAACTGTGTTCGCCGCTATCGTTGTGCTTTAAGTGTAGCCTGTTTTGTGGGCACAGGTTCGCCCAATAAAAGCTACTTTTGTCTTTCACAGTACTGCTACTGTGTTCTTTAACGTCACTACCACGTGACATCTGGTGGAGGTGCTTTTGGTCCATGTACCGGACGCCCCCGACAAGCCGTGATCCAAGCCCGGACCGTAAAGAGAGCACCAACGTAGTCACGGACCATCGAGTAAGCCGTCGTCTACAACAGCTGCCCCCGGAACACGGACTTCTACCTGAGAAGACCAAGAAGATCGTGGCCAAGACAACCCCAATGGCTGCCCCAGCGACCCCCGTTGTCCTGCAACAACCTCGGGACCCACCGACCTTCCATGGAGCAGCAACTGAAGACCCGGAATCCTGGCTGGAGACGTACGAGCGAATCGCGACTTTCAACAACTGGGACTCCGACGACAAGTTGCGGCATGTATACTTCGCCCTAGAAGACGCCGCCAGAACGTGGTTCGAGAACAGGGAGTCGACATTGACAACATGGGACCTGTTCCGTACCGGCTTCCTGCGCACCTTTACAAGCGTCGTGCGCAAGGAAAGGGCCGAAGCTATGCTGGACGCCCGAGTGCAGCTACCTAACGAGAACGTCGCCATATTCACGGAAGAAATGAACCGCCTGTTCCGCCACGCCGACCAGGATATGCCCGAAGAGAAGAAAGTCCGCCTTCTCATGCGTGGCGTGAAGGAAGAACTTTTCGGCGCAATGATACGAAGTCCACCGAAGACCGTAGAAGAGTTTCTTCACGAGGCCACCAGCATCGAGAAGACACTCGAAATGCGGAACCGGCAATTCAACCGCCGCACGAACTCTACCAACTACACAGGAATTCAGTCACTGGCCACCGACGACCTGCGCGAGACTATCCGAGCGGTCGTGCGGGAGGAACTACAAAAGCTGTTCCCGTCACCGCAGACTCAAGTGGCTTCGATTGCCGACGCCGTACGTGAGGAGCTCCAACAACAACTCGGAGTAGCCCCTGAATCGCCGCAGCCTCAGCGGCAAGCGATGACATACGCCGCTGTAGCCCGCCGTCACGTTCCCCCTCCCCGCCCACGGCAGGGCCCAGTGACGACACAGTTCCGTCGTCCACCACTAACCCCGCCGCCAGCACGCAAACCCGTCACCCCACGCGGCATTCCAAGGAAGACTGACGTTTGGCGCGCCCCTGACCATCGCCCGCTTTGCTATCACTGCGGAGAAGCCGGGCACATCTACCGCCGATGCCCATACCGGGAGATGGGACTCCGAGGGTTCGCCGTGAACGCGCCGCGACCACAGATTGGCGAACGACCTCGCGATATCGCCGACTACCTCGCCGCCACTCAGTGGAGCCCTCGACGACCGTCCCGTTCGCCGTCACCAGGCCGTTACCTGTCGCCGCAGCGCCGACCATACACTGGCCCATCCCGGGGCCGGTCTGCGAGCCCATATCCGGAAAACTAAAAGCAGCAACCGATGGAGGTGCGGTTGCTGTTCGTCGAACTGACGAATATCCTCCGACGCCGACGGAGACGCCGAAGAGACCATCTCCACGACATAATAATGACACGCCGCCGTCCCGACGAAGTCAGAAAGCCAAGACTACACCGACAAATGACTACGTGACGACGCGACGTTCCAGCTTCAGTTTAACACGACGCAGCCGTGATCCGACGCCAAGACCCAACTGCAACGCCAGACGAAGAACCACCGACCTCGACGTACTTCTCGACGGCCACGCAGTCACTGCCTTAGTCGACACAGGGGCCGATTACTCCGTAATGAGTGGACACATCGCCGCCCAGTTGAGGAAGGTTAAGACTGCATGGGAGGGCCCCCAAATTCGGACCGCTGGAGGACACCTCATTACGCCGACTGGAATCTGCACGGCAAGAATTACCATTCATGACCGGACTTACCCTGCCACCTTCGTTATCCTCCAACAGTGTTCACGAGACGTCATTCTCGGTATGGACTTCCTGAACCAACACGGCGCAATCATCGACCTGAAGTCGAAGTCTATAACGCTGTCGGAAGATAAAGCGACACCGCCGGAGCGCCCTCGTAGTCGCCACGCCTTGAGTGTGCTCGAAGATCAAGTGAGCATCCCGCCTCGCTCCAGCATTGTTATTTCGGTCGGCACAGAAACACCCGCTGACGTAGAAGGCGTCATCGAAGGCGACCAACGTCTATTGCTCGACCGTGAAATTTGCGTCGCAAGAGGGATCGCTCGACTGCATGGAGGGAAAACTGAAGTGTTGCTGACAAACTTCAGCCAGGAGTTCAAGCACATCAACAAGGGCACGACGATCGGGTACATTGAGGAAATTCTGGAAACCAGTAATGCGTTTGTCCTCTCGGATTACGCCGCATCTGCCCCGACGACCATGGTTCCCGAACCAAACTACGACATTAATCCAAGTCTCCCCATGGGCAAGCAGCAACAGCTCAGAAGTCTGCTCCGACGATACAAAGCCTGCTTTTCGATATCATCGAGGATTCGACAAACACCAGTCGCCAAGCATCGCATAATCACCGAGGAGTGCACTCGACCACTCCGCCAGAGCCCTTACCGAGTTTCGCCGCGAGAACGTGAAGCTATAAGAGAACAAGTCGACGAAATGCTGCGCGACGACATCATCCAGCCGTCGAAAAGCCCGTGGGCGTCCCCTGTTGTCCTGGTGAAGAAAAAGGACGGAACCCTACGTTTCTGCGTCGATTATCGTCGTCTGAACAAGATCACGAAGAAGGACGTATACCCCCTCCCACGGATAGACGACGCATTGGATCGGCTCTGCAACGCTAAATACTTCTCGTCGATGGACTTCAAGTCTGGCTATTGGCAAATAGAAGTCGACGAAAGAGATCGCGAAAAGACCGCCTTCATCAACCCGGACGGCCTCTACGAGTTCAAGGTTATGCCATTTGGACTGTGCTCGGCGCCCGCAACGTTCCAACGGGTGATGGACACGGTTTTAGCAGGATTGAAGTTGCAGACCTGTCTCGTTTACTTGGATGACGTCGTTGTCTTCGCCGGCAATTTCGACGATCACCTTAGGCGGCTTGCAACAGTACTAGAGGCCATCATGTCATCAGGACTTACTCTGAAGCCGGAAAAGTGCCACTTCGCTTACCATGAGCTTCTATTTTTAGGCCACGTCATCAGCAAATCTGGAGTCCGCCCCGACCCGCAGAAGACAGCTGCCATCGCAAAGTTCCCGCAGCCCATCGACAAGAAGGCAGTGCGTAGATTCCTTGGCATGTGTGCCTACTACAGGCGCTTTGTCAAGGACTTTTCACGCATCGCGGAGCCGCTAACCCATCTAACCAAATGTGATGTCGAGTTCAAGTGGGAAACGCCGCAGGCCGACGCATTTCAAGAACTCAAACGACGCATGCAGTCGCCGCCCGTACTTGCGCACTTCGACGAGCACGCCGATACCGAAATTCACACTGACGCCAGTAGCGTAGGCCTCGGTGCCGTCCTAGTCCAGAGAAAAGATGGACATGAACACGTGATAGCTTACGCTAGCCGGTCGTTGTCAAAAGCGGAAGGCAATTATTCTACAACCGAAAAGGAATGCCTCGCCATCGTTTGGGCTACAGCGAAATTTCGCCCTTACCTATATGGCAGGCCATTCAAAGTGGTCAGCGACCATCACGCGTTGTGTTGGCTAGCTAACTTAAAGGACCCTTCAGGACGGCTGGCACGGTGGAGCCTCAGACTACAAGAATATGACATCACTGTAACATACAAGTCCGGACGAAAACACTCAGATGCCGATTGCCTATCACGCGCCCCCATTGACCCGCCGCCGCAAGATGACGAGGATGACGACGCCTTCCTTGGCATAATAAGCGCGGAAGATTTCACCGAACAACAACGAGGGGACCCGGAGCTAAAAGCCCTAGTCGAGTATTTGGAAGGGCACACCGACGTTGTCCCTAGGGCATTTAAGCGTGGATTATCTTCGTTCACGCTTCAAAACAACCTACTCGTGAAGAAGAACTTCTCACCAGTCCGCGCCAACTACCTTCTTGTTGTTCCGTCGGCGCTGCGTCCAGAAGTACTGCACGCCCTACATGACGATCCGACCGCTGGGCACCTCGGTTTCTCCCGAACGCTATCGAGGATACAAGAAAAGTATTACTGGCCGCACCTAACCGCCGATGTCGCCCGTTACGTCAAGACATGCCGAGACTGTCAGCGACGCAAGACACCACCGACAAGGCCAGCGGGATTACTACAGCCGATCAAGCCTCCTCACCGACCTTTTCAGCAGATCGGGATGGACTTGTTAGGACCGTTTCCGACATCAACTTCCGGAAATAAGTGGATCGTCGTAGCGACGGACTATCTCACCCGCTTCGCTGAAACTAAAGCTCTACGGAAAGACAGCGCAGCCGAAGTGGCGAAATTTTTCGTCGAGAACATCCTGCTGCGACATGGTGCTCCAGAAGTCCTCATCACCGACAGAGGAACGGCTTTTACAGCAGAGCTCACGCAAGCCATTCTGCAATACAGCCAGACAAGTCACAGGAGGACAACTGCCTACCATCCGCAGACGAATGGTCTCACGGAGCGCCTGAACAAGACCCTCGCCGACATGCTAGCAATGTACGTCGACGTCGAGCACAAGACGTGGGATGCGGTCCTGCCGTACGTAACATTCGCTTATAACACGGCGGTACAAGAAACAACACAGATCACGCCATTTAAGCTGGTTTACGGCAGGAACCCGACGACGACGCTCGACGCTATGCTGCCGCACGTCACTGACGAGGAAAATCTTGACGTCGCTTCCTATCTCCAGCGCGCCGAAGAGGCTCGACAGCTCGCCCGCTTACGGATCAAGAACCAGCAGCGTACCGACAGCCGACAGTACAACCTGCGACGACGCTTCGTCGAGTACCAACCCGGCGACCGTGTTTGGGTATGGACCCCGATACGCCGACGAGGACTAAGTGAGAAGCTACTGCGACGCTATTTCGGACCCTACAAGGTTATCCGACGTATTGGCGCACTGGACTATGAGGTCGTGCCAGACTGCATTTCGCTATCACAGCGGCGCCGGTCACGACCTGAAATAGTCCACGTTGTGCGACTCAAGCCGTACTACCAGCGTTAATGAACTTTGGGGCTTCGCGTAACTGACCTTTGGACTTTGTTTCTTTTCATTGTTTTGTTACTTATGTTTAATAGGTGTCCTTTTGTGTTTCGCTCTCTTATATTTATAGCATCGGGACGATGCTATATAAGAGGGGGGTATTGACACGTGTACTTATCTGTATCGGGCAACCACGTTTCGCCGCGTAACAAATGTAATCGCACAGCGTGGGACGCGCCTGCGTGTATCCGAAGTTTCTGGAAAGTTATCGATGCTTCTATCCGCTGTCTGTTGTCGCCGAACCTTATGTTATCTGATCTCATCGCGTGACGCGAATGGTGTAGAACTTTGTGGAAGGCACGCGGGTCCGAACGATTAGTCTGGAACATTCGACGACTGCTCTATAAAAGCCGACGCGCTTGACCCGCTGATGAGATTTTCGACAATCGCCGACTGTGTTCGCCGCTATCGTTGTGCTTTAAGTGTAGCCTGTTTTGTGGGCACAGGTTCGCCCAATAAAAGCTACTTTTGTCTTTCACAGTACTGCTACTGTGTTCTTTAACCTCACTACCACGTGACAATATACGTCGATGCACTCTAAGACGACGCGACCAAATGCATGTTGCTCACTTTTGCATGTAGTGTGTCACGCAATTTCGTTTAGTTTGCTTGATTACAGAATTAGTCAAGATTAATTAACCAACTTCTGAAGCAACGAAATTAGGCAAAAAAGTCCAATTAGAAAGTTGTAGAGCGCTTTGCAAAACGTCCAATTATACAGTTTCTAACTTTCTATCTATTTAGTATTAGTGTTTTTCAGCTTACTGCGGATGCCCGCGAAATACAAACAAAAATACCAGGTGACTTACCCGCTTGCACACCGTAATTACAGCGCTCCCAAACTGTCCGCGTGCAAACGAAAATAACATCTAGCAGGGCGTGCTGCCGATTAAAAGGCGACAGGGCAGTAACGAAGGCGTTGGCCGTGCGACTTACGCAAGCGATGTACTTCCCTCGCAGGGCTTCATAATAGCGATAAGCACACGCAGCGGCAGCACGCCCTGCTAGATGCTATGTTCGTTTGTGCGCGGAGCGCTTGGGAGCAGTGCAATCACGACGCGATAGCGGGCATGTCACGTGGTGCTTTTTGCGTTTCGCTGGCATCCACCGTAAGCTGAAAAACACTAATACTTAATAGATCTAACGTTAGAAACTGTCTTATCAGACGTTTTGCAAAGCGCTATACAGCTTCTTAACTGGAATTTTTTCTTAGCTTCGTTGCTTCAGAAGTTGGTTAATTCATCTTCACTAATTATGTAATTAAGGAAATTACAAAAAATAGCGCGACACACTACATACGAAAGTGAGCAACATGCATTTGGTCGCGTCGTCTTAGAGTGCATCGGCATCATGTTAAGCTCTGGCTGAATTTAGCTGAAACAACCTGTATACTCTGTAATATTACATTATCAGGTGTCTACCAAGTTGACATTTCCAAATTCCTTGAGTTTTCCAGGCTTTCCCTGAGTGCCTTTGCAAAATTCCCTGAGTGATGCAGAACTATGTTTTATGTCAAGACGGGCTGAAACCATACCGCCCGATGCTGTCACTCTCTAGTAAGCATATGAAAAAAAAAACACGACTTAATCCAATTTGAATACTAAGGAGTAGTGTTTATGTTACTGAAAAAGAGAATAGAAGGGAGGGGTTAGTAAAATGCACAACAAATAAAATGTCTTCGAAAAAAAATTGCAAATGGGGTCGGACATTCTCAAATACGAATGAAAAGGAGATGCACACAGAAGCAAATATTTTCGAATATGAGCTATTTCTATCAACTGATAGCACGCTCAGCGGTACGAGGCCCGACCTTTGTCACAATTGAGATGCTCTCTGAAAAGCTCAGAAGTCAACCTCTAGTGTCCTGAGATACTCTCAGCCCGCGCACGACGCCTCAGTGTTGTGTTTCACTGCTTTAAAGAGTTTATTTTGGTTTCAATGAGGAACACCTACATCTCGGCATCAGCCACCACTTTGTTTTTTGAGCTGAAGTTCCTTCAAAACGGCTGAGTTTTTCCGAACTACTCAAAATCCCTGACAATTCTTGGTTTTCCCGGTTGGTAGACACCCTGATTATACTCCATTTAATACGTAGCAGGCTACGCTAGGAAGGCTAGAGAGACGTTTCCTATTGCTTGCGAAAACTAGTGCGTCTCTTATGAACGACATGGCGTGCGCTATGTAAATCGACGTAAAATTAAGTTTTATACCTTACACTATGCTACCTCACGGAATATACCGACTAGCCAGATCTCTGACACTGTTCATACATCTACATCTTAAAATGCAGCGCAGTTATTGCAAGGAAGGCGTCGCGGATCTAAACCTACTCCCAACCGATCGAACGGAGCGGCAGGTTCACCAGCAGTGGACGTCTCACTCAATGTTGGTTGACAGTTGACGCTGCGTACTCTCCCTCGCATCTATTCACGCTAACAACGGCATCACGCGAGCTCGCATTGAGTGCACAGTTTCTTTGATCTAGCGACACCGAGGCCCTGACGTGGGCCCTCGCCAGCTCAAGTTGCAACAAAACAATTGTCACCACGAGACCCGGGCTTTGGTTTGGCAAGGGCGATCGATCGGCTTCCCTGTAATTGCAAAATATCGACGTCTACCCATCAAACACGCGACGCAGCCACCGCTCAGACTTGCTGCTGCCTTGGCTCGACCGCTGCAGCAACAACGTTTAATGGGAAGCGTCGACTGTTATGTGGTGGCTGACGGGAGTAAATGAAGGCAGCAGCGTTCGCAACAACCACACAGCGCTTGTCGCCGGGGCGGAGCGACGACAGCGAAAGCGACCGGCGGTCGTAACCGCAGACGACAGAGACGAGACACGTCCACAACGCTCGTAATAATAGTAATAGCGCCACCGCAGGAAGAGCGAGACAGAAAAAAAAAAAAAACCGTACGCGGTTGCTGTAAGCACGGGGCCATAAACAACGGCCTGATTACTGTCCTTCGGGAAGGTCTTGCTAGGTTGCAATCAAACTTACACAAGCACAAGAAAAGATATAAAACGCGAGGACAAGAAATAAGAAAAGGGCAGAAAAAAAAAAGAGAGAACACTGGATCCAGCGTTAAGCCGTCGCTGGGCGTGCCCCGCAGAGGGACGCTAATTAAAGGATGAGCCGCGCGTACCTATCAACGCTTTAAATTAAAAGCGACAGCTGACTCGAGTCCCTAATCCGGCAACGCCGTTCATTACGCGGCCTTTTTGCTGATGCCGGACGAGCTCTCCGGCCCCGGACCCGTCAACGGCCATCTATCGCGGCCGCGGCAAAATTGAAATTGACAAAGACGACAGTGCCGGGGACCCGACGCGCCCCCTTCCGTCCGTCACGCGGACGACGCGTAACGCCACCAGACGCGACAGGAGGGGGGGGGGGGGGGAAGCGCTCGGCCGCGCTTGTGTTTGCTGACGCGCGTGCGCATGCTGCGCCTGAGGCCAGATTATATATATATATATATATATATATATATATATATATTATGTGCTTTGCTCTTCGAGAGAGGTAAGACACCAAATCCGCCAACGAACGCCGCAGCAACGCACAAACAAGCCGAACCCGTCAGTAAGCTCATATCGAAGGAGAGAGAGAGAGAGACACGACGAATGACGAGATAGAAAAAGACAGCGAAGACACTGTCAGCGGCGATCATGCATACATGCGGGTGTCAACCGGTTCGTGCAGTGTCGGTCCTCTAATTGATGCGTCGTTGACTTTGCTGACACTGCCGCTCGAGAGTTTGAGCGGCGACAAGTCGGCCTACAAGCTCAAGAGGAAAGCGAGCACCAACTAGATTATGATTATGCCAGTCAGATAGGCAGGGAGGTAACGGAGAGAAAGAAAAAAGAGCGAAAAAAAAAGAAATCAGCTAGGTTAACCAGTTTGCCCCAACGCCACCTAGATATCCCAAGACCTCTACTTGATGAAGTCATGCTACTAGGGCTGTCATTCCACTACCAAGCCCGGCGTGAGAAGGCGTTAACATCAAAATCACCGCGGCTTACTCAGCAGCGTTCGCACTAGAGTCTATGATAGCCGGTGCTATTAGAATGGCGTCATAAAGCAGAGTGTGCAGGCCTTGCGCTGCGTAGGTGCCTTTCGTTGCACCCGGTTAGCTACCCTACATCGGCACTCG
Organism: Dermacentor andersoni; assembly: GCF_023375885.2. Lineage (NCBI taxonomy): Eukaryota > Metazoa > Arthropoda > Arachnida > Ixodida > Ixodidae > Dermacentor > Dermacentor andersoni. Next base: position 210,440,684 of record NC_092815.1, on the reverse strand, counting down.
CCTGGTGGCGCAGTGGCTTTGGCGTTGCGCTGCTAAACCCGAGGTCGTGGCTATGCAGCGAAATGCAATAACACTACCGTGCACCGTGCATTGGGTGAAGGTTAAAGAAATCCAGATGGCAAAAATTCGTCCGGAGTCCACCACTACGGCATGCCTCATAATCATGTCGTGGCTTTGGCACTTTAAACCGCAGAATTTACTTTTTCTAGCCCTACACTGAAAAAAAAATGCAGTGACGATTGAGCGGTAAATCCGAGAGACATGCGTTAGCATTGCGTCGCACCTGCAAATTAAGCTCGGGTCCAAGAATTAAACCACATTCACCAGATTGCAAAGTGTTGTTCAGAAGCTCACACGACATAAGTCCTGTCTGTCCCTCCGATTATGTAAGTCCAGTTGCGGCATATATATATATATATATATATATATATATATATATATATATATATATATATATATATATATATATATATAGTGAACAAGAAGGAAGGAAACCGGGGGTCCGATTTTTATTAGTCCTATCATAAGCAGGCAACAAACAATGACATCAAGGACAACATAGAAGAAATTATCTGCAGTTCTTAATTGCATTAAATAAATCATCAATAAATGCAAATGGCAGTGGATGAAAGAAGCTACTGGCCGCAGGTCAGATACGATTCTATGTCTTCGGATTACGTGTGCGATGTTCTTACCAAGTGAGCTACCGCAGCGCCTTCATCCCATCAACTTTCTGGGGTACTTATGTTTATCTACTATAACCTATATACTGTATAATCTATATATGATATCTATATACTATATCCATATCTACTATAACCACTGTCACCAATAAACATCGAAAAAGCTTAACTTTACTCCCATAGTGTGACATCCAGTTATGATAAACTCCGCGGTACCACGCGGGCGGGTCCGATGGACACCGAAGTAAGGCGCCAGCAAGACGGTGCAGCTGCACTGCATTGTACAGTCAACAGCAAAAGCTTGCGGGATGCGGCTTCCCCCCAACGTTCTTAGGCCCGTATTCTGAAACGTTCCTCACCTCAGACCATTTCCTTACCTTACGTGAGGAGCCCTTCATGCCTCCTTACCTCAAGGAGCTCCTTCAGGGCTCCAGCGTATTCTAAAAGCTTCCTTCAACGTTCCTTTCGAAAGGGCCTCCTCAGTAAGGTAACGTGCGTATTTCACGAGTCTTGGTTCGAGGGTAGATGTGAAATATTAAATAAACATTTACTTTCAAGCCAGAATAAAGAATATGTGTAATATTTTGTTATGCGCATCGATAAATGTTTACGTGCGCACTGCTATTTTGCTAGGCAGGTGCCCATCTTGTTCTGTTTTATTTAACTTTCTGCTTTTTCGGCAGGCAAAAATGTTGGTCTAGCAACATTGGCGACAATCTTCCGACCGCTTCTGACTACGCCACCACGCTTCTGACTACTTCTGACCAACGCCTCGTTGTTTTCACAGGTTGTGATAGCCGCGTACGTAAAAAACATGCCCGGGAAGCTGTTTTACAGCGACGAAGAAAAAGACCTAGTGACGGAGCTTGTGCGTAAGTACAAGTTCTCAATCGAAAACAAAAAATCTGACACCGTGTCGCTGTCGAGAAAGATGAAAGCATGGGATGCATTGACTGCCGAATTCAACAGCGCAGGAAATGTGCGGCCGCGCACTGTCTCACAACTAACAAAGCTATGGGACAACCTTAAGCAGCGGTGGAAGAAAGAAAAGGCCAAGCAAATAAGGGATGCCATGGCTACAGGTGAGATTGTGCTACCTTAGAGTTTGCCCTTGTGTTCGAGCCAGTGACTATCGCAGGAGGTGGGCCGCCGCCGGAACCTGTGGACGAGCGGCTGTCGCAGATCGAGGCTGCAGTTCCACATCTTTCGGAACGCGTCAAGAATCCATATGATAGCGATCGACCGCCATCAACACAACCTGCCGATAGCGTGGCTGACATCATCGCCGGAATGACGCAGAGCAACGCAGAGGACAGTGACGACGGTCAGTGACGACCGGCCGCTATACGCGCTATTACAGTGTGTTTCTGTGACATTGCTAGGTTTGATAAATCGTTGTGCATAGCTCACCGGTGTATACGGTGTGTCGAGACAGCTACAACGCACCTGCACAATATGCCGCCGAAGCGTGCATTCAGTGCTGTTCTACTTATGCAACAACCAATTATTTCACGCAAACGGTACAGCCTCGCTTTCACCGATTCCAACAGTTTGTGGGATCTGTTGTCTTCACGGTGTGGAGTAAATAAAAAAAATCATGTAAGCAGAGCGAGGGGAGATGCACTGTGTCATGTTTGTTTGCATGGCACTGCTAATTCGTTGTGATGTTAGAATTATTGTGCATACCAGCTAAGCTGAGCTGAGCTATATGTATATTTGGTAACCCATATCTTGGCAACACCTTCCGAATGCAAAAAATAAGAATACACGCATAAATATGCAGAAGTTCTTATTCCTTGGTTATCTGTCTGCCCAGTATGTGCATGTTTTCTTATGCTGTGAAACAAATACCAAGCAATGTTATGCATGCGAACAGCTACATCACTCAACACTTACTGAAATTTCATCTTTCTTAGGCACTGCCTACAACACTGCGCACCATATCTAAATGTAGATAGATGTGGCAGTATAAAAATGTAATTTTTATGTAACAAATAAGCCACAGTGCCATAATAGTACCCTTAACCCATACATATCTGTGTTTTCTTATTGTGTAGCCTTGTGCACGTCAGTTTTTCTGGGCTCTTGAATGCATGAGTACTATACGAAACCACAATGAGAGCCAAAGTGCAAGAGGAAATGCGCAGGGTCCGCTATTTTCTTGCGTATAAGGACCATGAATTAAGCCACTACCACATTCTCCGTGGCCTACTGCTTAGTTTCTATGAGTACAATATTTATCTTCAACTGTAAGCGCATGAGATGGCCAAATAAAGCACAAACAGCGAGCACTGGTATTCAGACAATTTTTATTTTATGGCATGACAGAACACTACATAGCAGCAGACTAGATAATTATATTTGTGTTTTCTACAAATGCATTTTTATTTTTGCAGATCGTACCCTGGAACTAGGCAGCACTGAATATTTGTATGTGGATTCTGCGAATGCTACATCCCCGTTACCAGCAGACCCTACTGAGGCCTCATCTGAGCCTGCGCAGTGCACACGGCAAGCCTCTCAGCAGACTCAATGCACTACAACCCAGTCAGCATCTCAAGAAACAGCGGTTAGCCGGCGTGCACTTTTGCAGCAGACGCTATCCACTGAACTGGAATCCCGGCTGCGAGCGTTGCAGGATGAAAGATGCCAAAGAGCCACAGAGCACAAAGCCAGAATGAGAATGATGGAAGAGGAGCATGGATGGAAAAGACTGCAATATGCTGACGAGGAGAGGAAAAGAAGTTCTTTGCACAGGATGCAACTGCGTCTTCTGAGGGCTAAACTCAAGGTCTCCTCAATGAGAGCAGAAGTTCTTGCCAAGCAACTGGCTGGTGATGAGGCAAAGAGTAACTCTCAATAAACAAGCTGTAACAGTTTTTAGCGTAATGTTCCATTGGAGCCATTGCTCAACAATTACAGATAGGAAACAAACGTGAAGAAAGGGGGTTAACCGAGGAGCCCGATTTTTATTAGTCATGTCATAAGAAGCCAACAAACACTGACTGACACCAAGGACCACATAGGGGAAATTACTTGTGCTTAATAAATGAAATTTGACACCAAGGACCACATAGGGGAAATTACTTGCGCTTAATAAATGAAAATTCATTTATTAAGCACAAGTAGTTTCCCCTATGTGGTCCTTGGTGTCAGTGTTTGTCGGCTTCTTAAGATAGGAAACAAGGCATACACATTACATAAGACGATAGTATTTTTACATGTCCTGTAATAACACACCAGTGGTGCCATGAAGTAATAATGGTCTGTTGTTTGCTCAGTCTATTCAGTTTGCTCAGTCCCTGTTCTGGTGAGCTGCAGTGCTCGAAAAGCGTCTCTCAATGAGCCGCCTTCGCAGCTGGTTGCCACCAGGAGTGTCAGCTGGTGCAGGCCCTGGTTCACTTGCATCCTCTTCTTCATTTCCATTCAACCACAAATCACCCAATTTAGACGCCACATTATGAAGTGATGCACATGCTGTTATTATTGCACATGTCCTCTCCTTTTTTGTTTGAAGCTTTGTCTTCAGGCAGCCAACCGCCTCTTCCAAACTCCAAATGCTCTCTCTACTGAGTTCCTTGTTTTTATTTGGCTCTTGTTGTATCTGCACAAAAGTACACAAAGTTACAGCAGAATTAGTTCAAACAAATCAGTCAGCCTGTCAGGCCACAGATGAGCTTAATTATTCGAATTTTTTATATACACATATCCAACATACATTCCCATCAAAACTGAATGTTAAGTAGTGCGTTATGGCACTACATAAAGTGCATGGCAGCTCTTCAGCAATACGTAACAAAGGGTACACTTTCCAGCTGCACTGTTTCGTACACAAAGCACCTTCTTTAACTTTATATCCTTTAATTCAAGTGGTGCATGTTATCTGTGGCACTCACCATAAGGTACATGTACACTGCCAAACCGCACAGAATCAATAGAGGTGATGAATTTAAATATGCATCCTGCCTTTTTTCTGCAGCTGTCTGGGGGTATTTCAGAGGTGGCATGAGGTACGGCAGGCAAGCATATCCCTGGTCTCCCAGAAGCATGCCAGACACAGTTCCTTGCTCGTATGATGTCATCACACGACTGTTTTCAAAAATTGGGCTGTCGTGAACAGAACCAGGCCAACCTGCAACAATGTCAAAGAACTGAAGCTCGGGTCCTGTCACAGCCTGAAACAGCAAACAAACAAAAATGTGATTTTAGAAATACTGCGCGCCTCTGCACACAATAAAACTTCAACACAGAATGAAGACAACGTTAGTGACATACATTCATCAGCATCAGCCTATGTTTATGTCCACTGCGCCCCCCCCCCCCGGGACGAACGCCTCTCCCTGCGATTTCCAATTGCCCCTGTCGTGCGCTAGCTGACTCCAAGTTATGCCTACAAATTTCCAAACTTCATCACCTCACCTAGTTTTCTACCGTCCCAGTCAGGATTTGTCAGTGTCTGCCGTATGCACTCCAACCCAATTTTATTGTTCTGTAAATTTCCTTCTCATGATCAGAGTGACATGCATTACTTGAGCTATAAACAGCTTACACGTTAAAATGACACGAATGCACGACAGGAAATGAATACACGGGACAGACTCGCCTGCAGTGTTTCTTGTTGTCTGGATCAACTTACCCAGAAAAACGTATTATATCGTTCAATTAAACTTGTGAAATACACGGTACGCACAGCTACTCATCGTGCAATAGTGTTTTAGCTACGTCGACATGTCACTAACGCGCAGAAGTTCGCGGGCGTCAATCAACGAGGTATTACTTGAAAACAAGTAAAAAAATAAAACGCCCACAACTTACCTGCACATTTATCGAAAACACGCCTTTTCGGTTCCTGTACACTTCTGCGTTGTCTCCTCCGGGACTGATGATTTGCACGTGCGTGCAGTCGATGCAGCCAGTGACGCCCGGAAAGCCAGCGATATTATAAAATCTTGTCTTGACGGACTTCGCTTCTGCACTTGTCGGTAGGCGCACGTACTTGCGGAACAGTCCCACGCAGATTGCTTGCGTAACCTCCCAGATGCTCCTGCTCACGGATGGCTGCGATACGTTGACGAGGTCGCCAACAACAGTCTGCATCGCACCGGTTGCGTAGAATCGGAGTGTGATGAGGAGCTTTAACACAGGCGGAAGAGGCTCACCTCTTTTGTCATCATTTCTGTTGAGCCGCAGCTCTTTCAGTAGCAGTACAACAGACTGCTTGGAGAAGCGATATCTCGACCGAAATTCTTCATCGGTGTACAGTTCTAGAGGGTTCAACCGATCTCTCAAGTTTCTCGCTGAAGGTGACGGATAGCGGTACACCTCACCGTACACGAAGTCAGTTGCTCGTAGCGCGAATTCCACAAAATTTTCGACATTGCTGTCAATGAACGAGCCACACACCGCCATTTTTTTTTTCAACTGGCCGCGGCACCGTAGCCGCCTAATAGCTGCGGTGCTTCTCATGCCATCTGTTGGCAGATGAGAGAGTTTGCAAAGTGCTGCAGAGAAGCGCCCTTTTAGTGCAAGGAGCGAGGCAAGGCGGCACGAAGGTAGCTCCAGCGCTACCTTAACCTAAGGGAGCTCCAAGGGAGGCCTCAGTGAGGGCACCTTAGTAAGGAGCGTTCCAGAATATGTGGTAAGGCGTCCTCAAGCAGTTGAGGTTTCCTCAGTGAGGTAAGGAGCGTTTCAGAATACGGCCCTTAGACATACTTCAGTTTCACAGCTCCGCTCGAGAAATGGCCGAAGTGGTGGTCACGCGAACTAGCGGCGCTGCGATCACGTCTTTCGTCACTTTTTGTTTCGTTTCCGATTGAAGTTGCTCCATTTCTGGTAGATTTCCGGTTTCCATTTTGAGAAGTAGTTATTTCACAGTTCTTAATTTTGAGCCTCTTTGTGAAAATTTGTGATATCTGAGCTAAGTATTGTAAATGCGTTGAACTTGAAACTTGACTTCTGCTTTCACTTCTGGTTTCATGTTGGTTGCGCAGCATCGTCTGCCGTTATCCTTCTCCGTTCTGTAGGTGTTGTGTGATGTGTCGTGATTTGCTCTCTTGAAAAGCTTCTCGAAGAAGCGTTTCCGCGTCTCATGACAGCAAGAAGTTCCCTATGCCGCGCTGTTTTGTCCCCGGCTGCACCAGCGGCCTGAGACACGATGCCACTGGTCACCATTTTTTCGCACCGCCGCAAGGTGCTGGAGAGTTTAAAAGTTGGGAACGCATGCTGCACCGAAAAGACAAACGCCTCACAAACAAATCAAAAGTGTGTGAACGCCACATTGAGGGCGACGACATTTTGAGATACTGCAAGCATGTTGTGGGCAACAAAGAAATATTGATTCCTCGCGGGAAATGGATGCTTGTTCCTGGCGCACTTCCTCGGTTCTTTCCTGGGCTGCCTGAGCACATCTCAAAGCCAAAAAATGTGAAGCGAAAGCGACGTCCACCAAAAGAACGAACGCAAGTGCCGGCAAGTACATCGGGCGAAGCTTGTAGTGACAGTGCTTCAACTTCAAACCTGCTGTTGTGCTTGGAAGAAGGAACTTCAGAAATATGCGCTACACACTTTGTGCTCAACGAGCTCACAACGTGACACTGCCTTCTGCGCTCTGGAAGTTCGAAATTGTTGAGGACGACGCAACACAGAAGCGATGTGGAGTATTTTATATGAGGCAACTGGTAGTCGGGCATTGTGAGTAATGAAAACTGTTGTGCTTGAAGAGGAGAGTACTTGCCGCATAAACGGCTACAGCAAAATTCACAAGAGGCTATTTCGAGCTGCGACTAGCATTGCAAGTGTGGAAAGAATCCTGAGAGAAGCAGACAGCTTGAACATATGTGTGCGGGCGTGAAAGCAGCTAGGCCAGCGTGACACGGCGACATCAGATAATATGCACCACAAGCAGTGCAATGTACTTACAAAGCAACTAGTCTGCGCGCGTTGTCTCCGTCTACAGAGTAAACTTCGACTGACCATTAAGGCTCCGAGCGCAACGCTCAAGTGATATCAGAAACTACGCAATGTGAAGAGGCTGCTTAGGGCGGCTGCTCCGCATCAAAAGCAAAAAAAAATGGAAATTTTGGCTCTGAAGAAAAGGTTTTCTGAAATGCCCGATAACAGAATCGAGGAAGCGTTGGCCGAACTTCCGCCTTTACAGCGACTTGCATTTATGACGTCGTTTAAACAGTTCAAAGCTAAGTCTCCGTATGGCGCGCGGTACAATGCGGACTGGCTTCTGAATTGTTTAATGCTGAGGATAGCGAGCCCTCGAGCATAAAAACTTCTATCTGACATGAATATGCTGCCCTTGCCCTCCCTGAGCCGCCTCACACAAATTCTGAAAGGAATGCAATGGAATACCATGCAAGTATGGTTTCAATCCTCTCTGTATTTAAACTATTGGAAAACAGCTGGGCAACAGAGCAGATGGGAAGAAATTCGGCACACTGATTTTTGGATGAAATTAAGTTACACCAGGCGTACAATTTCAACAAATCAACCTTCAAACTTGATGGTTTTGTGGACTACGGTGGCACTTCGAATGAAGGAACTGACCAACTTCCAGAGCATGCGCTCGTGCTGATGTTCGTACCACTTCTGGAGAGCTGGGTGCAACCGATTGCCACCTTTGCCACGAAAGGTGCTGCGCCTGGCAATATTTTAGCAGAGCTGGTGTTGCAAAGCAGTAATGCAATTGCATAAACATGGTGCTATGATGATCGCCGTAGTCAGGGACGGAGCTGGGAAAAATCGCTCGATGTGGCAGCAGATAGGGAATCAGCGGCAGCGTAACCTCACATTCTCACAAGATTCCACATCCATGCCTGCCAGAGCGCGCGTACCTTTATTTCCTGCGCCGGTAGTTTCAATGACACCCGTTGCGGCCACGTCGGCCAATGGGCTCGCATAGGGAGCTGCGAAACTGAAGTATGTCTAAGAACGTTGGTTTCCCCTTCAAATGTTAATGCCTGCACTGTTAAGGCATGACACTTCGTATTTGATGAATCACTGTGTAGGTGGCGAAGGCTACTACATGCTGGAACATTTAATTCGAGGCTGTGTGACCACGCTTCGCGAGGATTCAGTTTCTTGGCAGGTCCTCCATCCCGTAAACTTTTGCGGTTGACTGTACGTCCCTCAGAGAGAAATGCGCGAATGACGAACCGAATGACTCCGACAGGCGATTAGAGTTTCTTACTGAGAGCCGGCACTTCGATGGGTGCCGCCATGTTCGTTGCCCCACCACGTTTGCGTCGAGCTTGGGTCGCTGCTCTATTTCGGTGAAATAGCGTCGCCCGCGCAAACGCACAACCTTATTGGCGTCTCGCGCATGCGCAATGCCAGCGACGCTTCATCGCATTTGTGTTTTTTGCGACCGCAAAAGCACGACCGTATGAGCATGTTGCATGATGTCATGTTCAGTGTGGGTGCGCGTACTCGATCGGTCTTGCGGTGAGCCTTTGCACGCAAGCCGCGACTGCGTTGCATCGTGGGTTAATCAACACGCGTTTGTTGACAGTCTGTCTGTGGTGCCTTCTCGGCGCCGTATCGACGAACTAGACTTAGTGTATATGCTCCCTACGGGAGCAGAGTTGCGCGTAGGTCCGCTACCTTGCCAGCTGACGCGTCCATGTTAAGCAGGAAAGCCACTCCTCTTGAACGCAGGACACGACGCGGCTCAGCGGCCGAGTGTGCTTCTCGTTCACTTCGCGTCGTTGTCGGCAAGAAGACTTTCGCATCAAAGAAAAAAGGAAAACTCGAAGAAAGAACGAATTTAGATAAAATTGATTCTATAAATTGTTCGTCGCGAGTTACTATTGGCAGAAACATTTTTGTTTTTGTTCTAGATAAAGTAAGTTCTACAAATCGCTCAATCCACCACGTTTTTAACATAGTGCTTTGAAAGTTGAAATAGGTAATTTGAGCAAACAGCGATTGCGGATAAAACAAGAGCTAAAAGTTATCTATGCTTTTGCTTTATAGGTAACACAAGCTAAGTAAAATTTCGCGTAGATCGAGGTGGACCTGGCATAATAAACGCTGGATATGGCTTCACGCTTTTTGACTTCGTAGTTGGATGGACTACGACGGACTGTATAGACTGTATTATGCTGCCCTGCCACATCTGTAAGGTCAATCTTTATGTATATATTCACACGCACACATTTACGTCTTTTCCCGGTACAGCTTTTTTTTCACCGCCTAACCACCTGTTACGTAGTGTGAGAGGAATGTCCTGTCAGGAACATGTCAGGAACATGTCCTGAATGTTATCGCCTGTTCTCATAGAAAAAAATATTGTTAGTGAGATTTACACTTACTCTATATGATCGGATTTCGTGCATGAGGCAAATAGGCTTGCGCATTCTGGAACGCACCGTTAGGCTGAAATAAATAACGAGTCATACTGAATGGCGGTCTCTGCCAATGCATCCTTCCCTCATGTGACGCCTCAGCCTTGCGCGGCGCTTCAGCACCAGTTCCGTCACGTTCGGCAAGACTTCTCCGATGATTGAGGCAGGCAGCCCACAACGTGACATGTTTGGTGTACTTCACCCGCCGTGGTTGCTTAGTGTCCATGGTGCTGGGCTACTAAGCACGAGGTCGCGGGATTGAATCCCGGCGACGGCAGCCGCATTTCCATGTTGGCGAAATGCGAAAACACCCGTGTACTTAGATTTAGGTGCACGTTAAAGAACCCCAGGTGGTCCAAATTTCCGAAGTCCCACACTACGGCGTGCCTCATAATCAGAAAGTGGTTTTGGCACGTAAAATCCCACAATATCTTTTGTTTGGTGTACTTCCATCCATACCCGACTAGTGAATCCCCGGTAAGCACTGAAAGTTATTTTTCTTTTTCCTTCTTTTAGTTATTTTTCTTTTTTCTTAGCACGCCTTGAAACTCTTTTTCTTTTCTTACTGTTTCTTTTTTTTTACACAAGTTTTCAGTGCTGTTCAAGTCCGCCGAATGTATATCGTCTACCTAGGCGTTTTCAAGGCCCCATGCGTGCGTAAGATTCGGGAACGACGATGTTAGGAACATTGAGAATAAACACTGTATCGTGCAACAAACCCGCCGATGGCGGATAAATCAACGGATCTCTTAGGCATGTAGTGCCCTCTGCAGCTGTACTTTTAGGCGATGAGGTAGCCTCGCCGCCTGCGAGATTATCTGACTGAGCTATGTCGAATGCTCGGTTGCCATAGTCGGAAGGTCGAATCCTTCTGTGATATTCTTTTTTTTTTTTTTATCTGACGATGGTGAGCTTGAGTTTGACCTCCTCCAGTGCACTACATCTGCAGGCTTGGAGTGACGCCTGACACCGGCGAAAGATGTCGCGAGCGAGTGAGGCTATACTAATCCAAGTACAACCAAATTAGGAAGGCCCACTAAGCTTCAACAAAGACACTCCCTCATCAGAACAGAAACTGGCCTCCCCGGTGCAGTATTCGGCCACTACCTCCCGAATGACTCCTACAATTAAACCATGCCCTCAGTCCCCAGCAGCCGCGCAGCAACTGACCAAGGCGGCGGTCAGACCTGTAACGCAGCAGAGGATGCTAAGAATCTTTGGACCCGGACAGGCCGCCAATGGAAACTGACCCTGGCAATCTTTAACAGCCGAACTCTGGCGAGTGAGGCCAACTTAGCTGGACTCTTTGAGGAACTATCTGATATTGTTAGGGATATCATTGGCCTTAAGCGAGATTAGAACTGGTGAGGCTTATACAGTGCTGACTAACAGCCATGTCCTCTGCCATAGAGGTCTCCCAGATAAGAAGCAATACGAGCTAGGATTCCTAATCCATAAGGACATAGCGGGCAACATTGACGAATTCTGCAGCATTAATGAGAGGGTAGCAGCAGTCGTAATCAAACTTAATACGAGCTATAGATTAAAGGTAGTACAACACTAGGCTCCAACATCCAGTCACGATGATGATAAAGTAGATAAGTTTTATGAAAATGTTGAATTAGCGACGACAAAAGTGCAAGCTCAGTATACTGTAGTTGTGGGCGACTTCAATGCAAACGTGGGGGAAAAGCAGGTCGGTGAACAAGAAATTGGCAACTACGGCGGTGATTCTAGGAACGCTAGAGGAAAGATGCTGGTAGAATTCACAGAAAGGAATAAGCTGCGTATAATGAACAGCTTTGTCAGGAAGCGTAGAAACAGAAAGTGGACCTGGAAAAGCCCTAATGGTGAAACAAGAAATGAAATTGATTACCTACTTTCTGCCGATCCCAGCATAGTGCAGGATAGGTCGGGTAAAGTGCAGGGGTCAGAGGTTGTTGAGGGCTAGGATCCACCTCAATTTGAAGAGGGAAGAGTAAAATTGGTCAAGAAGAAACAGGTCAACTTAGAGGCAGTAAGGGTAAAAGCAGACAAATTGAGGCTGGTTCATGCAAACAATTACGCAACTTTAGAATAGAAAGATGAAGATGACATAGAGGCAATGAATGAAACCGTAACTAGGCTGGCTTCAGAGGCAGCAACTGAAGTGGGAGGCAAGGCATCAAGGCACCCAGTAGGCAAGCTCTCCCAAGTAACAAAGGACCTAGGAAAGAAACGACAAAGAATGAAAGTGTCCGCCTCAAGAGATAAGATAAAATTCGCAGAACTGTCAAAACTGATCAAAAAAGCAAAAATAAGTGATATTGGAAATTATAACGTGAGAAAGACTGAAGAAGCCGCAAAAAATGGACGCATCCTGAAATTCGTGAGAAGGAAACTTGGCATCGGACTAACCAGAATGTATGCACTGAAAGATAAGCAGGGTAATATGAGCAGCAATCTCGAAGGTATAGTAAAAGCAGCGGAATAATTGTATATTGACCTGTACAGTACCCAGAGGACTCACGATATCTCCATTTGAAACAGTAAGGAGCAGGACACAGAAACTCCTCCATTAACTAGCGATGAGGTCAGCAGGGCCTTACAAGACATGAAACGGGGAAGAGCGGCAGGAGAAGGTGGAATAACAGTTGGAAAACTGGCGGCTCTCTATACGAAGTGTCTATCGACTGCAAGGGTCCCAGAAAACTGGAAGAATGCAAACATTATACTAATCCACAAAAAGTGAGACGTTAAAGAATTGAAAAATTATAGACCCATTAGCTTACTCCCAGTAATATATATAAAATATATACCAAGATAATTTGCAATAGAATAAGGGCAACACTGAACTTTAGGCAACCAAGGGAACAGGCTGGCTTCAGGAAAGGAACTCTACAGTGGATCACCGCCATGCCATTAATCAAGTAATCGAGAAATCCGCAGAGTACCATCCGCCTCTCTATATGGCTTTCATAGATTACCAAAAAGGCATTAGTTTCAGGAAAGATACCAGCTGTCATAGAGAAATTACGTAATCAAGGCGTACAGACCGCTTACGGTAATATCTTGGAAAATATCTGCAGAGATTCCACAGCAACCTCGATTCTCCACAAAAAAAGTTGGAAAAAAAGGAATCAGACAAGGGAACACAATCTCTCCAATGCTATTAATTAAACTGGGAAAGTTTAGGAGTAAGGATCAGTGGTGAATATTTCAATAACCTTCTCTTTGCTGATGACATTGTCCTGTTCAGCAACACTGGGGACGAGCTACAACAAATGATTGAGGACCTTAACAGCTATAGTATAAGAGCATGGTTGAAGATTAATATGCAGAAGACAAAGATAATGACCAGTAGCCGAGCAAGGGAACAAGAGTTCAGGATCGCCAGTCAGTCTGTGAAGGAGTACGTTTACGTAAGTTAATTACTCACAGGGAACCCTGATCATGAGAAGGAAATATAGAGAAGAATAAAAATGGGTCGGAGTGCATACAGCAGTCATTGTCAGATCCTGACTGGAAGCTTACCATTATCATTAAAAAGAAAGGTGTACAAACAATGCATTAATTCTACCGGTGCTAACATGTGGGCCAGGAACTTGGAGACTGACAAAGAACATCGAAAACAAGCTAAGAAACGCGCAAAGAGCAATGAAACGAAGAACGTTAGGCGCAACGTTAAGAGACAGGAAGATAGCGGTGTGGATCAGAGAGCAAACGGGCATAGCCGATATTCTATACTTAACATTAAGAGAAAAAAAAATGGAGCTGCGCAGGTCACATAATGCGCAGGTTAGATGGGTACCAAGAGGAGGGAAGCGCAGTCGAGGACGGCAGAAGAGTAGATGGGGCGATGAAATTAGGACATCCGCGGGCGCTAGTTGGAATGGGTTGGCGCAGTAGAGGGGTAATTGGAGATCGCAGGGAGAGGCCTTCGTCCTGCAGTGGACATAAGATAGGGTGATGATGACGACTATAATTAATGATGTGGTTATGATACAATATGGCGTCGTATCACACACACACACACACACGTAACGCTAACGCATTAAAAGGAAATATGAAGATGGAAAGATATAACTACTAATGCGCGCGCATGAGATATCTTATGACGTGGAAGGACGTCTGAGTGATGATGCAGCACAATTATTCGGTAGTGTCTACACAACATCGTTCACCGCGCATTCAAGCGCAGTCGCTGAGCCCAATCAACTTTAGTAAGTGCAGCATGGTCCTGGTGGTTGTAAGTATTCTAGTGCTATAACGACAGCTGCTTGAGAGGGCGTGGATTAGAGCGACTTGCTTAAGACGTAGAGCAGGAGCGCGTACGAGGACGTAAAAGACAAGCACGCTAGAACGGCTCCACCACCTAAGTTTTCTTCACTTGCTGCATTGCGACAGAAGAAGCGCGCAAGCTCGAATAAACCATTCCGGAAGTTCATCACTTATACTTCTATTTTACGTCCGTTCCCTCGTCGCAGCGCTTGATGTCGAGGGAGCCGCTACCCTATCTACGCCTCGTATATTCACCCACCTTAATAACAGAGGGCATGATCCAATGTAAGAAACGAGGTTCAGTTATGCGCGTTAAATAAATACGCAAGAGTCAGCATTAAGACAGCTTAGACACACTGAGTATTCTTTGAAACTCACGTGGCATTAGGTATAATATCGCACGCGAATTAAGACTGCTAGCCGAGAGAATCAGCGTGATCTTATTCTTTTCTCAAGCTCACCGCGTCGATGACGGCAGTACTAAGCTTTTTATTTTTGTGTCTTTTTTATTACACGCATTCGCACGTCACACACCAACACACTGTACGCACTCGCAGCGAGGCAATTACGCTGACGGGCCAGAACAGACCATAGGTGGCAGCGTGGTATGGGCTAACGTAACGCCAACACGACGTGATCTCCTTCATTCATAGTGGGCGTATTCAAGGCGTCGGCGCGCCGCCGCTGCTGTCTTGCTCTCTCGTTATCGACGGCGCATGCGCGGCTCGCGCGCGGAGGGTTGGAGGGATTCCTGAGACGCGGACTACGTTTGGCTGCAAAGGCGACGGCGTGGACGCACGACCCAACGCTACGCTCCCATCGCCACGGCGGCGCAGTGAGGTTCTTCCTGGTAGAGTCACTGGAAAAAAAATTCAGAGTACCGCAAAGGTCGGGATTTGACTGGCAACACTGAGCGGCCATCGCCATATACCTTCCAAGCCGACTGCGTCGCTGGAAGGCCGCCGTGTTGGAAGAGCTTGATATTCGGTAACACATCGGGTTGAGTGTTTACTGAAGTACAAATACTTTGTGCCCAGAGATAATGGTTGCTAAGAACGAAAATAAAATGTTATTTTTTGCGAAGTAATGCAGCCGGTGGTTGTTTTGCACGCCGATCGTGTTTACTGCTGGAACTGTGCTACGATTGTGGACAGCAGCTTAGCGCTGCTATGGGGAGCTTATGCACGCGTTTTTTTCCTCTTCCGCGGAGCGAGCTACGAAGGAAACATTTCGTCACTTCGAGCCGGAATGACGCATGCTTGTGCTTTTGGGCATGAACATCGTGGACCACCGTCGGCTTCTATTGAATGTTTCCAAGCAGGACGAAACTAACACCTGACAGTGTAACAGACACGTACGTTCATTGTATAATTTCACAAGCTAAATCGGATACATTTAATTTAGTTTGTAAACGGATACTGCGCGTTCTCGATTCTGCGGGGCGACTTCGACCGCCGCATACGCATGACACACTGCGACTGCCGTGTGCGCACCGGTGTTTGGCCGTGATCTAAAGACGATCTGTGCACAGCAGGCGTAAAAACCAACTTCGATGACCATTTTGGGCACTAAATCTTGTGGAAGGCCAATATGAGCCATTTGCGTGATTACAACAACGTATATGTACTTCTGTACACTGATAATGAGCGAGAGTTCGCTACATTGCGATTTATGAACGCGACTGTCTAGTGCGTTCATGAGCGGTTTTTCTAAACTTATTTATGACTGTTTTCTTAGACTGCCAAGATTTTCTGCCTGTATAAAAAAGAAAAAGGAACGCCCGCTAGTGATGCAGCACTTTTTTTTTCTAAGTTACATAGGCGATGTATAAAATTCTTGTGCTTCTAGAGCGGTTTATGTAACATGCATAGTGACAGAGTGAAACTAAAGCTACTGGGTGTTCTGTTGTTTTGTATTTCTTGTTATGCATCAAGCACAACATTATTTGGGTATGCACGGTAGCATTTCAACATAAAACATAATATGTATGCTGACTTCAGTTCATTGCATGTGCTCGGCTTACAAGCTCAAAATTTGAAGCATGTGTTGTTAATATCACCTGGCCATTGGTTTCAAGCTCGAAATGCGTATGTATAAATGAGCAAAGGATAAGTGGAAAAAAAGAAATATCATGGGCCTCGTATTGACCATGTTTTTATTGACTGCGATCGTCATGATCTGCGAAAAACAAGTGCCATATGGGTCGAGTGACTCACGTGCGCGGAGAAATCATGCGAGTACCTGGTGCACGTGAGGACGCGGAATTGTCGCGCGACAAGTGTGCCTTCGCATGCCACGGGCACGGAATAACCGCGTGTGTTGAGCAACAAACGCGTACACGTCTACCCGCGTCAAACGTGCAAGGCGCGAACGATCTCTGCAATGAACTCCTATTTTCGTAGCATCGCTAACACCGCGTGCACTTCGCTTAAATATCTTCTAAAACAGTGCCGAAAAGCACAAGCAAGGTGTACTTATACCTCGCACACGCGGGTGTTTTTTGTAGGCTTGAAGTTCTCCCGGCCGATTCTGTGTAACTACGCATAACGACGCTCTCGGTCATTTTTCCCGTTCGGAATCTAGAAAAAAAGTCTTTCCAGACTCAGTTCGGCTGCTGCATCCGAAGGCGCAGCAGCAAGGCATGATTTCCTTGCAGTCAAACGCGAGCGCGACAATCGGAACACCAAAAAACGTAGGGAACCTGCGCTGCCTGCGCTCTAACTCAGCCGGCCCGCCCGGCGCTTGGAAGGTATGTGGCAC
This sequence comes from Dermacentor andersoni, assembly GCF_023375885.2. Lineage (NCBI taxonomy): Eukaryota > Metazoa > Arthropoda > Arachnida > Ixodida > Ixodidae > Dermacentor > Dermacentor andersoni. The sequence continues at coordinate 210,423,628 of NC_092815.1, read as the reverse complement.
CCCAAAGTCACGTGGTACGGTTGGGCCAATGAACGCGTCGGCGGCGCGGGGAAAACGAATGCGGTACTCAGAAATTTTTTCCAGTGACTCTACTTCGTGGCCCTGCGGGCACGAGCGTTGAGCGTGTGCGCACGCTATAAGCATAGTAGCTTTCCCGCTTTATTTGGTGACGATGATGACAAGATGTATTTATTGAGGGATTAGGCCTGTAATGGGGAGTAGGAATATTTTGCGACGATGAATTCACTCGACTCACTGTCCAAGCCGTCATCGCTTGCAACACATCAGCTGGTACTTCGAGCTATGGGAATTCTCCTGAATGTCCCGCATATGCTGCACGAGGAGTCGCCAGAGCACGGACCGCGGAGCTTGCTCTGGTCCAACTCACGCGCGAGTGGGGAAGCCTTGGTTGCCTATACGTTTATTTTTCACGGACATTTTGGATTACCAAGCCTCGGCTCGCAGTAGGAACGTGTAAGCAAATGAAATTATACTGTTCGCTAAAGTACGCAATGTGGCAAGAGGCACGCCGTAGTAAAGGGGATCCAGATTAATACGACCACCTGGGATCTCCTTAACTAAAAAGGCGGCGCACGAGCGTTTCTACAATCCAGCGCGGTGTTGCCACGAGTACTAGTAACTGAGCGACAAAGTGCCTGAATATTAAGAGTTCTCAGTCACCTTAACATCGTGGCTTACTAGACCTATAGCTACTATTACATTCTTTTTTTCTTTTTTTAATTGCGCAAGTAGCCAGTAAAGCGACCTAAGAAAGCTTATCGAGGGACTTTGATAAGTTCAACATCTGGCTCCCACTTGATCCGAAAGGGAAATCCATGCGCCTCAATCTGCCTGTCAGCTTATTAGTGCGCCGTCTGTGTGCACCTAAGCTGCTGTTCCGGACTATGCTCTAGGGGGGTGCTAACAGTATTACTTGCGACCGAACCGAATACTAATCACAAGCCTTGGTGGCGTGATGGCCCTGGCGTTGCGTTGCTAAGCCCGAGGGCGCCGCAAGAAATCCTGGCCGTGGCGTCCGCATTCCGATGGGGGCCAAACACAAAAGCGCCCGTGTGCTGTGCATTATGCGCACGCTAAGGAATCTCAGGAGGTCAAGATCAATCCGGAGTTCGCCGCTACTGCGTGCTTCATGATCAGACCGTGGTTCTGGCATACAAAACCTCGCGTTTAAAAAAAAAAAATACGAATAGAGTAGCGGCTCAAGGAAATCGAATCGAATATCGAATACTTCTCGAGTAGCATTCGAATAATGAAGATCCGTTTTAACAAATGATGTAAAACGATCCCAGTACGCATAAAGCTAACAACTATTTGTCATTGCATTACACGTTATGAACAGATGTTTGATAACAGCACGATTTGGAGATTAGGAACAAATAAGCCGTTCGTTCGCACTGACAGGACCCTTTTGAAGACAGCGAACGGCCTTATATGCGATAAGGTCTGGCCCTCTGAGCAACGTAGCCTGCTCCAATGTTTTATGCCTACACTATGCCCGCAGGGATGAAAGTTATCGTACTCTTGCTCCAACTTTATGCTTGATTGCGAACACTTGACGTTCTGAAGTATTCAAAAACTATTGCAACCATATTCGTATACGTGACTATTGTGACAATAGTGACTGTTGGATTCTTTATTAGACGTGTAGCTTCTTATTTTCGCACACCCCTGCAAAACCAAATCTCAGAGCTGATGCCACTTTAGAAAATAGAGAGTTCTTTTATTTCTCACAGTCTGACCGTTTGCTCGCCATCGCAGGAATTAATTTAAATCGTAAGTTTAGAAATTGATCAGAAGGACTTATATATACTATTACAAAATAAGACATAACTCTGAGCAAGTCATCACCATCAGCGCTTACTGACTTATCGCTATATATGAAGTGCTTTATGTCGCGACATGGTAAGATTTTCATAAATTACTAATATTGATTGTTACACCTTCTCCCCCCCCCCCCCCCCCGAAAAAAAATAGCAATAGATTTCGGTCAATGAAATCAGTAAAATCAGTAGATGAACATAATAATTTTCTTAATCAAGCATAATAGCCTGACTGCTTTGCTTCGATGCTCTTTAGAGTAACTTGCGCGTGTTGAAGCGTTCTTTTTTTATTCAGTTCTAATTAATGATCAGTACCGGATGCAAAATTGACAAACACGAAGTCGTCATTGTAAAGGGGCACATTCGCAGTGACAGACACCCAGTGACCTAAGTGGGCATCAAAGAGGTTAATTGAAGACTAGCACAGACCGAGTGGCACGTACTCAAAGCTCCGATTCCACGTCAAAGAGCTTCACTGAACAGCGGTACGCACCCAGTTCCGCATTTACAGTGACTCATATCGGTGTAAAAGTGATTCTTTGAAGAGTGGTACGTATGTAGACATCGCAGCATACAGAATCAACCATGTCGGTTCGACGGTTGGCTTCGAATCCTGTTGCTTCAGCACAGCAGCCCAATGCGCTAACCATTCGACCATGCACCACCCAGCGACCCATGTAAACGGGCAAACGGTTACATACCAACATAAAAAATTCGACAGAGCACGTCTCATGATAACCGTTGACCGTACTGGTTAGCACTGAGTACTCGTTGGCTTCTTGTTGGTACTGCTTGACTTCTAGCGTCCCCTACCGATCACCCAGATTGATATTCCACAATGTCGTAGTAGCCCGGCTCTCAAACGATACCCCAGTTACTCCCGTCGCCCTCAACCCTTGAGTGACGCTCGGCCGAGGCTTTGCGCGGTGGCTGAGCCTCGGGTTCAACGTAGTGTCAGTTTGTTTACCCACTAAACACTCAACTACATAGTACTAAAGCCCGTCAGACAAGCCCTAGCACACAACTGAGAGCTAACTTCACTTTGAGCACACAACAAACAAAACAACCTTCTCCCCCACCCGGACAAGCAAGCTAACACCGCCCGACCAGCTAGCATTTACATGTCGTCCGCATAAGCATTTCAGCCTCAAAAGCTTCATTGGCCCGCTTTCGGTGGATTCACGTGAGCGCCCTGAAAAACAAACACGGACAAGTCTTCCCTAGTATGCATTAGCTACAAGCAGTTTCAAACCAACACTGTAATCAGTAGCGCAACGCAAACGATTAGTTGTTTGCGCGGAGGCTCGAGGTACACGTCATAAATGTTTTTGTATAGCGTGGCATGCGCCGCCGCCCACAGACCCAGCCAACATCTTCGGGTAACAATGGGCGTGCGACCCCGGTGCCACGACGTCGTACGAGCCGAATGACAGCCATTCGAATGAAACGAAGACGTCTACAAACGGTCCCATTATTTAGTCACGTCATACGTTACGACACACATTTAAGTAGCAGTAATAGTAATAATATCCTCCTATATACACTTTTATACCATAACGCACTGATTGGAGGCTTGCGCAGGCAAGAAAAAGCATGCAATCAACGTGAGTCATCAGGATGCGTTGCATACTTTGCTACCAAGCATAATTACCTTCAATGAGAGGCCGTTTTTATAACGGCTCTAGCAGAACCACAAGTTTATTCGAACGCTCTAGGGGAACATGTAAAGCTAAACTCCTACTACCTGTCCACAGCGCAATGCCACTGGCGGGATCCATTCGAATTCCGCTGGTCGCATGCGTAACCGTCGCTACTGTAGAAACATTCCACGATTTCGCACTGGTTCTAACAGACGCACGTAATCATCCCCGTTCCCAGCAGGGTAGAGATTACTGTTATCGTAGGACAAACGAGGCTAAGACGTCATTCACAAATAAACACTTTCCACTACAGCTTTAGAAGCTCAGATTAAAACTTTTCACAGGCAATCAATCGGTACTACGACAAACCACCGAAGATCTGACCAACCCGCGGCCTGGGCGCATTAAAAAAAAACAGCGCTTTGAAAAACGTTTTTGAGGTATCGCTTCTCACGAGCCACAATGGAGAAACTCAAGCGCTATGCGTTTCAACTTACCTCCCCACAGCACAGGCAAACAAACCACTGCCTCGCTAAGCCCTTCGAAGCACTAAGCCAAACTCAAGGTTCGCAGCAAGAAGGAGCTTCAGCTACACTCACCGAGGCCGGCGGGCCCAACGCAGCGCAAAGGGATGTATCCATCAGCAGCTGACACCCAGTACACAAAGCACGCTCAAACACCAAACCATCGAGGTAGCCGTTGCATTGTGCGTTCGATCCCGACGGCGAACTATCAAAAACAATATGGCCACAGAACCGCTGCCAGACACGCAGTCCGAAGGACCAGCACTAATTGTAAACGCGACAACGAGGCTCAAACCAACGAACGTTTGAATTCAAATATAGCCGTTACAAAACCAGGCGCGCATTCACGCAAAACGAACACCGCTTCTGAAACCGGCGGTGACGTCGCTGCTCTACTGTTGTCGAGAGTAGCAACCAAGCGAGGAGGCAAAAGAAGCAACTTGAAAGGGTGAGATCAGAGAGTGAAAGTTTAGCAGAAGAAGGCGTTTAGGACTCGAAGACGCGTCGAAACGGAGACAACCTTGCCGTTCCGAGGAGAAAAGGGAGAGGGCATTCGCCATACGTTGCTTAAATAAAAGGGTGCAGCGCTGTCAACGTCAACGCTGCAGATGGCGCCCGTTAATTGGGAAAGCGAGGGCATCCGTGTTCTCCGCTCTACGAAGAATATGCCTTCTGCTGTATAAAATAGCGAAGGCGTGACATTGAAGCACTTTCTGTAGTAAGTTATACTGAGCGCAACGAAAGACACAACTTGGTCTTCCTTCACTTTTTTCCCTCTGAACTGATTCCGCAGTACGTGTTGCAGTTTAAGCGTTTCTTCCCTCAACCAGGAGAAAGGCAGGGAGCGGTTAAAGGACTGTGCGCTGGGGAATGGGCGTATCATTGTAAATGAAGGAGCAAGGACGACGCGCGAGGCGCGTGCTCTAGGTGACGGGTCAAGCGCCGCACTCATGGAGGCCAACGTTACTAGGCTAGCTTCAGTTTTAAAACTCGGCGCCGTTGCGCGGAACCGACACCCGCCCGCGTCTTCGTGGCGCTGCAGTCGCGCCCGGCTTCACCAGCTTCACTTCCTCACTGGCCGGCTACGCGGGCGGGCCGGACTAAGCACGCGATGCAGCGTTGGTGTATTCTGTGGTTCGTTGTGGACGGCGAATTTCAGCAAGCATGTCATCCGTGGAACTTTAGCCTTCGCCGAGTTTCTTAAGAATATCAGCAGACGATGCCGACGTACTGCGTACCTGACTACATAGGCCGCTATCGGAACGATGTCGACAGTTCGGCGCACCACTTTTTCTGTGCTCCCAGCAATGCGACGCTTCTCTCGGCATGAAACAGAGCGATTCTTCGTGCCGGCCGGGAGGAGGAGGAGGAAAAACTTTGTTTGCTCTAATTGGTTAGAAATTAGCGGTGGCAGATGCGGTCGGCTGTCTTTCACGGTCTTCTTCCCAATCTGCGCAGGGTCGACGCCCCTATTCCAGGGCACCACTGAGGGTGGCTACTCGGCGAGCGTCCCTTACTAGTCCATGCTGGACTTTCGGGTCGCTGCTGGAGAGCACCCTCTCCCACTGCTCCGCACTCGGGTCTTTTATTTGAAGGAATTGTTGATTCTGAACGCATTCCCATGTAATGCGATATAAGGTGGGCTTGGCGCCGCACCAGGGGCAAATGTCTTTATACTGGGTGGGAAACATCTTGCTTAGTGTGTTTAGGTTTGGATATGTTCCTGTTTGCAGCCTCCTCCAAGAGGTTGCTTCATGCTGATTTAGGCTGTTGTGGGGTGGAGGGTATTTGATTCGGACCCCCTTATAGTAATTCAAGATGTCTGAGTAGCTAGGGTTGCCTGGTATGGGTTCCTCAGGGTCGGTGCTTGTGGCCGCTCGGTTTGTGTGCTCTCGAGCTGCCTTGTCCGCCCTTAGGTTCCCTTCTATTCCAGCGTGTCCCGGTACCCAGAAAATTGTATGCCTGACTTTGTTGTTAGCCCTGCAGGAGCGGAGGATGTGAAGCGCTCTGCGTCCTATTCTGCCGTTCATGTAATTCCGACACGTAGTTTGCGAGTCGGTGAGTATTGTTAAAGACCTTTCGGATCGGTAGCCCTCCACGGCCGCTAGAGCTACGGCTATTTCCTCAGCTTCCGTTACCGAGCAGTCCTTCATTGACGCGCTGCTGATCTCTTTGTAGTCCTGGCTTATTACTATCGCAGCTGTCTTTACTATGTTTGTGCCTCTTTGTTTGGCGTATACTGCAGCATCTGTGTATACTGTTGTGTTTTTTGTGGCCAGGTACTTTTCGACGTATTTCGCCCTTGCGTCCCTTCGCGCCGTGTGGAGGTTTGGGTCCATGTTTTTGGGTAGGGGTCTGACAGTGTATGTTTTCCGATATTCATCAGGAATCCCCTCCGTTCTTTGGGTTTCTTTGATTGATTCCGCGAAGCCTAGCCTTATTAGCAGTTCCCTTCCCGTTTTGGTCTGCTGGAGTCTCATGAGCTGTGCGATACTTTGGGCTACACTCTGCGAAATCAACGGCACGCGCTCGTGCCACTGCTCCCGCGTTCGTCGTCGTCTTCCACAGATGGCTGCGTGGCCGTTCATCTTTCCAGCGTAGAATTTCACTTCACTTCTGTCGTCGTAATGGGGAGGCCGCGTTTACGGGGGTATGAGCCACTCATGGTCTTACGTAATGGAAAGATTTAATTTTGAAGAAATTTAATTTCGAAGAATCACAAGCGGCAAATCGCAGGCGAAGGCTGCTAACCACGCCGCCGAGCAAACTCGAGACATCGAACGCAAGCGACAACTGCGGACTGCGGGCATACCGTCAGTGACGTCGTTCTCTCCGTCGCAGCCGATTGTGTGGGTAACCTCATAACTGAGAAATACTTTAATGAACCCTCGGGATTAAAACCCAGTGATAAAAACAGGGGCCGCACGTTTCAGCTTCGCTGATTAAGCATCTTCACGGAATGAAAAATCCGACTTCCTTTTTTTTCTTCTTTTTTATGTGGCTTGTGTGCAGAAAGACCGACCTCATCTTTCTTTTTGTAGCGCTTCTTTGGCGTGGTGAGACGCTTCGGTGGGGATGAAGATCATCCTACAATCACGCACTTTGGCCAGATATACAGGCTAGTGAGCCTAAACTGCGCGAAACGTTAAGACGACAGGAAGACACGACATTTAGAAACGCTCATGAGAGTGGCTTGTTGGGCTAGTTGGTAAATGGTTATACTAGGAAAATGCCAGCAAACTTGAGAGTAGAAGAAATCAAGAGGCAGACATAGACAAAGAGACAGGAAGGTGGCTGGTGGTGACCAGGAAGGTGGTGACAAGCCACCTTCCTGTCTTTTTGCCTATGTCTGCCTCTTGATTTTTTCTACTCTCAAGTTTGCTGGCATTTTCCTCGTATAATTTAGAAATGCAGCTTCTGCGCTTCGCTGTATGCGTTTCTTCCTTTCGTGCAGTTTACCCTTCTTTCAGTATTAACGAACTGGTGCGATAAATCTTATTGATGTAGGTGGATACCGCTTTCTCGTGGTATCACTAATTCGGACAAGGGAGAACGCCAGCGAGCGTGAAACACGCGAAAACTGCCCGTCCGCTCGAGCTCAAGGCTGTGACGTGGCGTCTGCAGTGGAGCCCGATGGAACAGCGTTGCCATCTGGCGGCTGTCACAGAAGTGGCGACAGCGGCTGTAAGCGCGCGGGCGGGGAGTTTTACAACGGAAGCTAGTCAAGTAACGTTGATGGAGGCTAGGATCTGTGGGTTCGCTAGCTATAAGCGCTGCTCTTGTCTATACAGATAGCTGTGAGGTTAAAGAGATTAAATTCAGAAGGGGATCAACTTAGAACGTGATGACTGCGTAAGATGTAAGAGTAGTCCAAAGGTGCAGTAGAAAACAGGATCGATAACTCACATTTCGCATTGGACCGGACAATGTTTGCTATTCCAACCATTACTCTACACTGCTGTATGGCAGCAACCACGATGAAGAAATCATCGCATGCGAAAAAGGACAATGTCCTTTTATTTATTCCTGTGGTATATATTTTTTTCGTGATTCTAAACGGAGTGTGAATGAGAAACGAGACGTTATGTTATGAATCCTCACAGCAACATATTATGGAACAAGTACGACTAAGGAGGCATAAGCTTTCGACCGCCTGAAGGAAGCGCACAGCCACAACCGCGTCGGTAATACCGCACACATTGGTTTGTTTCAGCCCTTAGGGGATATGAAGGCGTCAGGAAATGAAATGACTGCCGCGGTGACTGTTTCTCATGCCCGCTGGTCGTTTAGACGACATATACGTTTTTGCGGGGGATTTCCGTGCACTTGCAAACTTAGAAATTGACTTTTTTTACTTTCAAATCCCGAGGGGAGCTTGCACTGTTTTTCTGTCAGTTGGTTTCTTGCCGTGTAAAATCAAGCGATCTCGAAAACATTGTAATAGTAAACTGGGCAGATCCTTGCGACTGCGTAGGTCAGCTGGGCCGATCTAGAGATCATGTAATCATAACTGGACTGATTCTGGAGACCGTGTAGTCAAAGTTGCAATCAAACTTATTTGGTGGGCCGACCCTTACATCATTTTAGGATCTATGTCCTCACAACGGTTTTAACGTGTTTTGTAACGCGAGTCGATCCTTTAGGCAGTACAATTCTCATAACCTGGTGGCGCTATGGGATTACAGCTACTCAGGTGTAGCATGCGGGCCTAGCTTCCTTGCCCCTTCTTTCGTGTTTGGCGCCGTCGTCTAGCTGAGTATAGACTTAGCAGTGGGTCCCCCATGGAGATGTGGCGTGGAGAGCGAGGACACAAAGAACATTCACAGGGCAAACGAAACTTAGCAATGACAAAGGACATCTCGTCGAATAGAATGAGTCTCCGTAGTAGCGTGGGTCACGTGCCGGGGGGGGGGGGGGGGGGAGGGATTGAGTGATTACGTGTTCGTCAGAGACATTTTTTAATGCGTTAATATACTTTTGGTACTTCCCGCACTTTCCAGGGCTGTCTATCTATCTATCTATCTATCTATCTATCTATCTATCTATCTATCTATCTATCTATCTATCTATCTATCCATCTATCTATCCATCTATCTATCCATCTATCTATCTATCTCTGTCTCTTAACAATGGGCCGCTTCGGCCTTAAATCCCTTTGGTGACCCATCGTCGGCAGGAACGAGGGCGATCATACGACAGCGTCGAAAGTATGCCCCAAGAGGCTGCAACCCGCGCCGCGGTCGTCGCACAGACCGCGCAAGGAACAGGCACACAAAGAAATCACCACGATGGAACTGCTGAGCAAGTGTCGCTGAGAGCGATCCCGATCTCGGACCCGCTCCAAGTCCAGACCCAGGGCGGCATTCCGACAACAAGGCGGCAGCAGACCCAGGCCCAAGAGCAGAACCAGGTCCGGCAGTAAGTTGAAAACCCCTAGTCACGTGAGCTCCAAGGAATAACAGGTGAGCTGGGCAGAATGTTGCCTCCCGAAGTCACAGAGTCCAAATGACAAAACCAAGCAACACATACGCCACCACGAGACGCCGACAAAAACACGACAGGCGCTTGCGGCCCTAATGAATGAACTGCGCGTATAGATAGCCGAATTGCGCGCAGAGCTAAAGGAGGAACGAAGTCGAGACAAGCCATCAGCACAAGAAAGTTTGCCTGAATCCCGAACACCGCCACCAACGCCGCAGCGCTCCTGCACTCCCTCGGTAGTAGAGAAGGTCAAGGAAATGAATGCCGAGACGCTGCCCGAGCCGGATCCGACAGCGCAACCACTCGAAGCGAGAGTAACGGCCTGCGAAAGAGGTATCCAGGAAAACAGGAAAGCCATCCAAGAGCTGGCTGGCTGGCTGGCTGGCTGCAAATCGAGAAGGGTTTCGAGAAGCTCTAACAAATGATAACGCAACTACACGAGGTTTTCATCCCGCTGGTAAACGATCAACGCCATAAGAAGCCACGGATATATCCACACAGAGAACCAGCCCTACAGCAAATGCTACAAGAGGATCGAAATGGCCAGAAAACCGAATGATCAAAGTGAAGGGATCACCGTTTGGCAGTGGAATTGTTTTGGTTTCACTCTCGAGAGGCGACGCTACTGCAGTACACTGCCAAAGAAGACACGTCACCGTGCGTAATAGCCTTGCAGGAAACAGGAAAATCACCGAGAATCACCGGGGGTCACACTCATGCGGCAGCAGAAGCACGTACGGTGTAAGATTTGGAGGACAATCCCAATTGCTGTCCCCCAGATATTTGGACCTTGCCGTTGGGTGCGGGAGTTGGCCGAGGTTCAGGAGGACTTTGAGATGAAAATTGGCAGTTTATTTACATTATTTACAGTGAGAGTACAAATAAATTAACAGTCATAAAAGTCATTACGGGCCGGCAGCAACTCGGAGGCTGCGGCCCGTGGCAAGAAGCTCGAAAGAGATGAATCAAGGAATGCTCTCTTGCTGCTCCCAGTCTGTGTCTTTTAAGCCCTTCGGTGTCTTGAAGTCACGTCACGTTCGGCCAATCGGCGAGGCGCCATTTTCGGCCAATCGGCGAGCCCGCTCAGGTGTCGTCATTTTCGGCCAATGGTAGGCGCCCGTGCGATTGTGTCACACCCGGCGCACAGGGTCGCTCCTTGGGCCCCGATAGTCCGAGGGCTTACTTCTCTCTGCGGTATTGGCATCCTGACTTGCAAGGGCCGTCACAATAGGCGGAAGGAGGCGACGTTTCAGTGCTGCAAAGCAGCTTTGCTCGGGCCCTGCGTTACCTCCAACCGTGCCAGGCTCCCGCTACACTTTCGGGAAGAGTCAAGCAGTGAATAGCTCCACCTGCGACGCACGAGGTGGGGGACGCCAACTCGTTTGCACGTGCCGCGCCTCGGGAACGGGGTAGATGTGCTTCTGCGCTCCTTAATTAGCTGTGACGCGATTCGATGTGGTCTGGTGAAATCGAAGTAGGCTCGGGAAAAGGTCCCGTATCTAACAGCTCCTCCTCGCCCCGGAAGTTCGGAATGGCCGGTGAAATCAATTCGCTGGCCATGAGGAACGCTGAAAGAACCTGCAGGGTACTGGTGTCGAGCCTCGTTTGACGAACTTCTGGATCCTGGGCCCTGGAGAACGTACGTCAAACAAACAAAACAACACAGCGCTGCACCACGTGTAAGGGCAGGCTCTTCACCCCTGACTCGCCAGGCTATTACTGAGTCAAAATGAACCCTGGGGTGCTATGCAGGATGCGCCGAGTTTGGCGAAACTCGGGATCTTCACGAGCTCTGGCGACACCCCAAGATGAAAGCACAAATGGTACCGAGACACAGTTTATCTTTCCACAAGCGTCCAGTTTCATTGGTTTATCTAGATTCACTCTGGGTGGCTATCATTCCTTGGGCGTTGCCTTCTGGGCGGTCGACAAACAGGGGCTCACGTGATCATACCGTCGGTGCATGGTCGTGCCTTCTTTCACTTGTTTGTCGTTCCACTGAGTGCATTACACGCACAAGCGAGTTATAAAACAAATGCATTTAGTACAATATTATTAGTTAGTTTAACGTGGTTTAAAAGTATTTTAAAGCTTACAAGATGTAGACTGAATGTGTATTCGACTAATTTGTTATTTAGTACTCTTCGCATTATACCACGAGGGAACGCTGTGGTGGCGTCATCACATACATTCATCGGGCGAGCATGGCGGCTAAGCATTGAAGCCCAGTGTAAACAAACTCGTACAACGAGCTTGCAGTGCGCGTCGTAGTGATCAGGCTCGACGATGACCACTATTTTTTCTGTTCTGTTCTTCCGTGAGCAATATTTCCGTGCACCCCGAAAGACTGCCAATAGCTTAGGCGATTTTACAGATCGCAACGCGCACCTACTGTTCACGGCACAATCCTGAACAAACAACTTATCCGGTGCTGCTTCTGTGAGTGCGCCGAGTTCCTCTCCTCTGCGTGAATGCGAGCGTCACGAATATTGCATAGCGTGTGCTAAAGGAAGACAGCCGATATAGCTAAGATGCGACAAGGAGGTGGTGCAGATGATGGATCTCGCAACCAACACAGTGAAGGAGACATCGACAAACTGCAGATAAGTATATTTCTACTGTTTCATATTTAGCATAATAATAGTGCACGGATTAAGTCACTATCGTAGTAACGAACTGAATGTCCAGCAGTTTAAAAAAGGCATTGAGAACCAATGAGTGTTCGTGCTTATACATGTACGTGGGCCCTCGAAAATATGGAAGAGATAAAGGTAACCTTCACTAACTTGGTGAGAAACAGAAATTCATCAGTGACATTCAGCCCGCAGAATCTATGGAAGAGTATCTTTATCCAGGTGAAATATCAATAGCAGGTACTGATGTAAAGCAGGAAACTTATACAAACATTTCATGGTTTGAACAGCACATGGGAGGCATTCCCGAATCGTGATCGCCACATTACCGATATCCTTGAAAAATGTTTAGAATCATTGCATTCTACCGGTTATGCAATATGGCACATAAACCTGGAGGTTAACAAAGAAACTTGAGAAGTCGAGGACTGTGCAGAAAACGAAGTAACAAAAATTGTTGGAGATAGCATTAAGGCAGGAAGACAGTGGCGTAGTAAACCGTGGCAACTGATATGCTAGCCGAGATTAAGAAAAAAAAATTGAATCGGCGGGCAGGCCATGCACGTCTTCAATCACTTGTTGCCAATTTATAACAGGTGATTACATAAGCGTGACAGAATGGATGTCAAGAACTGCAGCTGAGGATGGTAGAAAATTGCGTAATGGGACAAAAATATGATGTTTGTAGGCATAGGATGCAATCAGCTCGCATAAGACGAGATTGTAGGGAGCGGCATTGGTTTTGCAGTGAACAAACATAGGTTTGTGGTGCTGACAGTAGAGACTCGTGAAGGTGCGAGGACACCTCAGCTGTTGGCACACTAATAAACATTACAATTGGCTCTGAAAAAAACAACCCGTTATGAAAAATAAAGCAACGCTGTCCCGACAAATTGTTTTATTATGCATACACTAAAGGCTTCCACAGTTAAGGGCATTTAGTACCAATAGTGCAATGAGCATATTTATTTGTAAATAATGGTTTATATGCCGTTGATTCATTCCAACAATCCACTTTTTTTGCAGCAAAACATTCTGCTGCTGGAGGCACTCAACTACCTGGTGGCAGTAGGCGAGCGCCTGGCATGTGCTCTTGAGAGTGTGGCAAGGTCCAGAGGGCTGCTCTGCAACAGTAGGATCAGTGCCCTCACTGCTCTCCAGTCGAGCCCCCAGAACACACCTTATAAAGGAGCTTTCAGTTTATTATTTTGTTTATTATTCAAGAGCATGAATAAAATTATTGCAGTAAACATTGTGCTGTGAATATTGGGACACTTGTAACATGCACTAGATGTCTCTTCAAAATGGGCAAAAACGTAAGACAACCTGTGCCACTCTTGGACAGTGTAAATGAAAAAGACACTAATGCAGCATATACGTCATTGTGCTGTTTGTTCTTTCTATGTGCAAGAATACAGTGGGTGTTGATTAGCCACAAGATGAATGGTGTGTGTATTTCACAATGAAAAGACAGGAAACGGCATGAGCTTAATAATGCTATCACCTATAGACTGTGCATATGAATGCAACACTCCCCGATTTAAACGTGCCATTACATGCATGTTCGATACCACATATTCTTTAACAATGTCATATATTTGCATGTACTAATTTTCACACAGCTTAAGCCCATGCATAGCTCACTTGCGATGTATCCATTTCATAGGCCAAATAATTGTAGACTTTGTCCTTTTGTGTCGTATGAAAAGTGGCATCTTCTAGTCGGATACAACTTCACAAGACAGGAGAGGCCCCGCCCAGATGACCAAAGTGCAGCTGCCCATTGCCTCCACGTCTAAAGAAACAGTCCCTCTCCAATGAGCGGGTATTAGTGCGTCCAGCGGTACGACGTCAGTGTAGAGTGTGTGCCCATTGGTGCAGGCTTGTGTTCACCTGCCATTGAAGTGCAGATTCTGCGGCCTCCTAAAGTTGTATCCGACTATAGAATCACGTAATGCCTTGCACTGGTTGCATAGACTTTAGCAACTTGATAGCACACAATGATCAGGAACAGAAATCTATAAAGGCACGCAAGCAAAGCTGGCTGGCTACACTTCCATTATGAGAGGCTGTAAAAAGGTCTCGCCAAATATTCCCATGACATCCTTGAAAAAGAGGTGGTGTTTGGCACTTCTTTAGAATCAAAAACAGATTACAGTGAATGTTGTGAACCACGTTAAAACAAACTGAGCTTGGTTATCTGCACAGCATGTAATGGAAGCTTGCGCTTCACGTAGGAAACAAACTGCTCTGTCGAGTAAAATTGTCGAGTTCGGTGTGGCACCTATTATGTCATTAGAGTCAACATACAAATTTTCAAAGGCCATTCATTTCACCATTATTTTTGTATGACGGTTCTTTCAATCAGTGCTTGTATTACATGAGCAGGTGGATTTGAAAGCAAAGCTTTGTTTGCAAACCTTCAGACTTCCATAATTGTGTGGCAAGGCACTGGCATGGTGTCGAATAGCTCACACTTCCTCAGTCCTGCACCAAAGAACAAAGAAGCCCTATGCTCAATTTGAAGTTGGATCGCGCAACAATTTGACGGCACACAAAGAAGGGTAACACACACAGCATAGCGTTCTGCTGTGTGCATTTCTCTTCTTTGTGTCCCGTCGAATTGTTGTGCAATTCAACTTCAAGCTTCTATACCAATACAACCAGTCTTCAACCTCACCAATGATCTAGTTATTAAGCCACAATGGCGCACATCTTTGAAATGTCCCAACACTAATTAGCTCTCCAACAAATCACCACAAGCGTAAAATTTTGCTGCACAGGTGTATGCACGTGCCATATTCTGTACCACTAAACTCGCAGGAATCGAAGGGGCAAGCATTAACCAGCCTTACTGCTGCCTTTACCATCATCATCATGACAACAATAGAAAGACAGTGCTGCGTTTCAGTAAAGGGAGTGCCGGGGGGAAAGGAGTGACAGCGAGGCTTATAATAAAGATAGCGGTTACAAGACACGTTCAATGTCAAAATACGCTACATATCGCTCATCCTACTTTGGCATTGCGGCAAGCTTTTACACGTTTGAGCATGTCACAGTTTGTGTAATCATTGCTCTAAAGCTGTACAAAAGGTCTATTCCCTCTGCAATCTTTATTTTTATCATGGCGGGTTAAAGACCCACTTTTCATTGGCATCTGCACCACATTTCTCCCGATATGTAATTTTGCCTTGGTGGTTCACGACATCTTCACGCACACCGAGTTCTGCAGAGCAGTGGATCTGCATTGTTCTACTGCTGAAGAATTAGAGCCCCATTATGAGATGAAAATATATGATTTGTCCATACAGAATAACGCTGCCCCCCCCCCCCCCCCAAAAAAAAAGAAAATACACTGAACCACTGGCAGATGCACAAACAGTGAACACAGCAAATACTCTGAAGTATTTTCTTCATGCAAGCCAGCACACTAAGGTTCTCAATGCATTTTCATTTCGCCATAAATGCATAGGCACAACCGGCTTGGTGCGACATCCACATCTCGCACTGTAACGAATTGTGCAATGCCTTGCTGTTTCATAGTGCGGCCGATATATGACGCATGACCATAATTCAGCATTATGCATACCAACTTGTACTAAGTACTAAGTAATCTCATAAGAAAAACCAAGTTCTTTATGAGATTAGCATTCACAGGGTACTTCACACAATTTGTGATATCCATTTATCTATTCATACTTCATTAACCTCTTTCCCCAAAAAGTGAGCAATTTGGAAGGCATCCTGAGAGATAAGTAGAACAATCTGTAAAAATTCAGCAACCAGCGAAAAAGGCATTATCATAGGCTGTCGCATGTGTGATGTCGGTAACACAAAATTTAAGTCGGCTACACAGAAGTGACAAATTTGGCAATATGGTGCGTCTAGACATTGCTTCAATGCTAATCACAGTAACGCTGACATTGAAGGCGCCTTAATTCCTACGTACGTTCCGTCGACATACCCAACTACGTTCGTAATGTTTCCGCGAAGTAAGTAGCGTTCTTTTATAGATGCCCGCTCAGCCGCAGTCTTCGGGAAAGCCAGCCACCGCTTCCGCACTGCCGCATCAATAAGCGCATCAGACATCTCTGACACAGAGGCTCACAGTAGTCTGATGACGTCCAATGTAACGCTCGGCGCCGACGCTTCCCTGAAAACTCCCAGTCCCGTAGAAACTGAGGGCGCAGAGGACTTGCTCTTCGACGGTGAGCGAATGAAGCCCGCCACGCTGTCTCCATATACGAGAGTCTTCGCCTAGCTTGTCACACAGCCAGCGCACTGATGTCTTCGACAGGCGAAAATGACGCTGAAACTCCACGGCGGTCATGTACGTGAACGGGTCCAGACGGTCATACTGACGCTTGCTGCCGCTGGATGAAATAACACAGGCTGCTGCTGCCGCCGCCATGTTCCCGAGTTGAACTCGGAAGGGGTTTCGCGATGCACGAGTTTAGCACGAGTTCGCCTGTCAATCAAAGCCATAGGTCACGCCCCGCGCGAGGCATGTAACTCTTGTGCGCGCACCCACCACGGTTGGGCCACGCCCAACTTATCTTTCGGCAACAGCGACGCGGTGCCAAGCTGACAGGCATCAACAATATTCACCACCGACATAAAACACGCACAACGCACTGTCATCGATGATGTACTGCGCACTCCTATCAAAAACAAAGCGTTGACTGTCGCTGGCTTATGCATATATCTTCTCGGGCTGAGATGGCCCCACAGCACGGTTTCATTGCCTGCATTGTGGCGACGTAGCGCACAGTAAATAATTATCGGCACGTCACTGTAGCTGCTTGCAAGGCGTCGATGCACCGAGGGTGACGACGATGCTGAGGAGTGCGTATCGCAGCAGTCATTTGAGATGGCTGCTCTGTCATCGGTGATGTATCGGAGCCACAACGTCGTAAACACGATCAGCGTCCGAGAATCGCTCGCTCTTCTAGACCCAGTGCAATGGCATTTCTTCATCACAAGCACTGCGCACTCAACAGTTCCAACACCTTCCTCAGTTCGAAGTCTCATTTCATAACCGCACACAAGAGCCCTCACCTGCCAAAATGCAATTGCTGCGGTGTCGTTACGGTATCCTTATGCGATCGCTGCTGGCTCCAGCATAAGTAATCCGCAAGCACCTTGGTGCGCACAAAACACTCATATACTGCGTACATGCGCTCAGAGGCACTTTCACTGGGCAAGCGATGACAAGCGATGAATTGTGTCGCTGGGAAGCACGCACTTCTTCGCAATGCATCGCCGAGGCTTCGCGCACAAAGATAAACTGGTACATTTTTACTGAACTGCGTAACTACGGGCACCACGGACCGTCATTTCGCAGCGACAACCGTTGTTCCCGTATTTATGACTAGTGTATCATTTTTAGTGGGTAAAGCAGGGGCCTTAAAGCGCCTACGATGAAGAGCCGTACCGCGGCGCTGCGTTTCTATTCCCCTAATAGAGAAAGAGTGGTGATCACTGACATTATTGAGAATAGTACTGTAGCGCCCCTAGGTGACTTCTCACCGTATGAACTGCCTCGGGCGCGCGACCCGCTTCGATGTATCCGCTTCTAAGCTTTCGCCTCACTGTCGCCACTCACGGCAAGAAGTGCAAAATTTAATAATTTGCTCGATCTCCGTTTGTCATCAGAAATTTCTAGCATTCAAAACGAAAAACAGACACTTAAAGAAATAAAAATGTTCGTTATTTTATTTGTTGTATTTTAACGTATTCGTTTGAGCGAAAGCGTAAGTGCAAGAATGCGCCGCATGTACCCTGTTCGTATTCGATGGAGGATAGAAAGATAGTCCCCGAAAGTGGAGGCACGCCCTTGACGCGCCCGCGAAAGGCGTGGCAAGCGGCTCACGGCAAGTGTGCAGACAGACAGCGGGACAGTCACGGTATTGCTTAGTTGCGATAATCCGTTGATAACAATACGCGGCGCTGGCGCGTTTCGTTGTGCAGCCGTCTGCGCTTGAAACGTGAAAGCAGCGTCCCGCGCAGGGTGCGCTCATGCTGTCGTACGCGGCTTTTTGTCTACGTATTTTTTTGCCTGCAGCCTTTGCGCGTCCCGCGCTATCTCCGTTCACTGACTGCCGTCGAGCAAACTCGGGTAAAACTCGGGTGAACGAGAAACTCGGCGCATCCTGCATAGCACCCCTGATCTTCTATTTCCCCAATTTTGACAAAGCAGTTCCAACCACCTTTCCAAACCGCTATCCATTTCTCTCCGAATGCCGACAAGGCCAGAGTGACATTGTTGTTGCAAAACAAAGGGCCGTTGTCGTTGCAAACAACAAAGGAAAACAGCCGAACATAACTTAAGTGGCCTAATTTCGCGAACAGCCTGTTCTCACCCTAGCGCAGTGGCGTACTTATCTCACGTACTGTTGCCACTGAATAGTCTGGCCACCTTCACAAGTACGTAATAACAAGCGCGCTAGCCTTGTGTCCCTTTTCAGAACGCGTATTTGCGTCGTACGTAAGCATTTCATCACGCTTACTCACGTGTCTTTCTCTAGTCCAATCAGGACACGTAACTTAACCGAACAACTAAACGTGCGTAACTTACGCACTCCGCAGCACCCTTAAAAAAGTTGCCTCTGCTAATAACTCGTTCTACGCACGCGTACTAGAGAAGTCAGAATACGGCTGCCCTCAACACACGAGCAACCCAGTCATAAACCTTCTGCTTCCTTCCGTCGCAAAGGACACGCGCTAATGGACCTAAGAGTTCTTAGTGCAAATCACGCACTTACTGGAAATCTACGCGCTTAACCTTAGAAAATAAAAAACACAAAAAAGAAGGTTAACTAATACACACGCTCGTTACGATAGGCCTCTCAATGATAACCTTGACCTTCAGGTTACTCACACACACACAAAAAAAGAAAGCCTATTTACTCATTAACTAACACCTCGCTAGACTAAATGTTTACATAAAACAGCTCTTTCAAACCTCGGAGCTTCTCAAACGAAAACACAAACAAAGCTCATGCCTTACACCCCATTGAAAGAAATTCTAGTCTTAAATCGCGAAAATTTTGAAAATGTTCAAAAATAAAACAAAACAACATGTTTCACTTCTACGAAAGCTCTCTTTGCCTCCCGTTCCAAACATTTTCGACTGACTCATACTTTTGAGCCGTACTCGAGGTGGTCGCGGTTCAAAAGCTACTCTGGCTACCCAGGAACAACAAAAGGGCTGACACACTATCAGCTCCTCCAAGACGTTAAAGTCTCCTGCCAATTTGCGTCCTGGCGCCCCGCTTTCATCCCTAACTCGCCTGACCACGTCACGACTCCCTACCACCTGGTCTCGTCTTGCCACCTTGCGCTTCTTTGTACTACACGCTGCACTTCGAAAAGAACGACGGACCGACAAGGAACGTAACTGCCCCGTGCCCTTTGTCCGCGTCCGTGCAGAACATGCTTGTCGGTCTCTTTTCGACCGGTGGCTCGAACATGCTTGACGCGTACACGTCGTCAACGACGACCGCACCTTTCTTCTCCTCGCGCCCTGCCCTTTTGGGTCTCTCGCCGTCTTTGGCTGCGCTACATTAGTCACCGTCTTACGGTCTTTATCGCGCTTCTTTTTACGGCGCTTTTTCCTCGAACTCTATTTCATGTCGCCTTCTCGCGTCTCGTGCTGGCCGGTACACATTTCGTCGGCCCGGATCGGTCTCTTACCCGCACAGTCTGAATGATCTTTAACTAAATCATCCCTCCCTTGGCTACTTCGAAGTCGACGCTGATTGGGTGGGGAGATGGCGTTTTTCTTTAGAAACCAGGCATTTGTATTGGCTCAAAGTTTGCCCCTATTCTTAGCAATATTTACCTGAGTAAGGTGGACAACTGCTTAGAGAAAGCCTTAGGTGATAGCGTTATCAAGATATTTCCTTTCGTTGATGATTACCTGATTTTCTGCAATGGCGAAGAATTCGATTCCGCTGCTACCTCAGTAGGTGAGCAATTTAAACTTTATGGAGGAGGATTAAAGTTTACCAAGGAATTTCCTCAGCGGCGCGTATTTCAGTTTCTTGACATTTCCTCGGTCTTCGAACAAATTCATGTTTGTTGGCAGTACACCCCAAGATCTTCGAAGCCCTTGCTAAGCTTTCAATCCAAGCATTCCAAAGTAGTAAAAAACGGTATTGCCATGTCGTGCCTTAAGTCTTCTCTCACCAGATTCTGCATGCACAAAATGAGCGCCAGTGTTAATGCGCAGGTCCGGTGCCTATTAGAAGCAGGTTATCCTAGTGTAGCAGTGGCCACTGTGGCTGAGCGCCTAAAGAAGTCGCTTTCGAGAGGAACGCACGTGATTACAGAAAGCAGTAATAGCAAAAAAAGAGTACTGGCTATTCCGTATATTCATTCAGTGTCACACAGGCTTAAAAAAGTTGTAACTAGATATCATGTTAATGTTGCTTTCACTGCTCCCAATAAGCTAGGTAAGGTATGCGCTGCCGTACCGAGGAAAAAGGAGCAGGTAAAAGGCAAAAAACGAACAGATATTTGTCCAGGAAGCACAATAAGAACAACAGTTTTACTGACTGTCGTATGGGTGTGGTTTATAATATTCCCCTTAGCTGTGGCCAGTTCTACGTAAGCCAAACGAGTGGTGTATCAATCAGAGGCTAATGGAACATAAAAGGTCTTTAACCGGTGGATCGCCTTCTAATCTTTCCCTACATTGCCAAGGTTGTAACTGCACGCCAGAGTTAGATGAATGCGCGATATTGTACAGGCATAAGAATGAAGATACGCGTCTTATGGTAGAGGCATGGCATATCTATAATGGTGGCAGTGCGAGCGTGAGTCAGCCTTCGATTACTTTACATAAGGAAGAGATTAAGTGCCTTAACAGTTATCTCTCACGTAAACCGGCACGTGTACCCGACTGACACGTGGTGTTACCATTCCTGAGCTTGCGCAGGTGAGTTTTGTGGCTTCTTCCTTTTCTCGCCTCAGTGCTCCCTTCAGTTGATAGTCGGCGTTCGTGTTGTCCACTCCCTACTCTTGTGTCCTGTCTGCACGCCTCACTTCTTTTTTGCATAATGCATTCTGAGTGGAGCGCACCAGCTTCTACATGCATACAAATCTCGAAAGGCTCCTCACCCTCCGTCACCGATCCAGTAATTGGTTGTTCACAAGTCTGAGGCCTCAGTTATTCATCAGCCGTGTCTCCCGGCCTAGGGTCAGGCTGTGAGCACCTTACATTGTCAGTTATTTCCTCGATTGAAGATGAGCTTTCAAGTTTCTTCGAGAGGGCGCGTGACCGCGATCGCATTATGCCATGCAAGCGAGACTGGTGGAGAATCACCGACCCTCCATTTGCAAAAGCTTTCCTGTTTGTTCGAATAAAAGATGTTCGGGTAAACTCGGACTAACTGCTGCTTCCGTTTGCAACCTTCCAAAGCCGTCCACAAGGGTTACCCTGGCAACTGGCAAGCAGGCGCTCTGCTCTTCTGCGACTTGTGTGATCCAGACGCATTTCCCTGTGTAGTGCCAGGGGAAAACACAGGAAGGATGAGTAACATTTATGGTAGCCGCTCAATCGCGAAGTGACTTGCACATTTTCCCGTTCACTACGATATCCTGCATATATGGCTCGAGCAACCAGAGATTTTCGTCTGACTCACTAATGCTGTCGAACGCGATCTGCTCCTGGTAATCTGAGGAAATGTGGTGTTCCTTTCTATTACGGAAGCAGATAATTGGTCTCCGGGCCTCGAATGCTCACTCTACGTGTGCGTTAGCTTTAGCTACCTCACCCGACTGGGCTGTCTCTGCTAGCTCTTCCCTTGACGCCTCATTTCTATTCGATACCCCTTTGCTGAACTCATCGCTAGTAGATGATTTCTTATCAGGCAACAATGGGTTGCGAGAGGAAAACGGCTTTAAAGAATAGTCCTTTTTGCCTAACCTGTCTTCCTGAATAGGTTTTTCTTGGAAATTTCGGCGCGTGTAATATTCCTCCGCGAGCAGTGCTGCTTTCTCTACGTCCACCTCTGGGAGCCTGTCTTGCAGCCTAAGTCTCACTTCTGAAAGAACTCGGTAAAAATGCGCCAGTGCTATCCATTCAAGCACCTTATCGTGGTTGCCATACACTTCCACACTTTTGAGCCCCTCTTTTCATTTAGATTTTAGCTCGCACGCGAAATCAGTGTGCGACTCGCTGCACCTTTTTGCATGTTTAAGCCGCTGTCGAAATGCCTCGGCAGAGAGGCGGTATTTGTGAAGAAGCGCGGTTTTTACCTTCCCACAGTTCTCCTAGTCCTCTTTAGCAAAGCGTGCGAGCACTTCCACGGCCTCTTCTGGGGCAACCGAAAGAAGTTTTCGGGACCAAAGGCTTTCGTCGAGCCCCATCTTTTCACACGTACATTTCTCACGAGAAGAAGGGCGGTATCACCGCCTATCCTATACAATAGCATCAGGTCCTTTATTCTCAGTTTATGCGTATCGTCTCTATAAGAAATGGGGCTAGAACACGCCGAACTCATTCGGTTTTGCTCGATTTCCAGTTCTGTCATTTTAAGAGCATGATCTCACTATTCGCGCCTGTTCTGCTCTGCTGCCTCCTCGCGCCTTTTTTTCTCTTCTACAGCCACGCGCATATCTTTTCTTTTTCGTTTCTCTTCTCAAGAATTACTTCCCAAACTTCTTCCACTTCCTCCTCAGTTACCTCTTGTGCCCTCATAACGACAAGAATTGCTTTCTTTCTCCTTGCCGCGGGAACCTAAATGCCCATTTCCTGACAAACATCAGGAAGATGATGCTTGCCTCGATGATAGGCATGTAGTGTGGCACAGTAGTAAGCACCGTTGTTTGAAGAAATTTTTTGACGTCGACTTGGACCACTGGGCTTGTGCTATTTAGTTTGTGCTGGTCTTTTTTTTTTAAATTATGGGTTTTTACGTGCCAAAACCACTTTCTGATTATGAGGCACGCCGTAGTGGAGGACTCCGGAAATTTCGACCACTTGGGGTTCTTTAACGTGCACCTAAATCTAAGCACACGGGTGTTTTCGCATTTCGCCCCCATCGAAATGTGGCCGCCGTGGCCGGGATTCGATCCCGCGATCTCGTGCTCAGCAGCCCAACACCATAGCCACTGAGCAACCACGGCGGGTTGTGCTGGTCTTCAATGAACTGCTTTGATGCCAACTTGGATCACTGGGTACGCGCCAGTAGGTCTGTGCCGCTCTTCAATGAAGGTCTTTGACACCAACTTGGGTAACTAGGTATGTGCCAGTGCGAGGGTGCCACTCTACAGTGACGAAAAAGATCCCTTAAATTTCTACGATGATGATCGAAATCGAACCCACGTCACAAGCTATTCTCAAGGAGAGTAGTAACCTGACGCATTTGCAGGCTGCGCCACAGCTGCACTGGGTATGCGTTGCACTTCAATGAACCTCTCGCTAACTAGG